>NW_026589732.1:1133347-1313347 GCF_907164565.1 Psammomys obesus
ACACACACACACACACACACACACACACACACACACACACACACACAAAGAAAGAGTGAGACTCAGGGTTTTGCATTTGCTAAGCATGCACTGTAATACTGTTTGTAGCATGAACCCTTAGAAATAAAGGATAAGAAAATTGTATATACTGAAAACTAAAAACATTGCTGAGAGCAATTAAAGAGGATCTAACCATGTGGAAAGAGTTTTCATGTTTCAAAAACACTCATCTGGAGTAAATTCCAGTGACCTCTACAGAGATGAAACTCAAATTCTAAGATGGGTCTTCAAAATTCTGTGATATTAAATAGGGTTCCCAAAAGCCAAAACAATATTTAAAAAAATTCAAAGTTGATAAAGTTTACTACAAAGCTATAATAGTCAAAACAGCATGGTGCTGTCATAGTAAAGAAAAAATAGACATATATTCAACAAAATATAACTGAAAAGTAGAAGTAAGCCCACAGAAATAGGACTCATTAATTTTCAGCAATGGTATCATGAAGAGTCAACGCAGAAAGAATATTCTCTTCAAAAAGTGATCTTTGGCCCCAGTAAGGATGACAATAAGACAAGATCGGACAAATGCTGGCAAAGAGAAAAGAATCTTTGGGGCTGGGGAGATGGCTCAGTGGTGGTAGTGACTGCCACAATCATGAGGTCTTAGATTTGATTTGATCTCCAACACACAGAAAAGCTACATACAGCAATGCACAATTGTAATCCCAGTGGTGGAGAGGCAGACATAGGAGGATCCCTGGGGCTTGCCAGACAGCCATCCTAGGAGAATTCATGAGTTATGGGTTCATTGAGAGACTTTGTCTCAAAAAAAAAAAAAAATAAGGTGAATAAAGGGATGGAGAAATGGCTTAGCAGTTAAGAGGACTGGCTGCCTTCCCACAGAGCCTACATTCACCTCCTAGCATCCACAGGGTGGCTCAGGACCACCTGTAACTCAAGCAACAGAGGAGCTGATGCTCTCTTCTAGCTTCTGTTGTGGTCAGGCATGCATGTGGCACACAGACATACATGCAGGCAAAGGACCCATAACATAAAAATAATTTTTAAAAATCTTAAATGCTGGGTGTGGTGACACACATCTTTAATCTCAGTAGTTGGAGGGGGGGGGGCAGAGGCTCTGAGTTCAAGACCAGCCTGGTCTACAGAGAAGTTCCAGGACATACAGTCTACACAGAAAAACTCTCTGTCTTGGAAAACAAAACAAAATCTTAAAAGAATACAGTGGTGGTCCAGTGAGATGGCTCTGCCGATAATGACACTTGCTGCCAAGCCTGATGAACCTGAATTTAATCTTTAGAACTCACATGATAGAAGCAGAGAATTGTAATCCATATGTTGTCTTCTGACCTTCACATAGGCACAGGACATTTGAGCGCACACACACACACACAAATTCTTACATTTGGATGATAGAAGTGTAAATTAATATAGTTATAAAAAACGATATAGAGATTCCTTTAAAAAACTAAGAATAGTGTCATGTACTTGTAATTTCAAGGGAGGCTGAGGCAGGAGGGTTACAAATTTAAGGTCAGCCTGGGCTTAACTGCAAGGTCCAGGCTGGCCTGGGCTACTTACCAAGACTTTATCTCAAAAAAATAAAAATAAAAATAGAAGTTCCATATAATCCCACAATCCCAAAGGAGGTGGGCTTAGAATGCAAATTAATTCCAATAAGCGGAATATTTTAGAAAAATCAGGGACACGAAAACCATACCAAAGGTAGAAAATGCCAACAGACTGAAGAAAAGTTTGAGCAAATCCCGTATTGCACAGAATGCAAATTAGTGGAGACAGAAAGCCAGCCTAGGGTGACAGCAAAACAGGAGAATCTAAGCTGGGGATGTTCTTCAGTTGGAGTGCTTGTCTCACATGCGCAGAGTCCAGGGTTTGTCCCCAACACCACATAAAAACCAGGCATGGTGGTACACGCACGTAATCTCAGCCCGCAGGAGGTGGAGCCAAGCGGACTGTAAGTTCAACATCATCCTTGGCTATAAAGCAAGTTTGAGGAAAGTGTGGGCTACATGCAACCCTACCTCAAAACAAAACAGTTAAGAGAATTCCCAAAACCCAAAGCAAGAGGAAGGGCTGAGCATGATGTCAGACACAGCTGCTCTGCAGCTGACCAGAATGTACCCAGGCTTTCTTTTCTTTTCCTTTTTATACAGGGTTATTTGTTTTTATTTTATGTGGAAGAGTGTTGGCTTGCCCATGGAGAGTGTGAGCTGCCACGTGGGTGCTGGAAACTGACCCTGGATTCTCTACAAGCACTAAGTGTTCTTAGCTGCTGAGCCCTCTCTCTAACCTCTGTACCTAGGCTGTCTCAAAAATTCATTAACATGTCAAGAGTCATTTAAGAAACAGTCCAGGTGTCAGTCAACAGAACAAAAAGTTCATCTGACTGGGCTAGTGGCTTGCTTTATCCTGTAGGGTCTAAAATGAGAACCAGGGTCACATTATGGGCAAGATGCTGGTTATGACCAGATGGCTATAGTTGCCTCCTGTTGAATCCCTTCAGTGGATGAAGAAAATATGATTGATACACACACACACACACACACACACACACACACACACACACACACACGAGAACTGTGCTGTCTTTTGCAGCAGCAACACAGACAGAACCAGAGATAATAATGTTAAGTAAAATATGGAATGTCCTGTGGGAGGGGATGGAGAGGTTGGCAGAAAAAAAGAAAAACTTGAAAACCAGAGGTGGCAGTGGTTCACAACACTGTGCAAAGCACTAAGCTGCTGACTCATACACTAGGAAGTGAATCGCTGTATGTAGGCTTGTGGCTTTCCTCTCAATCTTGTTTTTGTTTCATCATTTTCAGGACTACAGATTTATCTTTTCTCTATAAGACATGCCTTTTACATGAATACAGTTCAAAGGTAAAGGGATAAAAAGCGGTATTAAATCGTCACTCCAGTCCTATAAAGACTGGAGTGAGGACTTAAATATCGTATTCTAAGTTAGGGTTACTATTGCAATGCAACACCATGACCAAACACAACTTAGGGGGTAAAAGTTTTATTCACTCAGTTTCATAGAACAGTTCATCATCAAAAGCAGTGAGGGCAGGAACACACACTGGGCAAGAACCTACAGGAAAGAGCTGCTGCAGAGGCCGTGGAGGGGTGCTGCTTACTGGCCTGTTCATCATAGCTTGCTCAGCCTGCTTTCTTATAGCACCTAGAACCACCACACCAGGCTTGGAGGCATTTTCTTAACTGAGCTTTCCTCTTCTCAGATGACTTTAGCTTGTGTCAAGTTGACATAAAACTATCTAGATCAACGTAAGAATATCGCAGCGACTAAGAGCAGCAGTCACTCTTCCAGAGGACCCCGAGTCACATGTGGCACGCAGACATGTGGTCTACAGGGCAGTCATACGCATAAAAAAAGGATAAGTCTTTTTAACGCGAGTATTGCAAGTTAAAGAGTGCACAGTGATGAAAGGTTGACCACTGCAATGTAACGACAGTCTCAAGAGAGCAGGAGCAGAAGCTGTCTCACATCAATAAAACCTGGATTTTATTTTACAGTTGCACCATGCATTATTTAATCAGTTATTGATGAGGATTAAATTTGCTCCCAATTTTTACTATTACCTTCTGAATTTGAGTGTGTGTGTATATATATAATACATTTATATTTTCACTTATCAGTAATTTAATTTTGGGATAAAATAGGCTCCAACTTTATTTTTGAGCGCTCTTATCACCATTTATTGACTATCCCTTTGTCCCCCTTCTGAATTAAAATTTTATCTGTATCACACACAAAACAAGGCTATAACTTTGGCCATTACTTTCACACGCTGTGTTTGTGTATGTATTACTGATAGCAACTATTGGGACTCTGCTTAGCCCTGCTCAGTTGTGACCGCACTGCTGATGCTTGCCCTCACAGTGCTCCTTGTGACTGTTCCCATCTGTTTGTGCCTTTCAACTTCACTACTCAGTGCAGTTGCTAGCAATACCCGCCTCCCACTTTCCTGGGCCACATCCACAAGCCTTCCCTGGCAAGCTTTGTTCAGAGGGTCTTTGGAACAGGAAATAAAAACCCTTGATGATGCTACCAGAGCAGAACTGGTGTTAGTGCTCCCTAAGCAGCCTCAGCCTTCTTTGGGTAATATTCAGATAAGTAGAAGTGTTGTCTGTTGCAAAAACCCAAGCTAAACCTCCCTCCCAGTTCCCACACAGCTGAGGACAGGCCCAGAGGAGAGACTGAGAACAAGTGCTGGAGTCAATAGCACAGCACACAGGGCTAGAAGCCATTCTCAGGAGAAGACATTGAACATTTGGAAGAAAATGTTGCTGTAAAGTGTGAGGTTTGAGGTGCCATGACAGGGAGACAGCACTTTCTCTAATATAAACAGTTAGTTCCCTTTCCACGGCTTCAGTTTGGTAGTCAAACCTAGTCCACGAAATTGAATGGCAAGGTGCAGGAATGAGTCATGCATAAGTTTTAAAAAATGGCTATCACAGCACTTTGTCATCATTTTTCATTTTTATTAGTTACTAATCTCTAACATGCTAAATTTACAAGTTACATTTTACTAGAGCTAAGCATCCGTAGAACTCAATATAGTATATACATTTATATAGTATATATTTTATACATATACCACTTAGTACTGTGTGTGATGTCAAGCATCTTTCGGGAGCTTGGGATGTATCCCCTAAGGATGAGAGGGACAAGTACACCCTGATATCAGTTAGCATATCGGACTTAGATTGGAGGCAAAAGTGGATGTTGTCCTTGTCAAAACAATCTTTTTAAAGTCCTACACTGCAAATGGTTTCTTTACATAAGAAGCAATGGGTGGCAATGATTGGACCCTGGAGTGCATAGCATTGTTCTCAAGTTGACCGGGTAAACTGTATAGGCTCACCAGAAACTGACGTCTGGATTTTAACTGCTCCCTCTCACCGTTGGCAGTCTAAAGTTCTGAATGAAACAAGCTCCTCTAGCACCATCACAAAGTCATGGCCAGATTAAAAACTGTAGGCATGGGGGATGGCGAGATTGTTTGGTGAGTGAAGGCACTTGCCACCAAACCTGATGACCTGAGTTTGACTCCCAGAACCTGACATGGTAGAAGAGAACTGACTCCTGAAAATCATCCTCTGACCACCACATACATGCTTATGATACATGCCGTGTACACACAAACACAATACACTTAAAAAAAAAGAATTTTGCAGGCACAATTCAGGGTCCAGGATGAGTAGCAGAAATAAGCTAACTGAGAATGACCCTGTTTGGGCAAATGTATCACTTCACCCATTGAAATCTACGGATACAGGGTGCATGACCATTTAAAATAAGAGACTATGTACGGAATATGCAGTGCTGCAACCTACTGCTGATGACATGCTCCACAGTTACTCTTCTAATGAATCTTATTTTGGGGAGAGGAGTGTTGAGTATTGAACCCAGCACCTTAAGCATGATAAACAAGCTGCGTCTCCAGCCCTAATGGTTCTAGCGTACATTAAAAATGGCAATAGTTTCAAGAGTTGATGTTCATTACTGAGTCCTTCAGACCTAGGTTTTGAGGGATATGGTTTCAACCAGGAATAATAACAAGTGGGAATGGAGTCCATGACATACTAGTTCCTTATCCTTAGGATTCTGTTGTAATGAAAATATTATCATATATATAGCTTAATTTATGGTATATGCATTTTTTACATTTCAGTCTCCAAAAAAAAATAATTAAAAGCCATCTATCTATATGAATGTCCAAATTTTCAAGGAAGATTTGATAGTATGGTTGAAAATTGCATGCTCTCTCCATCACCTTCCAATTTGAAGAACTGCAGAATCATGAATAATAAAAAAGCACGTTAAAATTTTCAGTAAATCCAGATGGGTTACTGATGTCACTGTGAATTTCCCGAGAATTGCCTTGATTGCTGCTTCAGATGTAGGAACCTAAATTGATTATCACTTACCAGTTGCAGTGTATTGGTTTTAAGTGATAACCGCTGCTGCAATCATATTGGCACCCACATTTACTTTAAAATTGTACAAACATTAAGTCTGCATTTCGGGCAAATTAAAAACTCCCAAGCTTTAAGAGGGCACATCCCGTCATTTGCTCCCTAGCCTTGAGATTGGGGAAGACAGTGGACTGCATCTGGAAGCCAGTAGGAGCATTAGCCAGGAACTTGAAATTCCCTTCTCCATTTTGGATCTTAGTTCCCCCTTTTGCAAAACGGGAGGGGGTGTGTTGGATTAGATGTCCCTTTCACTCATGACACTAGGGTTTCTGACTGTTCTCTAGGTTCACTAGATGAAACTGACAACGAAGTACCAGGGGCATGGTGAGCATTCTAGTCATTTCTAAGACAGAAAAAACAGCAAAGGCATCTTATACCTTAGAACACAAATATGAACACCAGAAGAACAACATGGATTCTGTACTGTCAGCTTAAATGTTGCTAACTGCTCCAATGTCCTGTTTATAGCAAAAGAAAACCCCAGATCACGGGATAGTTGTTTATTTATCCTGTCTTTCGGCTGCTTTCATGTAGCACAGCTCCCCAGTCTCTGCCTCATGACATCAACGCTTTGATCCTCTCTTCTTTCCATCTCCTTCATCCTCTTCCTTTGGTTTCTTCCCCATCCCTGCCTTTCTTTCTCCTCCCAAGCCTGCGATGGAACCTAGGGCCTCTTACATTTGCTGGGCGAACACTCTGAGTGGGCCGCCTTCCCAGCACTGACAGACACTGAGCCTTACGAAGAGAGTGGAGTGTTTGACCTTCGTCTCAAGACTATATTTAAACAATGCACTTTTGGTGGGAATATCACAGAAATGACGATGGAAACTCACTGGATCTCTCTCTCTCTTTAGTGAAATCATTTATCCCTCACTTCTATTTTCCCTTCCACTAAGAGGAAGATAATCACTATGATTCAAAGGAAATCTATACTGCATTTTCTCCACACAGTCATATACATTGAAGCCTGTATTTGCACACACACGTATCTTAAAAAAAAATAAAAATAAAAATAAGTACATAAAGGACTTTGTCTCTGCAATTTGCCCCTTTATCCATTTAACTGTATGTCTTGGATCTTATGATCTCTACAATGTAGATTCATCTCTTTTAAAGGCAGCATGGGGTTTGTTGTTGTCATTTCAATGGTATGGATGTATTATAGGTATTTTGTCCCTTATTATTAATAACAATTATAATAATTATTAATAATTTCCATTATTACTAAAATAAAAAATATTTTATTTTGCTTTTTTTTTTTTTTGACAGGGTCTTTCTATGTAGCTTTGGCTGTCTTAGACCTTATTCTGTAGACCAGGTTGGCCTCAAACTCAGAGATCTGCCTGCCTCTGCCCCCAAGTGCTGAGATTAAAGACATGTGCCATCACCCAGCTTAAAAAAAATTGCAATATTTTGTGACAGAGTCACAAACACATTATTTGGGAAAAATAAACATACTGCTTTTACCCCTATACCATAAATCTAAAAATCAGGAAAATAGTTCACCTATCATTTAGACAAATATTACCAAATAGCTTTTTTCAAAACATGTCTTCAGTTTTTATTCCCATGTACTGCATGTAATCTCACTTTTCTGATTGCCAGTGATGCTCTTGTCATATATGCTCCACGACCTTTTGGATTTTTTGTTCTGTGAGTTGCCAGCCAAAGCTCTTTGCTGTTGAAATGATGGATTTTCTTTTTCTGACTGACTACATACTTGTTCAGGGCTCATTCAATTGTCTCCCTCTGTGAAACTTTCCCACTTTTCCTAGGCAGCCAGCTATGCTCTCCTCTGCTTCCCCATAGCGTTGCTTACCCTGTGCCAGTGTCTTCATTTATCAACCACTGCATGCAGAACTCAGTTACTCACAAGTGTTAGCCATGACCTCACCGTGTGCCTGGCCTTAGGTTGGTTGTCAGTGGAGATACAGAAGCAGGTCACTGTAGTCATAGCTAAGTTTTGTTTTGAAATAGACTTGGCAGTAGAGAAAATAGTGTAAGTTCTTGAGTCAGCCAGGGCCTGGGTTTGAACTCCAGCCTCACTACTTTCAAGGTGTGTGACATAGACAAGTCACTTGACCTCTCCAAGTCTGGGTCTTCATACTCGGGGAAATAAGGTAAATAGCCCCGTTAAAGAGCCGTTTAAAAGCAGCTGAAAGACAGTCAATCTGAGATGTCCAACAAAGGCTTATTACATGATGAACTCCAGTGAAGGGTTCATTCACCTGCCTAGCAGTGGATGAATAGTAATTGAAAACAACTATTAAGGTTAAATGAGGCTAGAGAGATCACTCAGCAGCTTAGACTGCTTGCTGCTCTTGCAGATCTGGGACAAGACACCACGACTAAGGCAACTTCTTTAAGAAAAATCTAATTTGAGGCTTACAATTTCAGAGATTTAGAGTCTATGACAGCAGAGCAAAGTCATGGCAGCAGGAAAGCTGAGGACTTCTATCTTAATCTGCAAGTAGGATTAACCAACACCACTGGAAAGACTGTGGTAGTTTGAATAGAATGGCCCCATAGGTTCCTATATTTAAATACTGGGTCCCCAGTTGTTGAACTGTTGGAGAAGGATTAGGAGGTATGGCCTTGTTGGAGGTGTGTCACTAGGGGCAGGCTTTGAGGATTCAAAAGCCTTGCACAATTCCCAATCTCTCTCTCTCTCTCTCTCTCTCTCTCTCTCTCTTTCTGCCTGTTATTTCCAGATTGAGACGTGAGCTCTGAGCTGTTCCTGTCATCCTGCCTTCACTCTGTCATCATGGACTCTATAAACCTCTGAAATCATAAGGCCCAAATTAAATGCTTTCTTTTATAAGTTGCCTCGGTCATAGGGTTTATCACAGCATAGAAAAGTCAGAGATCTGTTCTGAGCACTCACATCAGGCAACTTACATCTGCCTGTAATGCCAGCTCCAGAGAATTTGATGTCCTTTTCTGGCCTCTGTAGGTGCCAGCACTTATGTATATTCTACACACACACACACACACACACACACACACACACACACACACACTTTTCTTTATTCAATAAAATGAATTTTTCAAAAGGAAGTTAAGGTGAACCCTGGCTCAATGGTGTCAGCCTGTAGTCCCAGCTACTTGGGGGCTGAGGCAGAAAAATCATGAGTTCAAGGCCTGCCTGGGTTACTTAGCAAAAACCTGTCTTAGAAAAAAGAAGCAGATGTGATGGGTGAGGGGAGCTGTTTATTAACTAATTAATAATTAAATAAATTAAGTTTGAGCTCAAGTTTTCATAGCAAGCATTTTTACTCACTGAGCCATCTTGTCAGCTCAAATAAATCATTAAAAATAAAAAAGCAGAGTTAGGTTTATTAAAAGAAAAAATTTAAAGACAAACTTAAGCTCAAGGGTTAGCAGAAAGCAATGCTCCAAGAAAAATAAGGCACATCCAGGTCATGGGCTTTTCAATGGAGACTCGCTGTCAGTCTATCGGTCTGTCTGTATCTAAGAGAACATTTTTAAAGATGTGTAAATACTTAGTTCTAGGACCTACTAATAAACTGGGTTGGGGAGGAAAGGTTTACCCCTCTGCACTGAGGAGGATAAGAGTGAACAATACATCCCTGGGGTCACATCCTTTACAGTGGCTCTTTCTACTGTAGCTTTCCATCTTTGCCTGACAGTTTAAGCAGGTATTTGCTTTGTCCGTGTCCCTTCTCACATTCAGTTGCTATGTGACATGACGTAAGGTTATCATTGCTCTGGGGAGAAAACAGGTGTTTCCTTCCTCAAATGGTCTCTCAAGAATGTACTTCTCAAGAGAAGCTTCAATACTTATTTCTACATATGCCACTTATCCTTTATAAAGCTGAGGAAAGACTGGCTTAGGTCTACTTCCTGGGTTATTTCTGGACACATGGTGGAGAATGATTTTTTTTTTTTTTTTTTAACTGCAGACTTTATGGTCCTGCATTAGTTACTTTTCTCATTTTCTCAAATTCCTTACAAAGAGCGACTCATGGAGGAATGATTTATTTTGGGCTCCACTTTGAGGGGATATAGTCCACCAAGGGAGGCACAACAATGTGAGGTAGCTGGTCATACACACTATACTTCTGTCATTTAGCAAGTTGTTTATTTCTTTTCTTTCTTTCTTTTTTTTTTTTTTTGGTAAGTTGAGATTAACACTAGTAATAAAAATAATTACTGAGCATGGTGGCACAAACCTTTAATCCCAGCACTCAGTGGGAAGAGGTAGACAGATCTCTGAGTTCAAGGCCAGCCTGGTCTATATAGTTCCAGAACAGAGAACAGCCAGGACTACATGATAGAGATACTTTCTCTCTCTCTCTCTTTGAGAGATCCTGCTTAACAATCAAACACAAATAACAATAAAAATCAGAGCTGTGTTCAGGTGCACCAATTTGTAATCCCAGCACTTGAGTTCAAGGCTAGACTGATCGTTGGAAGTGAAACCCTGTCTCAAAAACGAACAAGCAATAAACACAACCTCAACGGTTGTTAAAATATGACAGAGATGGTAAAACAATATGCTAAAAGGATTACTTATGGCGCTCCACCTCCCCCTGTCTTATGTGGTGAAATTGAAGAATGACCCCAGGGCCTCCTGCACGGTACGCAAGCACTTTACCTACTGAGTTACGTCTCCAACCTCATAATGAAACTTTTTTTCTCTTAAAGATTTGACCAGGGGTGACCAATGCTGAAGGCAGCAAACATAGTCTCGTAGTACTAGAAAGAACAGCACTGACTCCGCTTTGCAGCAGTTACAGCTCTTCAAGGTTCTTAAAGGGTTAAAAACGCGGAAGCAACCCAGCGTGCAGTTCACAACCTAAGGGTGGAAAAGCCGTGAGGTCACCTATCACACTAGCGGGGGGACAAAAGCCAGACACCCTCGAAAGAAGCCTTTTCTCACGCTGGCATTTCCAGGGTACCTCTCCGAAGTCGCCTACTAACCCCAAGTCCCCTACTAACCCGGGCCTCCACCCGAAGAGGTTCCAGAAGCGCAGGGCGCCACATGCTACCACGAGGGCGTCAGCCCGAGCGAGAAAAGAGACGGCCACTGCCGGCCCGCCCAAAGTATCATGGGAATTGTAGTTTTCTTTCCTGCTCCTGGGAAAGTGGGCTCACACTTTCGCCCTGCAAGTATCGTCTCTTTCGTATAACTCAATAAGATAAAATGTGCACCATAATTTATTTCGGCATGTATACTTTTCGAGAGACTGAAGAAAACGGAAAACCCAACTCAAAGTTTATAGGCGGGGGAAACAAAGAGTTAATAGGTGTTACGCATGCGCTCGGAGGACTCTCGGGTTGGGCGGAAGAACAGCTCCCGAGAGCTGTGTTTTCCCCGGAAGTGCCTTCTCCTCTCTGGAGTCCGCGCGGACGCGGCTTCCTTACCTCATTTGTCCTCGCCCCTCCCCGTTCCTCTACGTGTTTCGGTTCCTGGTTGGTGCTTCCTGGTCGCAGCCGCGGCAGTGAGTATGTGTGTGACGGACCCCGAACGGTCCGCGGCCGGGGGACCCCTGCCCCGCCTCCGCCTCGCCCGCGGGGCTGTGGAACTAATGCGTGCCCCTCTTTGGCCGTAGCCTCCCGGTCCTTCGTGGCGCAGCTCAGCGCAGCGCAGCGCAGCTAATGGCCTCTCAGCTACGCGCTGCCCCACGCGGCGGCTCGGCATCCCGGCTAGGGTTTGACCCGGAGGCCAGGGCTTGGGAAATGCTGGGCGGCGATGGCCTTGAGGGCACCTGTTTTCTGTCTGCTTTACCTCACCGCGTTACCCACGGTTCACCTGGCCTGGGGCAGTGGGCCAGTTCCTAAACGTGGAGGCCTCCCTTCGCTGAGGGGAATCTGGCCCTCAAGGGGTGCGTCCAGTCCGCGGCCACTTTAAGCTTGTGCTGTCAAGTAGCCGCAGCAGGAGTGGACACAAAGAATCCGAGAACTGTGCCCCATTCCTTACAGAAAGCGAGTAGATGCAGAGTATCTATCCTTAGATTAACCCTTTACCTAACATCCTAACAGCAGACAGTAGTAATCAACTTATGCAAGAACTGCCTTTACAGTGGGGAAACTGGAGTTGGGAGTTAGGCTTGACTTCCAGCCACTGATTAGCTGCTGACCCTCAAAATACCTTGAGGCCGAGTGATTTCAGATTTCAGGATTGAATGAAGAAAAAATTTCAGGGCCTTTAAAAAAAAGCCTATTGGATAATTTTCTTTGAATCTTGTTTATCCCAGGAAAAATCACCCTTAAAAAGCTTCGAAAGCTCCTGACTTCGTTTTGAACATTTGGGTCTTAAATTGAACTGTTTATATTTAAGACAGTGTTATGCTTTGGGGGACAGTTTAGTATTGTCATTCAGAGGATGGGGAATGAACTGAGGAAGAACTGAAGGGAAAATTGTCCGATAACTGCAAGGTTAACAGTGCATGGGAAAAGAACAGCAGCTAATAGGGAAAGGCATTGTTTCCAGATAGAGTCCCAAGAGTAGTTGGAAGTTAACATAAATAAATTCAGCATACTTTTCTACCACAGAGACATGGCTGTTCTTTCTCTTTGATGTGACCAATTTGGATTCTTTACCTCATTTGATTGGAGGTGGCAGTAACCGTTGAAAAATGGGCTGAAATTTTAACTGTTGTGGTTGGTCTCGCTTCTATTGGCATTGTCAGTAGCACACTGAGGTTCTTGTAACTCATAAACCTAAGTTGAGAATAAACCATTTATTAATCAGTTTATTCATTGACCACTGTAGATGTAAACATTGCGGTGGAGCTGGTGTTCAGCTCCTGGTAGAGTACTGGCTTAGCATGCCTAGGACCCTGGATACAATCTCCAGCACCACAAAATGAGTAAGACCAAATTCTAGATTTAAGTCTACCTGAGATGACCAATGGCACCCACAAGGAAGAGCCAAGCTAGATATACTTCAGAAGGAAATCAAGAGCAAAATGTCCAGAATGACCAGTAGGTAATTTTCTAAGGAGAAATATTGGCTTTAAAGTTTCGGTAAATTCTGAAAACCTAACTTTTGTCTAGCTTAAAGAAATTCAGTAACTGAATGCCCCCCCCCTTTTTTTTTTTTTTTACAGTGAGTGGTTTTGTTATTTCTTTAGATAAGCTTCATTCTCACATCTGATAGTTTACATTTTAATATGTAAATATGGTCAGTCTTTTGTAGTCTCAGTGCTTTGATAAAATCTTTTCTTTATTTACTTTTGGGGGATGGCTTGCAAAAGGGTTGAGAGGATCTTTAGCCCACACTGACTTGGAATTTACTTAGTAGCCAAGACTTTTCCTTGAAATCCTGATCTTTCTGCCCAGGATTACTGTGTGTCCCTGTGCTCCACCACTCAGGGCTTTGGAGTACTACTTGAAGAAGGAGGTTCTTAAATAGTAAATTTGTAAATTTCAATGTCTACTTCTGCTTCTAATTAAAATGTCTGTTACAGGTTTTTTTCCTGTAGAAAGTAAATAGGTAATGTGTCTGATAAATTTAGATGTTAGAACCTGTGCACATATAGTAATATTTATTTGAATTTATTTATTTAAAAATTATAGTGATGCTTGGCTTAGAGTCAGGAACATGTGAATCATCCTAGCTTGTTTTCTTAATCATCTATCCAGACTTCAGTAGGCCTCATTATGCCTGTGGACCTGTTTCTTCATATTAATGTAAAGTGGGCTATGTGAAATAATTCAGTAGATAGATACCTTCTAGATTTAAATGTTTGTCAGAGACATGTGTTAGCTAGTTAAGTATGCTTGGGAATCACAACGGCAAAAGCTGAGAAAGTCTTCTGAGTTGTGTGTATTTGCACGCGTGCATACATACCTCACACTCATCTGAGTATACTTTTAAAAAATTAAGTGAATTTGAATATAATTAAAGTTGTAACAAACCAAAACAGCTTGAAGTAAACCTTAACCCTGGCATACATGAGCTACATAAATAGAAGAGGGCATGTTATGCCAAAACACAATTTTCAAGTACAGAAGGCACAAAATCCTCTTAACAGCCATAGGGGCTAAATTGTTAAATTCATTTTTCTACATTTCATGGGAAGAGATAAATCCTTAGACCCAAAGAAGTCAGTTTTTATTATGGCTCTGTAGTTTATTTCTGGCATACATTCACAGGTGTGCCTGTGGCTCTGTTCTTAATCCCTTTCCTTTGGGATGGCTCCAAGAGTAGTACAAATTCGTAACTCTGTAATTTAGCTCTTTAATTTTTTTTTTTTTTTCCTTCTGTGCTGCCCTGGAATTAGGTTTTATCTTAAGTCCACACTGGATCCTCAGGATGGATCTAGTAAGGATTTTTGAAGGAAGCATAATTCCTTTGACTTCTTTTGAATTAATTTACCTATTAAATAAAAAAGGAAAGAATTCATCTTTCATTTGAATTCCTCTGAGGCTAACATTTCAATATAAACCGATAAATGTCATGTGCACTATTATTCAGACAGCCACATTCAACTTGTTTGACAATAACAGCATAGCAACCTGAAAGACAGTACAAGGAGGGAACAAGGATACTGCATCCTGTGAAAGAAAAAGAGACAGTAATTTTGTTTTGTTCTTTTTTTTTTTGGTTTGGTTTTGTGTTTATTTATTTATTTTTTAAAGAGGGTCTCCTAGATTAGGCTGACCTTAGAATTTGCTGTGTAGCTGAGGATGACCTCTGTGTCTTCTTACTTACATCTGGGAGTGCTGGAATTACACCAAAATCATTCCTTTATTTCTGTAAAACAAGACCCAAACTCTAGCTTGAGTTTAGTACATTTTTGGTCCTTAGATTCTTGGGATCTGCTGGTTCTCTTAGAAAATCAGACAAAACACCTTGATGTTCTTGCAGAAACTCAAACCTATGAAAACAACCACTCTTTCTTAATTGTACTGGTGAAGCTAGAAATGGAAGAATAAGTTGGTCACTTCTAGGGTGCTCCTGGCATGTAGAAAAGCATGGTTTATTTCCCCAGAGCTGTTATTTTGATCAGCATTCCTTTGGTAGATAATTGAAACATCTGCTGTCTAGATTTTTGTTTAACACTTTGGAATAATAAAAGACAACTGAGAACTTATCCTGTCACAATTTCTATATTTTTGTCGTGTGTTAGATCTTTTGAGGGGGGTTAAAGAACAAAGGCTTAATGATAGAATTCATGTTTTTAAAACATTTATAAACATCTCCAAATATACTGCTTGAATATTGTAATGTATTGTTTGACGGAGTTGACAAAGTCCCTGTCCTCCTGGGATTCTGATCAGTACTTCTGGGACATTTACATTAAATAAATAATTAGAAATGTGCTGAGTGTTTTATAAAGCACTATGGAAACCTCTGAAATAGGGTACTTAATTCCTTCTGGTAAGATGTATTATAAAAGCTAAATTGAAAGGTGCAATGGATTTTATTTATATATGCACAAGCAGCAAGTTTTTTTTAGATATTCCCAAAGCTGTGATTTTTTTTGTCTCAGTGTTAGGTATTTGGAAAATTTGTGTTTCAAATGCATTTGTATAACTAACATGGGAATAAACATATTAGTAAGTGTGTTTTAGGTGTTCTTCTGGCCAAGGGTCTGAAGGCCATAGGATAGATTATTTTTATTATTATTATTAATAGTAGCAGTAGTAATTGTATTTGCAGTATTGGGGATCAAACCCAGGGTTATTTTACATACTAAGCTTGCACTTTATTGCTGAGCTGCATCCCCATCTGTTTTTAAATTAATAATAAATACACTAACAGTAAATGTGAAAAAGGCTCTCTGTTGGGGATTTTAGCCATACTGTGGTAGTGTTCTTGTGTGAGAAGGTAACCTGAAAAGAAGGGATACAGAACAAAAGACTGAAGGTGGGTGGAGCGGGTGGCTCTTCAGTTACAGCCTGTCCTCTTTGCAGTATGATAAATAAACTATTTTTTTAAAAAAAAATTAATAGAGCTAGGCAACTTGGCACATTTTAATTTCAGCATTCAGTTGATTGAGGCAGGAGGACCACTTTAAGGTTAAGGTTAGCCTGGTCTTATATAACAAGACTCTGTTTAAAGAAAAGAAAAAGAGGAGAAAAAGATGTCTGGAATAAGGAGCGATACTTTGAGGAGTATAATATTTTAGAGAGCAATGTTCACTGTCTGGCAGTGGGTCTCAAACTATTTCATTTTCTAGTATAACTTTAGGATGTCTGCATTGATGTGTTCAGTCTGTTGGTAGTAATTCTTACTTGCGAGGTCTGAGTGTCATTCTAGTGCCGCACTTCTCAAGCTGTGGGCCATGGCCCCTTTGGATGTTGAAGAACTCACATATGAGCTAGCCTGTATATCAGATATTTACATTACAATTTATAACAGTAGCAAAATTATAGTTATGAAGTAATAGTGAAATAATTTTATGGTTGGGGGTCACCACAACATGATGAACTGTATTAGGAAGGTTGAAACCACTGCTCTAGTGATAACAAGATTTATAAATTCATGGGAAAATGGTGTTCTTAAGGAAAAAATTAATATGTCTGGAAGAGTGATAGCCTTAAAAGTAAACTCTGGGGTGATAGGTATTTACTAAACAAGATCTTAGCTTTTAAAATATATTCTTGTATGACTTTCTCTTTTACAGCATTAAGGTAACTGAATTTCCATAATGTTTGGTGGCTATGAGACCATAGAAGCATATGAAGATGATCTTTATCGAGAAGATTCATCTAGTGAACTAAGTGTTGATAGTGAGGTGGAATTTCAGCTCTACAGCCAAATTCATTATGCCCAGAGTATACATAATGCCAGCACGGAGGAAGGGTATGAGGAAAAGAACTGTGGGAATTCAGAGACAATGAGTATTCAACCAAACCAGAAGAACTTAATCGTCCTTTCAGATAGTGAGATTATCCAGCTATCAGATACACCAGAAGTCATCACATTATCTGATGAGGATAGTATTTATAGATGTAAAAGAAAAAACCTCAAAGTCCAAGCACAAGAAAAGGCCCAAAGACTTGCTTCTCCTCATTCTAATAAAGCAGCTAAGAAATTCAAGAGGGCTGGTGAGAAGCCCGAAGAGAGATCAAGTATGGGCCAAGAGGTCATGATCATAGAGGTCAGCTCAGATGAAGAGGAAGAAAGTGCCACCTCAGAGAATGAAAATGTGGAAAGCTGGATGCTCCTGGGATGTGAAGAAGATGATAAGGACAGTGGCATCCTTCTTAATCTTGTGGGGTGTGAGAACACTGGTGCTGAAGGTTAGTATCATGTTGACTATTTTGAAAAGTACTAAGGTCTTTATTAAAGGAGGACTTCCTTTCCTAGGTAGAAGACCTGCAGAGTCTGATCCATTTAATTTCTTATTTTTTGTTCTTGTTTCTTATGAGACCCTCCTATCAGAAGCTGTTCTAGTGGTACTTTTTCTGAACATGATAAAGAGTATATTAAAGTACCAAGGAAGCTGCTTCTACTATTAGCAAGTTCATAGCGTTTCTTCATGTTTGGCTTGAGTTGTTTTGGACTGAAACCTTAGTTCTTTTCTCTGTTTGTTGGCACAGGTGAGTACTCCACTTACTTAGCTTTGTGTTCTTATTTGGCCAACTCTGTTGGAACTTCCTCTTACATGGTTATCCAGGATTTGGCCAGGTCACAACTGTGTAGAGTGCCTAGTGCACTAATGACAGAAGATACGGGATTGATATTTCAGGAACTCCACATCCAGTTAGACAGGCGATAGGACAGGTTCAAATTCCGCAGTAGACTGTAGGAAAACACAAATGTCAAGCACCGCATTCTCGAAGATGAAGTTTTGCTCCTTCTGTCACATTGTTATCACTGGGCATTCTCAAAAGTTCCCTTCATTTCCCTTCCTTTTCTCCTAATGGCAAGTTTCATGCAGCTGTTTTCCTAATTGGTCTTCTTTTAACCTGCTCTGCACACTAGGAGTCGTGAGATGTTTTGTGACTCATGATACTTTGCTGGTGTCTCAAAGCCTTCAGTGCCTCCCTACTGTTTTCTGAAGAAATGATGACATTAAATATAGATCATGCTTGGGTCTCCGAGGAGTGGCAAACCTTTTGTTTTTTGAGACAGGATTTCTCTGTGTAGCTCTGGCTGTCCTGGAATTCATTCTACAGACCAGGCTGTCCTCAAACTCAGAGATTCACCTGCCTCTGTCTCCCAAATGCTGGAATTAAAGGTATGCACCCTCATTACCTCTGGCTCAAACTTTCTCATTTATTTATTTATTTATCTATTTATCTATTTATTTATTTATCTATCTATCTATCTATCTATCTATCTATTTATTTATTTATTTTTAGGGAATTAGGTAGGCAATATTTTAGGCTTCCGGTCTATAATTCTTTTTAACTTATTCAACCTTTAGTTGGAAAGTTGCCATGTATAATACTTAAAGGAATGGGGCTAAAGATGTAGCTCATTTGGTAGAGTACATGTCTAGCATATATGAAGGCCTGGGTTTGATCTCCAACACCATATAAACCAGTTATGGTAAAGTACAGTTGTAGTCCTGGTTGTTGGGAGGTAGAAGCAGGCGGGTCAGGAGTTCAAGGTCAGCCATGGTCGTATACCAAGTTTGAGGCCAGCCTTAAATACATGAGATCCTGTCATAAAAAAAAATAATATTGGAGGTGGCTGTTCCAATAGATCTTACTTAGAAAACAGGTGGCTAGCACAGGTTGTAGTTTGATGAGCCTCAGAGTAATAATAAAAAGGACAACAACAACAATAATAAAAAAGGAAAGTAGTTATACAGCAGAATCAAAATTCAGAATAAGGGAGAAATAATGTTTCTAGGTAGAAGGGAAGAAACTTCCAGAGATTAAACCTGTTTGTTCAGGAAGTTTTGTAATATGAGATTGGCTCTATTTGTTATTAAATTAGTCTTACAAGTTAACTGCTAAATCTTTTAATATTTATAGAGGTAGAGAAGAAAAGTTATACAGTGTGGTGGGTTGAAGTTGATGAGGGAACAATAAAAGCTTGTGTATGATTTTCTTGGGAAAGTACAAGTGAATTGGGAAGAGGGAAGTGGAAACTAACAGTGTGGAAAGGATGATTGCTGTGGGGATACTTTCTGTTAGCAGTTATTTGGAAAATGCAATCCCTTTAAAACAGTTGGTTGATTCCACTATGACCATAGTTATATTTTTAGTATCTGGTAACTGAGAAAATTAGTAAAAAGCTGCTGATACTCTTACAAGACTTTGTATTTTACTAATCAGAACACTGTTCATTAGTTAATACACATATGTGGGAGATGGTCTTTATATGACTCGGTACCCAAGCTGTAATTAATTGTCTGACTCATCAGGAATCTGGAGCTTAGAGACTGGAATTCATTAAGCCAACAACACATCAGCAATAAAAAAAATAAAGATCACTTTAAAGTAGCGTTCATTCAAAATTAAAGTTATATAAGCTTATATTGAATTCACTTTGAAGGAGTCCATTCTTTGATATTTGGTAGTCTACAGTGACAGAGACCCAAATACTCCTTTCTTATTAGGTTTTGAGGTTTTTTGTTTTTTTGTTTTTTCTGAGTTTTTCTATTTGGTACCTTGGTTTTAAATCTAAAATGTTGTTTTATATTTTACATACTGAAGGGAAAATTTGTTTTTATTTTGTAACAGGTGTGTTTAAGGATACGCAGAGACAGTAAAGCTAATGGCAGTCTATAGATAATTTGTGAAAATGTAAACTGGGCACTGGCTTTATGAAAGAACTTGAAATGGGAACGGGTGGCTCTCAGAAAGAGGAGAAGTTGCTACTGCTGTGGAGCTAAAGAGGAAGTAGCTGGATAATAGAAGATGGACATGAAGTGGTACTGGAGGAGGAGTACAGTGTGGGGGCTGGGCTGCCTTTTTCCTTTTGCATGATGAGAATTAGAAAGACGGTTTGTATAAGAGAGGGTTAATAAAGGCAGGCTGTGGTTAGAAAAGGTAGAAGGAAAGATAGGGTTTATATATTTATACATTTTTATTATTAAAAATTACGTCTTTAGTTTTTTTTATTTATGTACATGTGCACATGCGTGTATGTGTGTGCATGTGCACAGGTTTGGGCATGTGAATACCATGGCACATTTGCGGAGGCCAGAGGACAGCTTACAAGGAAGAGTTAGTTCTCTGCTGTACCTTGTGGGTTCTGGGAATCCAGCACAGTCTTCAGAGTGATTACCTATTGAGATGCCTCATCAGCTCTCGTTCGTTAAAATTGTGGGACATGAGAAGGAAAGGTGGGGCTATAGAACTAACTGTACAGTCCTAGGACCCTGAGAAAAAAGGAATGAAAATACAGATTGGCATGAAAACACAGAAATGCACTTATTTTAAACTAGAGAGAGAAATTGTTACTATATTTGTTTTGAAGAGACAAATGTAGTAAGAAGTTATAGTAATTTTGCCACTGGAGACTGTGAATTTGGAGTCTCCAAATTCTGATAATAGATGTTACTGAAGTTTTGTGTGTTTTTTTTTTAATTTGTTAATTTATTTCATGTATATAAACACTCTGTTTTTCATACACACCAGAGGAGGTAGTCAGATTTTATTACAGATGGTTGTGAGCTACCATGTGGGTGCTAGGAATTCAACTCAGGACCTCTAGAAGAACAGTCAGTACTCTTAACGGCTGAGCCATCTCTCCAGCACCCTGAAGTTTTGTGTTTTATAAGTGAATACAGTTAGTGAATTTGAACTAGCCTATAAGTATGAAAGACTATGTAAATGTACATAGTCCTTCATATGTACATAGTACATATTTTTCATTTATAATTTTACAGATACAGGATTCATAGTTACTATAGATTTTTAGCAATTTCAATATAATTTGTTTTCTGTTATTAAGTTAAGAACTGCATTTTTGTTCAAAGGAAGAATTTTATAAAAATTTCTCTTAGGCATACTCCATTTGCCAGCATCACCATTCTTGAACGGGGCTGCTGTTAAATAAAATTAGGGCTATTTAATATAGACTTTGTGATATGATGGCTGACCTGGGAACTGAGAGGGCCATTGAGTGACTGGGAGGCAGGTAACGTGTGCAACACGGATATGCTAGACAAAGGGATGAATCTTGCAAGCCAACAGAGCAGGATTGCATAAGATGTTGCTAAGCTACTCAGAATGGCATACAGTTTGAAATTTAATGCACCGGTTATTTCTGGAGTTTTCTATTTAATATTTTTTTAGACTATAGGTGACCATGTGTAACACACTTTGGAGACCAAACCATGGATATAGATGGGCTTTTCTGTTAGCAAAGCATGTCTGCTGCTGGGATAGAAGATGTCCCAAAAGACACAAGCATGTTTTTTTTTGGTGTGGTAAATGTCAAGCATTGTTTGTACAAGACATCTACATAATAGAGACAATCAGTGCTTTAGGAATTATTTTTCTTGGATAGAAAAAGGATGATTTAACTGTAGAAATAATGGTTAATTCTTCCTTGTAGATTTTTGCTAAGGACAGAATGTTGTAGTGGATTCCAGTGTCCTGTAAACCAGCTTCAACAATGATTCATAGTTGACATAGATCTTAGAACTTGGAACTGATTTTTTTAAATTTATAATTCCATTATAAAATTATTTATAAAGTCTTACCATTATTTTGAGGTAGACTGTAGACATAATGTCATTTCATTGGTTCATACAGTGTATGTTTCACTCTATAAAACTTTCTGAAAGGAAAAGTCACTTAAAAAATTAATCATCACTCCCAAATAACTTGCCAATAACTGTTTTATCATCAAATATCCAGTCACAATCACAGACTATCTCCTAGTTTATTTTTCCCCTTAGAGGTAATTTGAATCATATCTGATCTGTATGTTACAGTTTTTTGCTGATTTAAGTGTCCTTTAATTTATAGGTTACTCTGTCTCCTCTGCTTTCTCTTTTAATTCTTTGTAATGTAATTACAGGAATTGGGTTGTTTTCCCTCTAGAATTTCCCATATGTATATTTTGTTTTGTTTAGTGTATCTTACTGTCTTTCCTATGGCTTGTTTACTTACCATATTGCCTTGATATGTAGGTCCATCTGTTCACTTTATTTTTGTTACATTTATCTTTTAAAAATAAACATTTTTAAAATAATTATACTATTTTCCCCTTCTTCCTTCCTCCAAACCCTCCCATGTTACCCACAACTTGCTCTTTCAAATTCCTGCCCTCTTTTTCTTTAATTGCTGTTATATATGTGTTTGTGTTATATATGTTTGTGTTTGTACCCCTAAATATATAACTACAACCTTCTTAGTTCATATAACATTACTTGTACGTATATTTTTAGGGTGATCATTGGATAACCAATTGGCATGTTCTTCCTGGAGAAAACCATGTTTCTCCCTTCCTTAGTTGCTTGCAGTTCTTTGCTGAGGTTGAGGCTTCATGGTCTCTCCTAGTTCCACCCCCTCCACTTAGCATCTCTACTGTTGTACATGCTTAGCTCATGTTCAGATAGTCTTGATGGTGACAGTTGATGAGGAGACCTTCTGACATTTCTAGGAGACAGTCTCATAGTAAACTGCCTAATCCTCCCGCTCTTACAACCTTTCCACCTCCCCTTCCAGGAAGCGTCCTAGGTGCAGCTAGGAAGAGTCCTAGGTGCAGGAGTTGTGTTGTAGATGTATCCATTGGGACTGGGCTCTGGTTTCAATTGTTGTCATTTTCTATAATGGTTTCTTTCTGTTGCAAAGACATGTTTCCTTGATGAGGGGTAACAACTATATTTATTTGTGGGTATAATAATAACTGTTTATAGAGTGAGTGTAGTTAGGGATTATACTGGTAAATATTATCTTTTTGAAATTTAATTTTGTCTTATAATTACATAAATATTTTTTAGTTTCCAAATTCAAATCAACGAAACAAAGTAAAGCCTATTCAGATAAGCCTGTCTTTTAAGTATCCACCCTGTTCCTGCTCTTATGCATACAGGTTAAGAAAAAAACAGTGCGCTGTCTTTATGTAAAAATAAAAACAAACAAAAACCATGTGTATATTTTTGTTCTCTCTCTCTTTCCCTGTCACACTATTCTACCTTTTTTTTCTTTTAATAGTATGTAATGAAACTGAATTTCTATTACTGTGTAAAGATGTTTCTAGTTTATAGGACTGAGCTATTTTTGTATCTCTTATGATACAAAAAAATATGCTGATCCATGCTGATGATTAAACATGTAGTGTTTTCTGAAAGGTAAAGAATAACTTCAAAAAGCTAATGAATGATAAACTTGTTACACTATTATAAAATGAATTTTAAGCAAATAAATAATAGTGCTGTTACAACTGAAGAAGCATGCGTTAGTTCTTTTTTTGCTAGTAATGCCTTGTTTATATTTCTCAATTTTGAAAGCTACAGATTTAGCAAAAATTAAATTGGTTCAGGATTTAGAAAGAAAATGCCCTTTGAAGAATGAAGAGTATGGCCTTTTTAAGTTTAAGTCATATTAATTTCTGTTTTGTAACTGTGATGGTCTAGAAGTTCTGTGTTAATGCTTAGTATATCCAGCTTCACCCACATTGTGGATACAGAAGAAATACCTAAATGAGTTTTAAACACATTTCTGCCTTTTTTACTAGTGTTTTTTATTTTTATTTTTCATGGTTATTTGAAGTTGAAATGAAGTCATGGCTCAGTTAATGTGAAATCACAGATTTTGAAATTGAGGTACACTTGTGGCTTTGAAAACTGTGTGTGTGTGTGTGTGTGTGTGTGTGTGTGTGTGTGTCAAATTTTATTTTTCCCCAAACTATATGCATAAGTTTTGGTGTAATTTCAGAAGGTAAAGAACTCATGCAGAGCCCTTGCTGAGTTCCTGAGACTTTCTAGGCTTTCAACTAAGGCTTGAAGCTGGAAATAATTGAGTAGAGTAGGTACCTATTTAAATTTGAAGTTTTTGCATCTTTCCTTGTTCATGTCACATATATCACATGATCATTGCCTGCCAGCCTCATTTTTCTACCTCACATCTTCCTAGCATTTCTCTCGTACCTTCATGTCCTCCTCTTTTTAGTTTTTCAATTATTTGATTTGATTTGGGCCTTTACATATACATTCTTTCTTCGTGAGTTAGTCTCTGCTTTGCCTGCCTGTTGGGTTGACTGAAGTAATGGTTATAATTTCTCAGTTATTAGATGTCAAGGTCTACAGTTGACTAGCTGTGACTTGAGGTAACTTGAGGTTTTTTGATTGTCTCTAGCATTTCTATGTACATAATATGTCTTTGTATTCCTTAAAGATATTTTATTTGATTTGGTGGCATTTTCTGATCTACTACATTATGACACAGTCTTAATCTTAAATCTTAAAAAAATAACAGCCTGCTTTGCAAGTCACTTAACTTAGTAAGATACTGGGATTTAAGAGTTGTCATCATAGTCCCTGCCTTAGGAGCCTTAAAATACTTGAAAGTATAGAAAACTCATTGATGTTGTATTAAAATACATTTCTATAAGTACAAGAGGTGTTCCAGTGCCACACATAATCATACTAGATGAATATAATACACTTTATTTAAAAAACTTTCCGGGTGCTATAGATGATGGCTTGGTTAGTTAAAAGCACTTGTTGCTCTTGTCCAAGTCATGTTCCCAGAATCTATGTGTTGGTTTATATCTGTAGCTCAAGTTCTAAGAAATTCAAAGCCCTCATCTGACATCCGTGGGCACCAGGCATGCATATGGTACATATACATACATGAAGGCAAAATACTCATACATGTAAAATAAAATAAATCTAAGAAAATATAAAAAATAAAAAAGCTCAGTCAGCAAAGTACTTGCCATGCAAGCATGAGGACATAATTTTGATCCCCAGCACCTGAGTAAGAAGCCTAGCATGATTGCATGCACTTGTAATTTCAGCCCTGGGGAGGCAGAGACTGGCAGATCCCTGTAGCTTGTTGGCCAGATAGCTTAGCATAATTGACAAGTACTATATCCCAACAAGAAACCCTGTCTCAACAAAAACAAAGAACAAAAAACAAAACAACAACCCAGGACAGTTCCTGAAGAACAACACTCAAGGTTGATCTCGGTCTCCATGCCTGTGCACACATATTTATGCACATCGTGTTCATGCACATGAACGCACCCATATAGAGGGAAGAGAGAATGGTGCATGCAATTGAGAGAACTTGGCAGCTGCTCATGAGTAGACCAGTGCACAAAGGATAAGGTAGGATCTCCAGTTTTAAGACCAGACAGGTTTACATACTGAAACCTGTTCTCATAAAGCAATGCACAGGCTGGATACAGTGTCCATGCTTTTAATTCTAGCACTCGAGAGGTATAGTTTTACATACTAAGTTCTAGGGCCAGTTGTGGCTACATTACAGAGACCCTGTCTCGAAACAACAAATCAGCAAAACAAAAATAAGCAAAAACTTTTGCTTTGTAGGCAGAGTACAAGTTGAAAAGCTCAGTTGAAAAGCTCAAGTAATATGCAAGAAAGAAAGTGAATATATAGTACCATTAATGTTTATATATGACTAGATATGTTTTGATAGCATGTCTTTTCACACAGCTGAATTAACTGAAGTGAGAGCAGACATCCATGTTCTGTATATGTTCAGAGTGCTGTGGAAGATTTCATTGTCATGATTTTCTTTGTTTCTGACTGCTTCTTGTCTCTTTCTTGGGAACTGAGAGGCCGTTGAAAATACAGTTGGAGCTGGGTGGTAGGATGAACACCTTTAATTTCAGTTCCCGGGGAACAGGCAGATATTTTGAGTTCAAGACTAGCCTGGTCTACAGAGTGAGTTCCAGAACAGCCAGGGCTACACAGAGAGACACTGTCTTGAAAAAAAAAAAATAGAAAGAAAGAAAATGGCTATTTTATTTAGTTTTCTGGAAAACATATTAGCTGGAGTGTGTACTATAATTTGTAATTGAATCAAATGTGTGTACTATAATTTGTAATTGAATAATCAGTTAAGGAAAATGACCACCTATTTAAGGAATCTCTAATACAGGTCTTTAAAATTTTTTAAATTATTATTTATTTTGTATGTATGGGTGTTATGCCTGTTTGTATGTCTGGGCACTATGTGTATGCCTGTTGCTCTCAGAGACCAGAGCATCACCAGACCCCCTGGAACTGGAATTGTAGAGGATGGTAAGTCACTGTGTGGGAGTCAAACTTGAGGCCTCTGGAGGAGCAGCCAATTCTCTTTAACCACTGAGCCATCTCTCCGGCCCCTTTATGCAGAGCTTTTGAAAGAGAACATTTACAAAATACAATTTTGGCTTTTTATAGATTGCCGTCTTCCTTAATAGTTTTGAGCATAGAAAAGGAACCAAATTGTTTAGTTTGGAATCATTAATAAATGAAGCTTTACTTTCAATAATCCTTCAGATTTTTAAGGTAGTATTTTTCTTCTTTTTTTCATTCATCATCTTAATTTCAGTAATTACCGTTCTTATGACAATCCTAGACCCAATTGGTCATAAAAATAAGCCGTGATTTGACACACTTCTCATGGATGTATAGTTTAATATCTGTCTTATAAATAAAAAGTAGCCATATGCTAGGGCTCCAGTGACTAAGAGCATCAAGGGCTCCCTCCCTAGTGTGTTTATAAGCCTGGACTACACAATTCTTAAAGCTGCTTTGAGCTGTGTCTCTAGTTGTACATGTCACCTTTCACTTAACTGTTGTGAGGGCATCTTTTCTTTTTGTTTTGTTTTGTAATTTCTAATTAGCATAATGACTTGAGCTGTGTCATTCAGTGGTCCATGGTGAAGTTGTCATAGGAAGAGAACAAATAAAAATGTTCAGATTCAACTTTACTTGTCAATGGGGTGAAGTTTAAAAGCCTCTTATAGCTATTGTTCAGCAGACTACAAATTTCACTGGAAACCCATGAAATCCAAGGCAGCTTTGGGTTAGATTCTAATAACATTTTGGAATGTTGATATTGTATGTCACTGGTTTTACATTGACTTCACTGTAGACCAGCAACCTTGTTTGCATTCTTTCAAAGTCATTTTATGACTTTCAGTTTAAATTAATTTATCATTGCTTTAAAAATATATATATATTGTTAAGGAAGAGAATTGAATTTTACTTTTGAAAAACATTTAGTAACTGGACTCAATTTTCATAGGTATACTAAATTCAGTAGAAATTGTTTTGTGGAAAACCACTTTGATATATATTTATTGAACTAATGACTCAGTGCAGTTACTATTTAAAATGTTAATTTATAGGTTTGCTTATTACTTTGGAATGGAGAAGCATAAAATTAAGTGGGCAACATTTTCATTCTCATCATAGGAACTTGAGTCCTGATATGTTTAGGTGCATTGTTTAGGTTCTTGCTATAAAAATAGTCTACTGTATATAAAGATCATTTGTATAAGGTTACTAAGTATAACTGATATTTTTATGGTCAGAATATAATTTTTATATGAATGACACATGTTTAGATTATGAAACCTTTTTCAAAAGAAATACAGGAAGGTATTAAACTTTTTTCATAATCATAAAAGTTATGCTGATATTTTCTTTATAGATTTTATTTTTAAGATTTTGCTAAATTTATGCTCAATTTCAAGTAATCTGTTACTTTCTTAAGTATTTTCATTGTGGTTAATAATGTAGTGTTGATGGAAGCTTAACAGTATTAAAATTTTTTTTTGTTTCATTGCTTATCTTTGATTATATATTAAATGGTATTGAAATCACATTTTGGCATTTTTGATTGCTTGCTTGACTGTTGTCATTTTTGCTAAGAATAAGAGATAAACATTTTAGTTGAGCATCCACCATTTTCTTTCAAATTATACCACATTTTCTTTCAAATTATACAGAGCACAGAAAGGTTGCCTTTGATTTGCTTTTTCATTTTAGTGTTGATCCAGTTACATTGTGTCTGGTATAATTCTAGAGATAAAATTTTCTTTGTAGTATTCATTTAGATTCAAGGAAACCAAGTATTTAAGTTATTTTTACTATACTAAATGTGTGGCTTTGATTTCTGGGACAAGTTCTTGACCTTAGGATTTCAGCTTTTGTCATTTTTGAAAGTTTGTTCACTGTTCTTATTCCTGTCTTTTGCAAACACAAAAGGAAGACAGCAAAACTATGATCGTGAAATAGTTTGCTTTGCATTAAGCTAGTCACATGCCCCCAGGTGAGAGAGTAGCATTTAAGAAGCTCAAGGGCTATTTATTAAAGAAAAGTATTTTTATTGGCAAGTCCCTTGAAGTGAGTAGGTCACATTTGATTTTGCTTTGCTACTAGATGGCACTTGTAATAGAATTATCCACTCTAGGCAGAAAGTTCTACCTCTAGAGAACTTTTCAACACTCTCCATGTTAATAAGGAATTCTAAAGACTAGGAAAGTTCGAACTCGTTATGGCTGATAAATAAATTTGCTAAAGTCATTCAAATTGTGCTTTAAAAAATCAAGTAAGGGATTTTGGATCATGGCGGATAAATTTAACTTAAGAAAAGTGATTTTTAAAGAGTTGAAGAACTACACTGACCCTGGAAGTCAGTCTTTTTACACTGTGCTAGTTGTTCTTATGTGTCTACTTTAAGCACAGGGAATTTTTGCCAGTCATTTTTAGAAACAATAATACTTTATACATTTAAGGAGAATTTTCATTGTTAATAAGATTTCTTCGTTACAATAAGAACTTGAAAGATTGCCTCAGTTTCATATAGGCAAGTATTTTGAGTATTCTCTCTACTCCTGCTTATTTGGGTTTCTTTAGACCTGACACATATTCTGTGGTAAATAAATATGACTTAAATATTGTTCTGTATTGCCTAATAATCCTTTAGAGCTGATGTCATATGGTTGAAGAGGTTCATAATATCCAGTTTAAATGTTTCCAAATCTTTTAAGTTCTTGGTTAAAAAAAATTCAGGTAATAGCTTGTGAGATATTTATGGTTTTTTTTTTTTTATTATATTTGCACTAAAATTTTCTGTTTAAAATATTTTCATTTGGAAAATCATCATCGTCGGGTTGAACAAAAGAAATGTAATGGTTGAACCAGAAATCATCTAATTTTCAAACAGTATTGGTTAGTTAAACTCACTTTGCGCTACAGTTCTGTGCGTGGAAGAGCTGTCCTTGCTGTGGATCCACCTAATGCTGGTTAACAGGAGCAGCAAAGAGTCTTTATTCTGTTGGATGGTTTTCTTCCTTTGATTATTTAGACCTTGAAGATCATAGGTTTGTGTGCAAGTTTTTAAAGCAGTATTAAGCAACGACAATTCTTTCTCTTCCTTTACATATAAGACATGCATGTGTGTATTTTAGCAAAAAAGGAAACACTTAACTTCTTTTGAATCTTGGTAGTTATTCTTTAAAAATTGATTAAACCACTAAAGTTTGTTTAGGAATCTCAAAAAGATCTTCAGTAGGGTACCTGCAGCTCAGCAGTCTATCTGTGCAGATTTCCCTGCCTATTGTGGCTGTTTGCTCATTTAAATTTCCCATGGCTTTGGGTTGCCGACTTGGTTTTCTGCAAGAGTGCCCATGCTTATTTGGTCATATATTCTGAGTGACTTTTCTGCTTTTTCTTTCTTCTTATTTTGTTGATTGCTAAGAGGACAGAGAGAATTTTTTTTTTTTTTAAACCCTAAACTTGTTTCTTTGTTACGATCTTTTTTCTCTCAGTCCATCTTTTTCTGTGTTGTTTTGTTTTGCAGATTGGGAAGACTTACTGTGTTGTACTTAGATCAGTGGGGACTAGCAAAGAAAACTAATTTTGTTCTTGGTTTTGTTTTTTTTTTTTTAATAATAGTAGCAGTTTAATTCCCTAACTGTTGAGAAGCTTAAAATATATGTTAGCTTTATTCATGAAATTGATGGAAAGTTATTAATCCTGAAAATTTCTGTTCATGCTTATTTTATTTAGAATGAAAAGATTATTTGTTGTTGAATCAAGTTTTAATAGTAAAAATACTAATTGTCAGTAAGGAATACTATTATGAAGTCTCAGTTTAAATATTGTATAATAAATTAGCTTTGAAATTAGTTGTAATTGTATATGTAATTTCTTTTATATTGAAAAATTGTTGTCCATAGCATGTATAGACCTTTGAATGTACATGTACTTGATCAGGAATATAGTTTTTTACCTTGAGATCTTTTCATTAATTTGTCTTTTTAAAAAAATATATAGTGTGTTTATTTCTTCTCAGATGTGAATAATTTGTTTTATGAAATAAAGGCTTTATGTTGACAAATGCTAAGTTTTTGGAGAAGTGTGTTGTGGCAATTTAAATATCAATTAATTATTGTAAATTAAAAACAGGAAATCTAGTTCTAGCAGTTCTATAAAATATTTTTCTCATATATAAAGGTTTTAAAAATAAATGTAACCAAAACTGTTTCTCTTTTACAGTTGTTTTATGAACATAACATACTACAATATTGTATGTTACTCTTAAATATAATAAAAATCCTTGGCCATTTAAAGGTTATAATAATTTCCTAGTTTAGCACAGGAAAAGCGCTGTGATATGCTTTCTGTTAACAACCTTAAAAAAAAACTGTTGTTGGTAAATAGGGGGGAAGAGTCATTGATAATTGATACTTTAGGAAATTTTAATCTAAGTGATTATACATTGTGGCAATTAGATTTCTAGTAATTTTTCTGACTATGGGAACTGTGGTAATGGGAAATGGCCATCCTTTTTGTGTGTATTCATGGTGTTCTTTTTAAAAATTTTGATAATTATAGAATTTATGATTACAAAGAAACAGCATTTTATGTATTATTTTGCTATTTTATATTTATCATTTCTCAGTATATTTGATTTGTTTGAAATGAGTTCTCAAGAAACAATTTCTTTTAAAAACATTTAATATCAAAACAAGAAAATATATTCTGATATCTAACTAGTTGTTGGTTGTTCTAAATAAAATAGTCATTTGAATTTCTACTCTTTGGTCATAGTTTGTAAAATCATTCATAGAATTCTGAACCGTATTTTAAAGGATGCTTTACTAGTTGATATTTCTGCCTAATAATTACAAAATACAACAATTTCAAATAGTACATCAGATCAGGACATTCTATACTATGAAAAGTAATAAAACTGTAGGAATGTGGAGCTTTGAAAGTACATTTTCATAGCAAGTGTAGACATTACTGTGTGTGACCGCACTAGCACGCCACTGCAGAGCCGTGGGGATCTACATGGAAAGAGGCTGGGAGTGCTTAACGCTGCTGAGACCTCACAGGCAGTTGGCACACAACCTTTATTTTTAAAGGTCATGATTGCTTGAGGCCTTTTCTAGTCTTTATTTGCAATTTTTGTTTGGTGGTGTTTTTTGTTGTCGTCGTCTTTTTCTTTTGGCAGTGGTTGCAGTGTTCTTTTAAAACTGAGAAGCTAAACATGTATAGGAACTGTTAAAGTACAATGGAAATCTTCTTATTTACAGTGTTTTTTGAGGCCAGAAAATGCTGTGATGGTAAGCTACTGAGAATACAATTAATTAATTATTGAGTGTTTTGGAGTTTTCTGAATTTAAATTGGAGAAGTTTGCGAAGTAAGTCCTGCTACTGTGTTTCTGTGTTCCAGTCGAGTGTTGGTATTTCTTCAAAAATGGTATTCTGTGCACTGAGAGAACAGTGGGAGAGGAGAACAGAATAGAAATTGGGGGAAAGAAAACATCTGCCTCAAGTGATTCCATCTGACAGGTGGAAAGACTACATACCATTATAGGTTTTTAAGAGATAGAGTGCTGAAACTCTCATTTTAAAATACTAAAAGGGTTGAACATATTTGACAAGGTTTGATAGTGATAAATATTACAACTTTTTCTTCTTGTCTTTATTCTAAAGCAATATAGGTTTTTAAAATTAGCAAAGCCTTGAAATTTATTACTACTGTCCAATAAGGGATTGCATTTACTAATGGTTATAAATATGAAAACCTAAAATTCTGAAAGGTCTATAAGAATATAGAAATAGTCACAAAAACTAATTTTTATATTTTGCTTTAGAAAGTGCTTATAATTCAGATATGCCCTGAGACAGTTTGTTTCTCGGAGTTGTAAGGCTATCTATTGGTTTTCAGCATTTAGAACTTTTTGTACTTTAACTATTGATATGAATTGGAGCCTTTTTTTAATTGCAGGAGTTTGAGAAATATACAGTATAGATGCTAGCAGTTGGCTTTTAAGTTTTTTAGTGATTACCCTTTGTGAAATAGGAATATAGTCTTGGCATTCTTTTTTCAGAATATGCATGCATAATTAGCAATCTTAATACTAGAAGAAAGCTTTGTGAAGTATAACAGATTGTGTCCTTGGTTATTCTATTACTAATTAGAGAGGAAAGTGCATTGTTGGTTTCTTTGTTGGGATGGGAGGCAAATTATATTTCAGAAAAGGATGGGACACTCCCCCCCCCCCCCTGCTTTCTGGCAAATTTGTATTTTGGCTTTACAAGGTCTTTGAAGATTTGTGTCACAAAGGCTTGTAAAAATTCAAAAAGTATATTTTCATTTAGTTGGCTGCTAAAAAAGTGATTAATCTAGAAAAAATATAAATGAAATTTATCTTTTTTATAGTTTAATGGTTGTATGTCTTTTAGACTTTTTTGTTAATTTGGATGCATTCTGATCATTGAAAACATCATTTTCAATAGTGTTATTGATGAGTTAAATTCTCATAGCTGTAATTATATTTCATTTATCAAGCTATTTTATGAGCCAGATCTAACTAGCATTAACTAACTTAGCATTCTTTCTTGGACAGGTGCGAAGGAAGTGCTGTTCTACATTACAGTGTATATGGCCATTTCTAATTTGACCTGTTACTGTAAAGAAGGCTAACAAGTGTGTGTGTGTAACTAGCTCCCTTCTGGAGCAGTTGAAAACAGGCCTCAGAAGGCTCAAAGGAATTCTTTTAACTCCTAGCAGGGCCACGGGGTCAATGTCAGATTTAGTCATGCTGTTATTTTAGCCCAGTGGTCCAGAGAGGTGACTGAAAAGTGAGTCTTGTATTTCTCTTTCTGTGCGGTTATTAACAGGATTAAGTGTGAGCCATTGTGTACTTAGTACCAATTAGCTTCTCATCCGAGAGGTTCATTACGGTTTCTGTCAGCCTTGTTCTTGTAATATTTGTTTTATTGTTTGATTATTTAAAAGGCTGGATAGACTAAAGAAAAGTTTTCTAGCAGTGCTTTGCAGTTCATTGAGAATTTTAATAAACAGTTAACTTGCCAGAGATTTAACTCTTGATTAAAAAATGGACTGTACTTAAAACTGACATGAAAATGGGGAAGTTAAAGTGTCTAAAATTTCCCTTTTTTGGTACTTTTTGGGTAGTCTTCAAAAAGAGCTAACTATAATATATCAAAAATATTTCATATTTTTAGAAGCCTAATTCATATTTTGTGTGCATATTTCTTAAGATTACATTTATTTTTTTGTGAAAATATAGTTTGTTTATCAGGAGAAGGACATGTGAAGAAACTCCAAAGTGAAAAAACCTTCTGAGTTTCTACATTTGAACTATTAAAGCAGAACCTAAGCGTTCTAGAGGAAAGATAATTACTAGGTGTGAGTGAACTCAATTTAAAGGAAAGAATCTGAGGTTGGTTCTTTATTCTGTTGTAGATGAGTAAAAATGTAGGTTACATAAGCTTATAAAAAATAAACATTACCCAACTTTTCAGTTACTTATTATATTGATGATCGCTTTTAAAACTTTGAAATAAAAATTCTTATTAAAATTAGTGCTTCATCAAGTAATTCCTCACATAGCATATTGAGATATTTTAGCAAAATTTTAGACAAAATTGTTCTTACAAGTTGGTTGGTGATGGTGATTTCATTTAAAAGCAAGTAATATAACCCAAATGAAAAGGTAAGTTGTTTGCTACTTCATAAATATATATAAGTACTGTATATATTTATATGGAATATGGACTTTGTACTTGAATGTACATATATTTTCATATGCATTCACTCTTGGATGAATGCTTTGTAAAATTTAAATATTATAAATTATAATAGCAATTTAAGTAAATGTGATTACTGTTTTAACTGAATTGTTGAGTTGCTTAATCTCAGATTGTTTGATGTGTCCTATATTAGATTACATTTATATTGGAGACTTTTGCTATCGTTCTTAACTTTTTTTGGTGCCTAGATTACTGTAGCATTGAATACTTAAGATTTTGTGGGTCAGATAGCTATGAAATATATGTTTGTGAAATGCAGCTGCCCCTTTAAGACCCACAGTGGCTAGCCTTTGCAATTTAGGATTTCTGTATTCAATTTTTTGGGAAAGACATTTTTACAAAAATCAACATACGCTGTTTTTCTTAATTCTCTCATTAATTGTAATTGAAAAATGCTTAGATTCTCCAGATGAAAGCTTTGAAAAAAGTGTGTGGTAGCTGTATAAAGTTGCCTGAAGATTTTCTAGCAACAGGAAGTAAATAACTGTCACTTCCTCTTGTGATCTGATTCGTCTGTCTCATGAGAAAGCAAGTAGCTTCTTTTGAGGTAAGACCTAGTTTCACCAACATTTTCTTAAGCTCTTCAGAAAAGAAGAGATAATAAATCATTAGTGTAGTGGCATGGCAATATGAGCAATGTCTCAGTTTACTACTTTGTTTTTACTTTAAAGGAAGTGGGAAGAAGTAGCATAGATATTAAGTTGGAAATCAGATTCAGATTCACCTCTGAGTTAATAGAAATTAATTTGAAATTAGTATTTATATTGTTCTACCTTTTAGATAGAACTTTTAAGTACCTGGTAGAGAGTAATTCCAAGTATTAGCATTCAGCAGGAACTATAAAAGGTGGATGGAACTGGAAAATAGTATATTGAATGAGATATCTAGGCTCAGAATGTCAGATAACCACATGTTCTCTCCTAAAGATCCTAGCTTCTAATTTTATATGTGTGTATTTATGTGGGAATGAGCATGGATAGATGCCAGGAAGAGAGAAAGGTGCTCATGAAAGGGGGGAAAATAGATCTTAGGCGGGGACCAGCAGGTGGTGGGTGGCAGAACACGTGATAAAGAAAGGAAAATACTTGGGGATGAAGGAACACGCAGAGGTTGGCTTAGGAACTGGGTACCAACCAAAATTAAACATGTATGACATTGCATAGGAAAACTCATTAATTTTGTATGCTAAGTAAGAAAATGAAAAACATATTGTGAAAGGATGAGCTATAGTAGAGATACTTTATTAGTTAGGGCTTCTGCTCCTTTAGGGTCCCTCATGCAGCAGTAACTTTTATAAGTAGTTGATGTGGCACTTGGTGAATAATTGCCCCTAGTTATTTACTCTTTTTTGTTATATATTATGCTACTCAAACATTTTCAGACAGGCTACTTTTAAAAGTTCAGTGGAAGGTTAAGAACTAATCCTGTTTCATTTTAAGACCTTTAAAGACTACTGTTTGATTTATAATGAAGTTCTTGTAATAATAGGCATTTTAATTTAATTGGCGAGTACCTTGCTAAATAAAAATTACTTTTATATAATGCCTTTTCTATTTAACTGAATGAAGCCTACCAAATGTAGCAAAAATACTTCAAAATGTTTAATATTGGATGGTATAGAGATGTAACTTCGTTTTTTATAATATAAGTTAAAACAAAGGAAAAAAATCAACCTAAGACGATAAATGAGAGTTGTGTAGATGAATAGAATAAAAACAGGGTTAGTGTTTGAATCCATCGGCTAACTTTTATATACAGGTTCTAATGCTTGGGGCTTTTGTTTCCTGCAGTTCAAATGACTTTTCTTGATAAAAGGTATGGCAGTTCTATTAGGATTAAACATTGTAGCTCATACTGTGCTTTTTGTTTGTAAGGTACCACCAGTGTTTTAGTATATAGGATTTACAACTGAATTTTTTATAGCTTTTTAATGAAGACAAAATATTTGTCTTTTTCCATAACAGTTTATATTTAATAGGTTTTATTTTAAAAATTTTAATATGTTGTTTGAAAGGTACCAGGCACCTATATACTGTGATATTTTTAATGGTTCAATGAGGCCAGTTGGCTGCTTGAACAACATTTAGGCTTGAAAATCACTCGTATTGGTCAGCTAATTTATTAGAATTTACTTATTTCTAGAATCTATTATAACATTGGCGTTTGATTAAGAAGTTTTCCTCCATTTAAATTTATAAAGGTCCATTTAATGACACTTGGTTTTTTTTGGTCTGGTACCTTTAACTGTAATTGTTTCTTCATATTGGGCTAGCAAAAATTATATTTACCTTTGCTGTTTTTATTATTTAAGAATTTAATTATAAAGTCTGTAAATTTTTTGGTTTTATTTTTTTTTCACTGATTGAAAACAAAGACAAGTAGTCTGAGACAGCAAATACTAACCAAAAAATAAGATCATATCCATTCATTTAATTAGTGAATAATCAGGGCCTACTGTGTTTCTCTGTAAGATGTCCTGGTGAATACAAAGGTGAATCAAGTACAGATCCTGATTTTACAGATCTGTGTAATAGAGGACAAGAGTTGTGAAGAAACATCTAGAGGTGCAGAGAGGGAAGACACTTCTTGAGGGGTAGAGGTGTGTGGGAGGGGTAGACTATCATGTAAGTGGCTAGGGGTACAGGGGGACAGCAAACTGTCATTTCTAACAGGACATATGTTCTTTAGACTAGGTTCCTCAGATTCTGGAGAAGATTACAGAATTTGTTAAAAATTTTAAGATTTGTATTCTTATTTTGGCATTGAAAGGTTTCATACTTGCTATGAAGGGAACACTTTGCTGTAGAAAGGTTTGTCTTGGATTGAGACATTAGTTTCTTAAGCTTCTGTTTCTCATTCTCAGTTTGGGATTTGTTTGATCTTTAAGAGAACTTCATTTTTCTTAAGAGGATTCATATGTTTCTTAAACTTGATAAAAGTTTAAGCTAATATTTTAAATTTATCTGTATTTTCTGAACAGCATTCAGATTGATGGCAAAAAGTAGGTGGCAATAGACCCATTTGGGGATTAATTATTCATTTTATAACTATCTCCTTTCTAGGATTCTATAGACTAGTCAAGGCTTTGTGTAATTGGTTGCTTTTGGATTTTTCTGTCAGCAGTTTTGCAGTGAATTAACTGTTTAAGTTAATTGGACTTCTGTTATCTTGTAGAATATGTATAGGAAGTTTCATAAATTCAGGGACTTTAAACAAAGAACAAGTACCTTTATAATCTTTATAAAACCTTTTTAGATTCATATTGAATGCTTTAAGTATAAGCAAATTTGAGAATATTTATACTGAGTTATCTCAAACATCAGATAGTTTGGGGGAGAAAAGCTACTAAAAGTAATTTTTTTCCTTTCTTTCCTCTAAGGAAAAAAATTGTTTTTTTTAGAAAAAAATTTCTTTTCCCCACCAATCAAACAAAACTGACCAAAGTAAGAATTTGGTGGCTTTTGATTTTACACACATTCTGAAATCTGTCCAAGCTTTTAGAATGAAGGAATTCCTCGGAAACTACTGCTTCTCATGGGGAATATTTTGATCTGGGAGTAGAAGTTAGGATTATTTGCTTATATCATGCTTAGAATAATTTTAGTGCATCTGTGTTTTAGGTACTTACAGTATTTTGCATATAATAGATTTTATTACTATTTGAGGTTCACAATAGTTTTTGTGTCACCTTGCCTTCATAGAAAACATTTTTAATTGTTTTGATTGATGAGTACTTTAAATGCCTAATGGGAACAAAAATGCAATGTTGTTGTTTTGTTTTTGTTTTTTTGTTTTTTTTAGCTCTGAGCATTTGCAAGCGTCTTGTAATTTATTATATGTGGAAGTCCTGAAACAGGAAAAGCTGCTGAATGAGTCAGGCACTGAAAGAAGTCCCAAAGACACCAGTGCCTGACTGCAGGCATTTTAAAGAAGTCACTGGCTGTAATGAGCACAGCCTATAATAGCAGTTTTTCCTCTTCATTTTAGAGAATGTGACAGAGTATCATTAAGGTTTTAGAAATGAATGCTCTTGAGGAGGAGGATCACTGGGACCAAAGTGATGCCCAGTGTGTGGCCGCGGGTTCTCAGTTGGGCTCCTTTTAGGATTTTAATCTGGGGCAGAAGGGGGTTGGAGAGGAAGGGAATGGGAGTAGACAAGAGCGAGCGTTGGGCACCTGAACACTGAGGAGGATTTTACTTTGGTCACTGATGTAAATGTGAATTTGTACGGGTCAGTGTGAAAAGATAAACCAAACTCTAGAAATGTAAACAATCAGCCTTAGCTCTCTACATTTGAAAACGTGATTTCTCCTTGAATTTAACTTCAACTGTTTGAATATATTAAATCTGAAATTTCATTTAAATTGTAATTCCACTTCTGCTCTGAAGATCCTGTTTTAACCTATTGTTCTTTCTGTGGTAACAGTAATTGTCCTTGATGTGTTCTGCAGGTAAATCAGATTGCATCACAAAAGAGGGTAAATAATAAATGCATGCCAGAAACAGCTGTTTCTTAAAATAGGAACAGAAAAGCTAGCCTTTTATTTTCTTTTTGCCTCAAGCATTGTAATAGCATCTAAAAGACATTGCATTACTTTTTTTTAAAAGTGGGGTAGAGGATAGAAAGATAAAATTATTCCAAAATAGTTATTTAAAATTTCTTCCTTTCACTTTCTTCTTAAACAGTTGTGTTTAATGAATAACATTTTTCCATCTGTGTAGTATTTTGTGTTGCTTTTGAGATTGCAGTGTTTGTACAGTGCTGCTTTTTCCTTTTTGTAAGGCATAACAGCCATTTTGAGCAGGTATTTTCTTTCCTAGGAATCCCTGTAGTATTGAAATTTATAGGAATGTGACTTACCTGTTTCTTTACTTTTCTAGTTAAATTGGAAATTTCTAGAAGGGCTATGGATTTATAACTTAGTGGTAAAGAATTTGCCTGGCATACATATGAAGGCCTGGGTTCAGTTTCCAGCATTGCCCTGCCCCGAAAAACAAATGCCTAGTACACTCTAGATCTGTTTCCCATAAGAATCTCTGTGAAACAATCTCTTTTTTTTTTTTTTTAAATGAGTGTGTGTGTGTGTGCATTGTTGTTGTGTCTGAGAAAGGATGTGAAGTCCCCTGGAACTGGAGTTATAGACACTTATGAGCTGCCATGTGGGTGCTAGGAATTGAACTGGGGTCCTCTGGAAGAGAGGCCAAGTGTTCTTAACTGCTGATCCATCTCTCCAGCCCTGTGAAAAGATCTTTTTACTCTTAATTTTACTTGGAATTAAAAAAAAAAAAAATTAAAGCTGGCTTTGAAAAGGGTAGCTTTTGCTTTTTAGCTGTGTAGTTTATGAAAAATTATAAAGTTATTTTCATATGTTAAATAGTTTAAAAAGTTATTTTTCTTTGACTCTGAGATGATAATCAGAGCTTTATGGGGCTCAGAATTAACTTACCTACCCTGGGCCTCCTTCTTAGTTTCTTGCTGGTAGCACAGTGTTTCATTGGTCATTGTATATCTGATATAAAATAAAAGTTCACCAGTCTATCTTTCCTTTTAAAATGAATAGTTGAGACCAGTAGTTCTCTACTTTGTCCTGAGAATTTGGGCTTAAGTCAGAAAAGGCTGATAGTGGTGGTCATTGTGTTAGAAGAAACAAGAGAATTCCCATCCAAGGAGTTCTAAAGAAAGACTTGTAAGTATGTACAAAAGAGTAAATCACCTTTCAGGAAGTATAGAATTCTCACCTTCTCTGTTTATCTTACCCTGCTGAACCATATCAAGAAAGTGCCATTCTCATTGCATCTTTTCTTTATTTCTTTTTTGGTTTTTCAAGACAGGGTTTCTCTATACAGCCCTGGCTGTCCTGAAACTCACTCTGTAGGCCTCAAACTCAGAGATCCACCTGCCTCTGCCCCCTGAGTGCTGGGATTAAAGGCAAGTGCCCAGGTAGCTCTTTCTTTCTCTCTGTCTCCTTCCTTCCTTCCTTCCTTCCTTCCTTCCTTCCTTCCTTCCTTCCTTCCTTCCTTCCTTCCTTCCTTCCTCCCTCCCTCCCTCCCTCCCTCCCTCCCTTCCTCCCTTCCTCCCTTCCTCCCTTCCTCCCTCCCTTCTTTCCTCCATTTCCTCTAAACTGTTCTGGCATTGATGTTTGGGAATGCTTTGATGTGATTTATTTGTTTCTTTGATATACCCTATCTTTTCTTAACTATTTCTTTCTGGGTCTCTGAAATGGCAGTTACTACATTTTGAATTTCTAGTTACACTGGATGTTAGAAGAAATAGAAATATGAAAGCTAAGATGACATTTATGTAATTCACTTAGTGATAATTAGATCTTCCAACTTGATTTTTATTAGTTTAAAAAGCAGTACTTTTATTTGGATTTGGATTTTGTTCTTGTTTTGTTAGTTTTGGAGACTGCATTGAGGCAAGCATTCTACTACTGAGCCACCCCAGTAGTTTTGATGGTAATGTTTTATTATTGGATATATTCTCAAGTAGTCTTGTGGTCTCATTCTGACATTAAAATAGCTCTTTTTGTTTTGATGGTACTATTTTATTATTGACTATATTATCAAGTAGTCTTGTGATCTGATTCTGGCATTAAAATAGCTCTTTCATTTTAGATACTTATAAATTCTAGGAGAGTATAGCTAGGTGCAGTGGTCACACCTGTAATTCCAGCACTCAGGGAGGCAAAGGCAGGCAAATCTCTGAGTTTGAGAACACCTGGTCTATAAAGCGAGTCCAGGACAGCCAAGGCTACACAGAAAAACCCTGTCTCGATGACTTCTTTCCCCCCCAACCAAAATAAAAAATAAAAAATTCTGGGAGAGTGGTTAGTATTTATTGTGTGAAGAATACTCTTTGTAAAGTGCTCTTGGTACTTGAGAAGTTGAACCAGCCAGAATTCTTTTGATTTTAAGAAGTCCTCGTTCTCAGATGATTAATTACATTTGCCAAATTTCAGAGTCTTTCCCATTTTTATTACCTAAAACATACAATCTTTATTTTTTTTTCTTTAAGTACTGGCATAGATCTCAGTAGCTATTTCTTTGGTACTGTTGTTCTAAGAGGTTGGTACCTTATTAGTTTACAGATATTTCTTGGATACTTTTGTTAGGCACTGGCTGGTCCTGTAGAGTGGATGAGATTGGGGTTCCATGTGGTCTGCATCCCATCTTAAATATGTAGCAAAGGGCCCCAACTGTTCTGTGATTAGACCTCCTTAGTTTGGTTTTGTTAGAAGTTCGTGTTTATTAGTTATATATTTTAATCTTTGCTCTTATTTTAAAGAGATGTGCCAAAAATTTTTCCTGGTCTTCACACTGAGATGAGGTAGACTTCATCCTCTGGCCCTTTCATGGATTCTTTTGATTTAAGATTTGATTTACCTTTGTTCCTTTTTTCTTTTATGCATATTTTTTCTCTTCCCTAATTCTCCTTAGTTTTTCCAAATATTGGTTTGAATTAAATCTCTCTTTTTAAATTTTAAGCTATTTTTGCAAATTTTTTTTCAAATACATTAACATAAGAATATATTTGGACTACAGAAAGGCTGTTTTACTTTTTTGTTTTTGTTTTTGTTTTTCTGGTTTTAGACAGGGTCTTTTTATAGTCCAGGCTGGTTGGTCTCTTACACTAGGATTATAGGCTTGTGCTGCCATGTGTGTATGTGTGTGTGTGTTCAAGTGCATACATGTTTATGTGTGTTTATATGCTCTCTGCCTCCCCAGTGCTGGGATTAAAAACATACATATCATGACCCCTCCCCCCAGCATGAATTCTGGGGATTAAACTCATATCCTTTTGTTTACAAGGCAAACACTTCACTGATTGCACTCTCTCCCCAGCTCTTCAGCTGCCTGTATTTGAAAGCAGATTTTCTTTGTATTTTTCTATCAGAACAATATATTATAATACATGGAATGTTAAAACAATAGAAACCCACTGGGCTGGAGGGATGCTTCAGTGGTTAGAGGGAAGATGCATGTCAGGTGGCTCACAACTGTTGGTACTCTAGCTTCAGAACATCTGACTTCCTCTCTTGGCTTTCTGAGGACGCCTGCGTGGAAGGTGCACATCCACCCACACAAACAAATATACACACACACACATTAATTAAAAATAAAACACATCTTAAAAGGAAAATGAACTCCATTGTTAGGTCAGCCACTAGAGTGTTGTGAGATATAAAACATTGGTGCTCTAATAATATTTTGAAAATGTTTTTTAAATTATTTTTACTAATAATGAATTTATTGTTAATGAGCTAATACATATTAAATTACTGCGCTTTAGTTTTTGTATGAAAAATATTGATAAATATATTACATAAAATGGCTTTGGAGTGTTCAGATATCTTTATTGAAACAAAGTCTGCTTATATAAGTCAGGCTAGTTGATCTCCTGGTGTACACTGGCATGTGTGGTATAGCATGCTCAGTAATGATTAATAATGTAAGGTCCTGAGGCAAAGAAGGTTAAAGTTCAGTTACCCAGCAAAGTCGTATCCAGCATGTACGACTCACATGTAATAATGATTACTGCACAGTAACTGAGGATTATAGAAAAGCTTTGTGTTTTTATTTCTTGTTGAGTGGAAGCCAGAAGGTTTCATTAGGGAAGAAAATATTAAACTTACTTGAGAGAGAAGGTGTAGACACTTTATGGAAGAAAGGGGAGGAAAGGGAAAGGAGATACCTAAGATAAGGGGAATTAATGGACAGTTAAAGGGGAAAGAAATACAGTTTGTAAAATTCTTCTAGAATAACTGAAGAGGAGTCGTACTTACAAGCTAACCTTATGAGGCGATTGTTAATTTGACACCAAGGACAGTATAAGAAAAAATATTGCATGATTAAATTTATGATAAATGCAGAAATCCTCCACAAAAAAAAAAAAACACAAGTAAACCAAATCCAGTGCCATGTTACAATTATTATACTTTCATCAAGAAATTTCTCCTTGGGATACAGGGATAATTTAGCATATGCAAATAAGTTTATGAGATATACTGCATTAAAGGCTAAAAAATCACAACTTTTTACTATTTTGGTTTTTGGGACAAGGTCTTAGATGCAGTTTGAACTCAGGATTCTCCTAAATGCTGAGGTAACACATATATTCTACCATGTCTGATTTAAAAATCCTATTTTGATGCAAAAAAGGCATTTGAGGCAACACCAAATTCTTTTGAACAAATTTGGTATAGAAGAATGTATCCCAATATAATAAAGGCCATGTGACAGTCTTGCATCAAACATTACAGTCAGTGATGAAAGTGGAAAGCTCTCTTGTAGCCCAAGACTGGGACAAGCATCTCCTTGTATTTTTGTTTCACATAGTACTAAAAATTCTGAGTTGGCAATTAGGAAATAGGAAAAAGGAAATGATATTAAAATTGGAAAAAAATCATTTTCAGGTAATATTTATGTATGAAAATCCTGTAAGACGACACTGACTGTTACAATAAGTGAGGTCAGTTAAAACACACAAACCAACAAAATACAGGAATATAGAGCAGTATACAAACTCAGTTTTAGTTTCACACACTAACAGTGAACTTTGTGAAGAAAAAAAAAGCTAAGGAAAAATCCATGTATAATAGCACCAAGAAGAGTAAAATACTTAATGAAAATTTAGACAAGATAACAGTTATTTGTGAACATGTCTGTGTGTGCAAGTGTGAGTCATAACACAGATTTGGAGGTCAAAGGGTACTTTGTGGCAGTTAGTTTTCATACTATGTGAGTTCTGAGAATGAAACTTGGATCTTAAAAGTTTGGTAGCAAGCACCTTTACCTGATGAGCCATCTCGCTGGCCCCAAGTGTTATAACTTTTCACAGAAACTGAAACATGCAGTAAAGAAATTGAAGGAGTATATATGTGTATAAAGATATCCTGCACTCATACACTGAAAGAATTAATATAAAAATATCCATCCTATAATCTAATTATAATCATTAAAATACCTGTCCAAATTCCGATAACTTTTTTTTTTACAAAAATGGAAACATTTCTAAAATTTGTAGAGACCTACTAAAGACTTCAGCTAGCCAAAGCAATCTGGAGAAGGAGCAAAAGTGGAGTCATCATACTATCTGCTTTTACAGTATATTTTAAAGCTATAGTGATCCTGAACAGTATGGAGCCAGCACAAAAACATATACAAAGATATTGGAACAGCGAGCCCAGCAATAAATCTTCCCATAAAAGATTAGTTAGTTTTTGACAAAGGGGTCAAGAATATACAATTGGAAAAGGTTAGTCTCTTTAATAAATGCTGTTGGGAAAGCTGGATATTCACCTGTAAAGAAGGAAATTGAATTATACATAAAAACCAACTTGAAATGTATTAAAGACCTAAATGTAAGACATGAAGCCAGAAGTCTTAGGCATGGCCTTAGCAGTGAGTTCTTGAGATACACAAAGCACAGAGAACAAAAACAAAGAAAAAAATTGTACTCTTAAAGTTTTTGTTCAGCAGTAAAAAATTACCTGTGTAGTGAGGATAAAATATTTTTTGTAAAGCATTTGCATGATAGAGTTCCCAAGTGTACATAACATGTAAGGAATAGGTAGCTCTAAAAGTAATAACACTAGCCAATTGATAATGGCAAAAAAAAAAAAAAATTCAAAAGGACCATTTTTCTCAAGAAAACATAGTTGGCTGAAAAATACATTAAGGCACTCAGTGTCACTAATCTTAGGGATCTGCAAATCAAAACCTCCATGAATGTCACCTCATAACCTGTTCAGATGACTTTTATTAAAAATATACCAAGGGTTGACAAAGATGTGAAGTAAAGGGAATCCGTGTACGTGCTAGGTGCAGCCATTATAGGGAACAGTATGGAAATTCCTCAGAGAATTGTAAAAGTAGCAAATGGTCTACCAATCCCACTCCCTGGATATTTACCTCTAAAGAACACAGGTGTTTTTCTCAGAGAACTTCACCTCCATATTTTTGGGAATATGTACAGTATACCCTTGGCAAGCATGTTCTTCAGCTGGTTCGTTAGGATGGAGCGGGTGAACTGAGTGGATTGTTGCTAGTGATTAAATGTTCTGTATCTTCAGTGTGTTGTATAAAACTTATTGAGAGCATTGATTATTAAGCTAGTGAATCAAGTAAAGATTTGTGAATATTGCGACATTTTGAGAGTATATGGTGTCCCATCCAACCAAAATGCTGAGGGAATGATACGGTCCACACATACAGTTTTGTCTTTCTGTGTTCTGGAGTGATTGTTAGTGTCAGAAGAAAGCTGTGCTTAACACCAGGTTAAACATGAATTTGCAGGTTTAACAGACCTTGTGAGTAAGGCAGAGGTGGGACAAACAGAACCTAAAACCAGCTTTGATTATGTGTTGGTAGTCGGTGGACAGAATGGAAAATGTTGTACTGTTTGACTCACATTAATGAATGTAACAAGTGCATATACTTACCTGATGTGGAAACAAATGTTTTCTGTTTCTGGGTTAGTTGATTAAAATGATTATTTAAAAGATATATAAATTATAAAATCATTATGGTAATATTTTCAGGAGAATTATAAGATGATCCATTCTTAAAAGAATAGAGGAATAAATCTACATACAATATGTGAAAGATGTAGAAATGTTGGGCACCCAATAGTTGTGTACACCTGGCTTGCAGGTGTTAATACAGTATATTAAATTTGGTAAATTAATCTTATTTTTCTTTCTGTAGTGTATTAATTGTATTATTGTCTGTCATAGCCATTTCCAGTACAATCTCTCTAGTCTTGGAACAGCAGCCAATTCTAGGAATTAAAAGAATTAGGTTACTTTGCCTGATGGCACAAAACTACACAAGGTATTAAATCATTGGCTCTTTGGGGAACAGCCAGAAATAAAGTTTAGAGATAAAAGGCAGTTTGCATGCTGTTCACATTTATTCATACTTTAACAGGTATATTTTCCTCTTTCTCCTTGATTGGTATAATCTTTTTGAAACAGATTTTCAATTGCCATTATGTCCAGAGGAACAGAATTTTAATAAAATTTTAGGATAAAATCTAAATTCAGGATTCACCTGCAGTGACTCAGTGCTACTGGCTATGAAAAATATTTTAATTTATCTCTGGAATATTTAGACATATTTTATACAATTACCTGACATATAAAACATCTAAAGCATTTATTTATCGAGTAGTAAGAAACCAGCTTGGTAATAGAAGAACTGATAGTTTTATTTTAAATATTTTAAAATGATGTTTTGTATTAGCAGCTAACATGATGGGAATTCTGAGAACCTTGCAGTCTGTTAATGCTTTGTATATTAAATGTCCCTAAAGGCTCCAATGTTAAAGGCTTGGTAGGCTGTTGAGAAGTAATTGGATAATGAGGCCTCGGAATCCATTGATAGCATTATTGGGAAGCAGTGGGAAAATTTGATGGTGGGACTGAGTTGAGAGGAATAAGTTACTCAGGGCATGATTTTGAAGGGCATATTTTGTTTCTGTTTCTTCCTCCATCTGGTTTGCTCCACCATATGCCCTCTGCTATGGTCTGTCTCACCATATGCCCAAACCAACAATCCAAGCAGCCATTGACTCTAAGAAACCTTTGCAGTCATGCACCGAAATAAATGTTTCCTTCTGTAAATCGTCTCTGTCAGGTATTTGGTCACAGTGATGGAAAATAGCATGTCTTGCTAGGGTAGAAATGGGCTGCACAGTTGATGCTGGCACCATAAACCAGTGACCATGGAAGTTTTTTTTACATTTCTGTTCCAGAAGCTCTGCAAGCCTTGCAGAAATCCTTGCCTTTCTGCCTCTTTAACTGCTGCTATTTCCTTTTGAAGCTATGTAACTTGGGACATTTTTGGTCTGTAGAATCTGTATAGAGCCATCTATCTATGTAGAGCCATCTATCTATGTAGAGCCATCTATCTAAAGTCTCCTGAGACAGTAGAAGAGAGGATTTTAGTGTAACCAGAAATGCATCAGGATCATGAATCAATCTATAGCATCTCTTTGGCAAGTACAAAATGGAGGTAAGCTAGAGAATGCAATGAATAGAAGTAGCACTTGAATAAATTGGTAACTGACCCAACTTAGAGCATACAGACTGTTGTCTCCAAAGCCAGTGGAAGTCAGAGACTCCCTGACTTTGACCTAGGCCTTCGAGGCTGTTTGTTATGCCAACTCTTACTACTTCTTTGAGCCTTACTAGTGCCATATGTCCCACTTGAATGATCCTGTTGCAACCTATAGAACTTAACACTTAAAAATGCTGCATCTAGACATTATTAAAACACTCAAGATCCCAGAACTCCCTGATCTTATTTTAAGTCACCATTAACAGTATTTCCATCTTATGCTTCAGTCCTGATAAATTATAATGTGTTAGTTATTTAAAGGGGTGAAGGATTGATTTCGGCTCACTATTGGAGGTAGAGTCCATGCTGGTATGGAAATCATGGCAGGAAGAGTCATATCTGGAGGAGTCAGGAAACAGATGCAGCAGTGCCCTGCTCAGCTGACTTTGTCCTTTTTCTCAGTGTAGGACCCTAGCCTGGAGTTTGGTGGTACCCACATTTTAAGTCATTCTTTGCTTAGTTAATTCTCTCTGGGAACAGCTTCACACACATACCTGGCAGTGTGTCTCACTAATAACCTATTTGGTTTTTAATTTACCAATTGACAAGAAAGATAAGCCTTACACCATCTATACAGATGAAGCCTAGGCCTGTGCATTTTAACAAGTCTCACAGTGGTATTCTAGTACAAATTGATTGGAAATCAATCAATGCTTCAAGAGCAGCATTCTAATTTTCTAGAGAGAATATTTCAGTCTAGTGATAAGCCAGTATACAGTCTGTTTCTCTCTCTCTCTCTCTCTTTTTTTTTTTTTGAGAGGTACAGTTTATAGTGTATTTGGAGCTCAGGTCATAGCTATATTTAGATCTCTAAGAACCAAAAGTTTTGACTATGACCCTTCAAGACAGTGTTTTGACTGGTTCTTCAGTTATATAGCAGGTGAATGTTGAATCCATAACTTGAAAGTAACTCAAGTATATCCTCTTTCACGTTTTAATATCCTATGAGGGAGTATACTGAGACATTTTGGAAAGTCATAGAGATAGCTTCAGAAACTGGCTCTTTCTGAATAAAAACCTAAGTAAAATATACGAGTAGCTGTTAACATAGTGACAGTTATAAACAACTTTAAGGCATCATTGGCATACTATACAAATTTAGGGTAATCTGGTAAATTTGTAATAGTTATAATTATAGAGGGCCACTGCTGCAAAGTACAGTGAGCACAATTAAAGCCCCCAGAAAAGGCTGAGTGTACATACAAGCTCAGTATTAGAACTGTGTTCAAGCATTGTTGAGGCCCTGGACTCCATTGATTCCTAGTATTAATACCATAAAAAACTTTCCAGAAGTCTCCTTATGCCTTTTTGTAAGCGCTATCTCTTGCTGCTCCATAACCTTATTCATTTGGAACAGTTGATTTCTTCCAGGGTAAATTAATTTTAAATTAAGAACTATGCATTTTTTTTTTTAATATAAGGGACTGAAGAGATAGCTCAACTAAGTACTTGAATGCAAATATGAGGACCTTGGTTTGGACTCTTAGCACCCATGTGAAAAGCCAGGTGCCTGTATTTACAATGCGGGTATTGAACTTGCATGTGGGAGACAAGCAATCTATTCTAGAGCTACATCCCTAGCCTATGGTTTTTTGGGGTAGAGTTTTGATATGTATCTCAAGCTGCCCTTGAAGCCCACTCTGGCCTAAAACTTGTAATCTTCTCTGCCTTGCCTCTTATGTGCTGGAATTATAGGTGTGTACCATGCTATGCACAATCCATGTTTAAGGGACTGGGTTCAATCCTAACAACACAACCCACTACATATATATAAGTCTATTTTTGGAAGCTGTTTTCCACTTACCGGATTTCCTATCTTAATTCTGTAGACTTATGGTAAGTATCAAATGAGAATGTGTTAGTTCTCCAACTCCAATTTGCAAAGGTTTTGTGGTTGTATTAGTTCCTTTGCATTTCTATGTAAAATTTTAAACTATGTAAAATTTCTTCTAGAAACTTTGTTGGGGATTTTAAGAAAGTGTGCTGAAAATTTGCCAGTTAAGATTTGAAATTTTGGAAGATGGAGACATTGCTCAGTGGTTAAAAGCTCTTGTTGCTTGTACAGAAGACCTGAGTTTAGTTTCTGCACACAACCACTTGTAACTCCAGTTCTAGGGGTCCAGTATCCTCTTCTGGCCCCTGAAGCCACCTGCTCTTGCTGTGCATATAAAGACACACACACATACACTCACTCACACTCAAGCATGTACACACACACAATTAAAATCTTAAAAGAATTGACATGGTAAAAATATTTAGTATTTCAGCTTATAGACATTGGTATAGCTCCATACTTAAATTTCTCAACAATGTTTTTAAATTTTAGCCTAAATTCTACCATCAAATTTATGCCTAAATGTTTAGTTTTATAGTTTTTGATAGTGTTGTGATGATAGTTTTAAATCGGGCTTTTTTTTATATTAGTCTTTGTTTCCATATCTTTGCTAAAATCATTCATTAGTTGGAGAAATCTTTAGTTGATTCTTTTGGATTTGAATTATTAAACTTGCCAGTTCCATATAAAGATTATTTGACTCTTTTTCTATTTCCCTTGCCTTATTCCCCTGCGTAGAGACTTTAGGATAGCGTTAAATAGGTGGCAGTGAACGTCCTTGTCTTGTTCCTCATTTCAGTAAGTACATGGAGTCTTTCATTGTGGTGAACAGTATCAGCTGTAAGGTCTTTGTAGAATACTCTATTGGATTGTAGGATTTTCCTTTATTCTCAAAGCTTTTTTTGAAAAACAAAACAACAACAAAAAAGGACTCTGTGTTCTCCTTGTGCATTTCCCATCCCCTCTAGGTCTTTCTTTCTCCCTCTTCTTTCATAAGGATTCCAGCACTCTGTTCAGTTTGGCTATTAGTCTCAGTATCTTTTTCAATACTCTGCTGGGTAGAGTCTTTCAGAGGTTCTCTGTGGGAGGCTCCTGTCCTGTTCCTTGTCTTCTCCTACTTCTGATGTCCATCCTGTTTGCCTTTCTCAGTGAGGTTTCAGCCTCTTTCCTAGAGTACTTCTTGTTGTTTAGCTTCTTTAGGACTGTAGATTTTAGTATGTTTATCCTATATTATATGGCTAATATCCACTTATGAGTATATACCATGTGTGTTATTCAGGATGATCTTTTCTAGTCCCCGCCATTTGCTTACAAATTTCATGATTTCCTTGTTTTTAATTGCTGAGTAGTATTCCATTGTGAAAATGTACTACACTTTCTGTATACATTCCTCAGTTGAGGGACATCTAGGTTGTTACCAGATTCTGGCTATTACAAATAAAGCTGCTATGAACATAGTTGAGGAAATGTCCTTATTGAATGTGGGGCATCTTTTTGGTATATGCCTAGGACTAAGACTAAGACTATGCCTAGTCTTAGTCCTTTGGGCAGAGTGCTGGAAACCTTATGGAAGAAGAGGGAGATAAAAAGACCTGGAGGGAACAGGAGCTCCACAGGAGAACAACAGAGCCAAAAAACCTGGGCTTGGGGTCGGGGAACCCTGCAGAGACCAATACTCCAACCAAGCACCATGCATGGATTGGACCTAGACCCCCTGCTCAGAGAAAGCCCATAGACTCAGTCTCCAAGTGGGTGCCCTAGTAAAGGGTACAGGACCTGTCTCTGATATGAACTCGGTGGCCAGCTCTTTGATCACCTCCCCCTGGGGGGTACAGCCTTGCCAGGCCACAGAGGAAGATGATGCAGCTGGCCTTGATGAAACATGATAGGCTAGGGTCAGATAGAAGGGGAGGAGGTACTCCCCTTTCAGGGGACTAGGGAAAGGTCATAGTGGGAGAAGAGGCAGGGTTGGTGGGACTGGGAAGAGATGAGGGAGGGGTCTGCAGCAGGGATACAAAGCAAATAAATTGCAATAAATAAATACATTAATAAATTCATTAAAAATAACTAAATGAATAGGGCTAGACAGAGTATAGATTTGCTCTTATATATGTTGGTTTTTTTTAGTGTATTTTATTTGTATACCTTAACAGGTTTCATTGCAACATTTTTATAATTCACATAATATACATTGATTGTAGTCATTCCCTTTGCATGTATTAAATTCACTTTTTGATATATTACGCATCCAATTTGTAGTGGTACAATGCAAAGAATAAACTCAGATAGGCTTCTGATTAACAGCAGCCAGCCTAAATCCCTGATATATCATGAAATTAAACTTGCACTTGGACTTTACTATTACTTAAAAGCATTATATTTCTCTCAGTTTTCTAATGGCCATGATGTTTATTTTTCTGGACAGAACCTAATGTGGTAGGTTTAATCTTGATTTTTGGAGTTAGATTTGGTTCCAATACTGTATGCATTTCCTTGTATAAGTAAAACATTTCCAAGTTCCAGTTTCTTCAGTTATATGATACAGAAAGTTGTTTTCTAGATGAATTGTATCATAGCAGTTATTGCATATTAGAATAGAGTCTCTTTTCCTTACAGTTATATAATATTCTGTTATATAGACATATTGTATTCTTCAATATGCATTTAATATTCTTTATTTAAATGACTGCATAGGTATGTTTAGCCTGTTGTTAGTACCAAGTATGCTACACTAAATAACTCGGTTTGTACCTTAGTTTTTACACCTGTTGTATATATAGAAACGTTCTTGCTGGTGACATAGAGAGTGTGCTTCACACTTGTAAGCGTGCTTATTTCACAAGGTCTTTGTCCAGTCCACAGTGTTTCTGATAACTGTTTTAAGAACAAAACTTCTCAGCCAGGTGTGGTGGCACAGGCCTTTGAACTCAGCACTCAGGAGGCAGAGAAAGGCTGATCTCTGTGAGTTAAATAGAGGTCAGCCTGTTCCAGGAAAGTCAGGGCTACACAGAGAAACCTTGTCATTGTCATTTTTATTTACATGTGTTTTTGTTATTTCTAATTGCACAGTTACATCCTCTAATGTGCATGCATACAGTTCACTCAAATTGTTGAAGAACAGCTAGATTGTTTTCAGTTTGTGCCTTTTGCAAATAAAGCTGCTATAAACATTCTTATATATAGGCTTTGGTGACCTTAAGTCTTCATTGATGTAGTGTAAGGGTCCAGGAGTGCACTGGCTGTGTTGTATGATATTTTTTTTTTTTAATTACTGAAACTGCTAAACTTTCCTTAACAGTAGATGTACCACTTTCTGTTTCAATCAATGCTGTATGAGATCAGTGGGCAAACTTATTATTTTTAAAACCAGAATAAGCAAATCAGAATCAAGCAAAACCAGAATAATTGTTGATTATATAATTTTTAATTATGGGTTTGTTGCAGAATGCTGTGTGAAGCAGGAATAGTCAGTGTTTTCATTATTATGAGAAAATAGTTATCTTAGGTAGAAAAGTGGAATCTAAAACACTATTATCTTAGGTAGTAAATGTACATAACAAGACAAGTGGTTTATTATTGATATTTGAATAAGTTATGTTTATAACCAGTTGATGTTGAAGGACGTACATGCTTACTTATCTTGATTCTTCTGTCATTCCTAGTAAACTATTGGTCCCATTTTGAACAAAGAAAGGGAGGCGGTGTAGTCTTCCCTAAGTGATCCTTGAGTGATTTTGAAGGTTTGGGGTTTGGGGTTTCTTCCTGCTTAAGAAAATACGTCACTTTTACCAGGCGCTTTGTGCCAGGAGCTTTATGAAAGTTAATACAACAACCTGAAGTATACTTGATCCTGTGTTTTGCTGGGCAGTCAAGATGCTTGAACTAAGGGTTTGTCTATCTTGTTGATTTTCTCAAAGAACCAGCTCTTGGTTTCATTGATTCTTTGAATTGTTTTATTTGTTTCTAATTGATTGATTTCAGCCCTGAGTTTGATTATTTCCAGCCGTCTACTCCTTTTTGGTGTGTCTGCTTCTTCTTTTTCTAGGGTTTTTAAGTGGGCCATTAAGTTGCTTGAATGAGCTGTCTCGAATTTCTTCTTGAAGGCACTTAGTGCTATGAACTTTCCTCTTAGCACTGCTTTCATTGTGTCCCACAAGTTAGGGTATGTTGTGTCTTCATTTTCATTGAGTTCTAGAAAGGCTTTCCACCCAAATCAACAAAATCAGAAATGAAAAGGGGGACATAACTACAGACACTGAGGAAATCCAAACAATCATTAGGACTTACTTCAAAAGTCTATATGCCACAAAATTTGAAAATCTAAATGAAATGGACAATTTTCTTGATCGATTTGACTCACCAAAGCTGAATCAGGACCAGGTAAATCAACTAAATAGTCCTATATCCCCCAAAGAAATAGAAGCAGTCATCAAAAGTCTCCCATCCAAAAAAAGCCCAGGACCAGATGGCTTCAGTGCAGAATTCTACCAGACCTTCAAAGAAGAGCTAACTCCAATTCTCTTCAAACTATTCCACAAAATAGAAACAGAAGGAACATTACCAAACTCATTCTATGAAGCCACAATCACCTTGGTACCTAAACCTCACAAAGACTCAACAAAGAAAGAGAATTTCAGGCCAATCTCCCTTATGAACATTGATGCAAAAATACTTAACAAAATACTTGCAAACCGGATCCAAGAACACATCAAAGATATTATCCACTATGACCAAGTAGGCTTCATCCCAGGTATGCAGGGGTGGTTCAATATACGGAAATCCATCAATGTGATCCACCATATTAACAAACTGAAAGAAAAAAACCACATGATAATCTCCCTAGATGCTGAAAAAGCATTTGACAAAATCCAACATCCATTCATGTTTAAAGTACTGGAGAGATCAGGGATACAAGGCACATATCTAAACATAGTAAAGGCGATATACAGCAAGCCTATAGCCAACATCAAACTGAACGGAGAGAAACTTAAAGCAATCCCACTGAAATCAGGGACAAGACAAGGCTGCCCACTGTCTCCATATCTCTTCAACATAGTGCTGGAAGTCCTTGCTAGAGCAATAAGACAGTCGAAGGAGATCAAGGGGATACAGATGGGAAAGGAAGAAGTCAAATTATCACTATTTGCAGATGATATGATAGTATATATGAGTGACCCCAAAAACTCTACCAGGGAACTCCTACAGCTGATAAACACCTTCAGCAAAGTGGCCGGATATAAAATTAACTCAAAAAAATCAGTAGCACTCCTGTATACAAAAGACAAAAGGGCTGAGAAAGAAATTAGAGAAACAACACCATTCACAATAGCCACAAATGACATAAAGTACCTTGGTGTAACCCTAACCAAGGAAGTCAAAGACTTGTATGAAAAAAATTTCAAGTCTCTGAAGAAAGAATTAGAGGAAGATATGAGAAGATGGAAAGATCTCCCATGCTCATGGCTTGGCAGGATTAACATAGTAAAAATGGCCATCTTACCAAAAGCAATCTACAGATTTAATGCAATTCCCATCAAATTGCCAACACAATTCTTTACAGACCTGGAAAGAAAAATTCTCAACTTTGTATGGAATAACAAGAAACCGAGAATTGCTAAAACAATCCTCTACAATAAAAGATCTTCTGGAGGTATCTCCATCCCTGATCTCAAGCTGTACTATAGAGCAACAGTTATAAAAACTGCATGGTACTGGCATAGAAACAGAATGGTGGATCAATGGAATCGAACAGAAGACCCAGAAATAAACCCACACACTTACGGACACCTGATTTTTGACAAAGATGCCAAAACCATACAATGGAAAAAAGATAGCATCTTCAACAAATGGTGCTGGTCTAACTGGATGTCTACATGTAGAAAAATGAAAATAGATCCATACTTATCACCCTGCACAAAACTGAAGTCCAAGTGGATCAAAGACCTCAACATAAAACCAGACACATTAAATCGGCTAGAAAAAAAAGTGGGGAATACCCTAGAACTCATTGGTACAGGAGAAAACTTCCTGAACAGAACACCAACAGCACAGGCTCTAAGAGCAACAATCAATAAATGGGACCTCATGAAATTGAAAAGCTTCTGTAAAGCAAAGGACACCGTCATCAAAACAAAGCGACTGCCTACAGATTGGGAAAGAATCATCACCAACCCTCTATCTGACAGAGGACTCATATCCAATATATATAAAGAACTAAACAAGCTGAAAAGCAACAAACCAAGTAATCCACTTAAAAAATGGGGAACAGAGCTAAAGAGAGAATTCTCTGCAGAGGAATATCGAATGGCAGAGAAGCACTTAAAGAAATGCTCAACCTCATTAGCCATTAGGGAAATGCAAATCAAAACAACCCTGAGATTTCACCTTACACCCATCAGAATGGCCAAGATGAAAATCTCAAGGGACAACACATGCTGGAGAGGTTGTGGAGAAAGGGGAACGCTTCTCCACTGCTGGTGGGAATGTAAACTGGTACAACCACTCTGGAAATCAATCTGGCGCTTTCTCAGACAACTAGGAATAGCGCTTCCTCAAGATCCAGCCATACCACTCCTAGGCATATACCCAAAAGAGGCGCAAATACACAACAAGGACATTTGTTCAACCATGTTTGTAGCAGCTTTATTTGTAATAGCCAGAAGCTGGAAACAACCCAGATGCCCCTCAACTGAAGAATGGATGCAGAAACTGTGGTACATCTATACAATGGAGTATTACTCAGCAATGAAAAATAAGGAAATCATGAAATTTGCAGGTAAATGGTGGGACCTGGAAAGGATCATCCTGAGTGAGTTGACCCAGAAGCAAAAAGACACTCACGGTATATACTCACTCATATAAACATACAATATAGAATAAACCCACTAAAAGCTGTACATCTAAACAAACTAAGCAAAAGAGAGGACCCTAACTAAAATGTTCAATCCCCATCCTGAAAGGCAAAGAGGATGTACATCAGAAGAAAACGAAAATAGGAAACAACCTCGGAACCTGCTACAGAGGGCCTCTGAAAGCCAGAAGAAAACAGGAAACAACCTTGAAACCTGCCACAGAGGGCCTCTGAAAGCTTCTGCAGTATAGACTGTCAAAGCAGATGCTGAGCCTGATGGCCAACTGATGGGCAGAGTGAATGGAATTTTATGTAAGAAGTGGGAAATAGTAAGAGCTAGAGGGAACGGGAACTCCACAAGCAGAGCAACAGAACAAGATAATTTGAACACAGGGAACTTCCCAGAGACTCCTACTCCAACCAAGGACTATTTGTGGAGATGACCTGGAACCCCTGCACAGGTGTAGCCCATGGCAGTTCAATGTCCAAGTGGGTTACATAGTAATGGGAAGAGGGACTGCCTCTGACATAATCTGATTGGCCTGCTCTTTGATCACTTCCCCCTGGGGGGGGGGAGCAGCCTTACCAGGCCACAGTAGAGGACAATGCAGCCACTTTTGATGAGAACTGATAGACTAAGATCAGAAAGAAGGAGAGAAGGACCTCCCCTATCAGTGGACTTGGGGAGTGGCATGCATGCAGAAAGGGGAGGGAGGGTGGGATTGGCAGGGGAGGAGGGAGGGGCTTATGGGGGGATACAATAATGAATAAAGTGTAATTAATAAAAAATAAATAAAAGATTTAAAAAAAAAAAAAAAAAAAAAGATGCTTGAACTATCCTGGTTTTATAATTTTACCCTGTAAGTTTATAAATGCCCTCTTTCTTTAATGTTATCTTTCCTCAGACATCTAAAATGTAAAAATATGTAGAAGACCTCTCACTTGGAGTCATAGTTCTTGTTCATTTTTCTGTTCCAGAAGCTCTTACTTTCATTTTCTGTGGCTCCTAACAGCTGCTTCTCAGATTCTCCTCTCACTAAAAAGGTCTTCTCCCTCATCTGTGGACTGTCTCCATCCCCCACCTGACTGTTTTATGCCTTGCACTGTGTAGAGTTGTCTCTCTTACAGACCATTCACCCTGTCTGACAGTTTCCTTCAAGCACTGGTATTTAAGATAAAAAAAAAAATTAAAAATATTTTCTTAGTTTTCACAAAGCCTGTTTTCTGTTTTTTTTTTTTAGAAACATGAAGAAATTAAGTTGGACATTATTTTTGCATATATTTTTCACATCCTGTATCTTTACATCTCTTTTAAAGAACATAGTTTTCTTTTTTTATTATTATTTTAATGTTTTTTCAAAACAGTGTTTCTCTGTCTTGGAAATTGCTCTGTAAACCAGGCTGGCCTCAAACTCACAGAGAGTTGCCTGCCTTTGCCTCCGGAGTGATGGGACTAAAGGCATGTGTCACTACTGTCAGGCTTCTTTTAGTGATTTTTAAAGCTGTACATAAGACAGCCTTGAGGAAAATCAGGCTAACCTGAAATTGTGCTGTTGTTTTGTTTCATTTTGTTTTGTTTTGTTTTGAGATTTCAGTACTCATTTCTGGTAGGGAGGATACAGATTTCAAAGGTAGACTGTAAGTAAGTTGTTAAATTGGAGAAACTTACCTTTGGTGAATATTTAGACAAGTAAGAGTATATTAATAAAATCAAGGTAAATATTTATGAAAATATAAATACATTCTCTGTAGTCAACAAAATTATATTGACTAAAAATTTAGAAGAATTTGTGCTAAATTAATAAGCCAGATTAGTTTTATAAAATGTTCACATAATCAAAATTGGGCATTTTCAGTGTAGTAAATAAAGAATACAGTACATGTCTTTTGAAGTTTTATGTGCCAATTTTGTGTGATTCAGATAATGTAGCCTCCTTTCTGCCCTTCTCTGATCTTCCTCTTCTTCCTTTCTCTTTTTGTGGTGTTGGCAACTGATCTGCATCCCCAGCAATCAGACACAGTATTTCTTTGGCTTTGTGGGTTAAATGTACTCTTATTAAGTTAACCTAGGACATCGTCTGCCTCAGTTTTAAAGTTCATTCAATCACTGTCTAGTCCTTTGTTTTCCTCAACTTGGTATAGGTAGGTAGGTAGGTAGGTAGAGATAGATAGATAGATAGATAGATAGATAGATAGATAGATAGATAGATAGATGGATGGATGAAATCATTGATTGCATTTATACTATTTATAAATTTTACTCAGTGTTGTTAGTTTTATGTAATCTTCCAGTGTTTAAATGCCCTGTGGTGTAAGGTATACAGGGTTCATTTAAGCCTGAACAATGAGAGGAAGAACTGAGCAGGAAATGGAACCCTCAAACCATAAACATCATAGTTGTGAGTTATGTAAGTAGAAAGGCAGATCAGCCTGCGCGGTAGCAGTCTGTAGAGAGCTGAGGTGGTGGAGCTGTGGTTCTTCACACTGTGTATATTAGGATAACCTACCAACTTAAAAAAAAAAAAAACAGAACCCTGCTAGTACCCTAAGAATTATGGTTAAAATACAACAGTATTTTTAAAAGCTCCTGCAAAAGTTTAGTAGTTAGCCAGTCATGGATGCTCTTCCTTGTACTAACTTTGAACTTAGCCAGCTAAAGACATAGAATAACTGTTGCAAAAGACTCCTTTTTGGAGTGCACAAAACAATGCAGTAGTGTTCCTTGGTTCTTTTTGCCCCTTTCAGTCACACTTGAAGAGACGAGAGTTCAAAGTGTTGCCTTAAACAATGAAGGGTAGCAGTTTATTATTAAAAATATGGCAGGCATGGAGGTATATATTTCTAATCTCTTCACTCTCAAGCCTGAAGCAGGAAGGTCCCAAATTTGAGGCCAGCTTTGGACTTTCTAGTGAACTATATATTAAGAACTTGTCTTAGTAAAAAAACAAAAAGGGGCAAGAGAGATGGTTACCAGATAAAGTTCTTGCTGTGCTAGCATGAGGAAACAGCGGGAACCATCGGCACCCATCTAAAAACCTGAGAGGCATGGTGGCTCTCCGTAACCCCACCACTCAGCCGGTGGGGACTGAGTCCCGGGAGCAAGCTGCTTATCTACATTAGGTAAACCAGTGACTTTGGGATCAGGGAGAGCCCTTGCATCACTTGTTAAATAAAGTGGAGAGTGACTGATACAGACACCTGATGCCAACATCTGATGCCTGCATGCACACACCAAGCAGTCACATACAGATCGGAAAAAAAAGCCAACTAAATAGCCATCTTAAAGGAAAGTCACATGTAGTTTCTGTGAAGACTGAGGCTAAGTTAGAGCATAATAAGAGTGCTGTGGATACTAGTAACAGCAATAAAAAGCTGTGTTAATAGTGTCTGCACTTAAGATGTGGAGAACGATACCACTGTAGTCTTCCTCCCAACCTGTATTGTTCCTACCCTGAGAAAAACATCTACTAGGCCTCAATTGTATAAAATACCTAGGGTAACATTCTTAAGTTGATAGGTCATCACAAAGTTTTAGATAGATTCCCCTAGAGGAACATTAAAGAAATAAGACAGCTGAATATATTGTTTTTATATATGATCCTAGGACAGGAAAAAAAAAAAACCTTTAGTATCAAGTAAAGACATCTAAATAAAGATGGGCTTTGGTTAATGATAAGGTTTCAGTATTGGTTTGTTAATCCTTACAAGCATGCCATACTACGTAGGATGAAAGCAACAGGGAAACTAGGATTGGCATTTTCTTTATGTATTGTCTAGAACTAAATTTCCTGTAGTTTGTTATGGTGTGAATGTGCTCCCTAAAGTTAATGCATTAAAGTTTTAATGTTATAGGATTTGGAAATGGTGATCTTTGATAGACAATTGAGATCACATGAGGCAATAAGTATGGGTGGGGCCTCTATTGTGAGATCACTGACTCCAACACTTGTTTGTTCTGTCTTGCAGTGTGATGGATTCTCTCATGCTTTGATTCACTGAGAAGTCTAGATATGGGATGTGGCTTCTTACCTGGGTCTCCGTAGCCTACAGAACTATCAGGAATATATTTCTTTAGGAATTACCCAGTTTAAGGTCTTTTGTTGTGGTGACACAAAGTAAATCAAGACAGAACCCTTAACAATAATTTGCTGAAATGGTGCTTTGGTAGTTAAGACACTGTGCTGATGAATGTATAATATTTCTACCTAGCTTCATTGATTAACCCTTTGACAGGGTGTTGATATGCCATTCTTAATAGAAAAATCAGGGACTGTCCTATCATATAATCATATAATAATAGAATTTTTGTTTTTAAAAAGTTTCTAGCAGTCCCTGCTATATCCCACCACAGAAAAGTGAAAGGAAAAAAAAAAAAACAATGTAAAACGAATTAAGCTGGGGAAGAGGAAGTGGAAAGTAGAGACAGAGAGGGCACCCTGCCTAGTTAGTATAATTGGAATGTAAAGGGTACAGCACTGTTGGCACACAGTGTTGCAGTTACTTATCAGTTTTACCAACAGGGCTATGAAGTTGAAGTATGGCCTTGAAGTATGGTTTGAGCTTATAGAAACTAAGCAATGGAAAAAATATCCCATTTTAAAAAAGCTTTTTGAGAAAAGCTTTTGAAGGCGTTTTAGAAATGTTACTACCCACTCACCCAGTTAGGAAATTAGAAGGAACTGAAGAGGAATAGATATTTTATAAATACCATGAACTGACATGTTTTAGATGTGTCCTGTGTGTAAAATTAATGATCTATAATGAGTAGTAGTCATTTCACCTGGTAAATCTGTGTGTGTGATGTTTATTTTGTTCTCGTTGAAAGGTCTTGTCTTTTTTTAATGCTTGGCATTATGTAGTCACTGTTTCTTTGCTCTTTGCCCATATAATATTTGCTGCTTTTCTCAGTCTCAGTTGTATCATGATCTTCAAAATAACCAGGCATGCTATTTACATGAGACAGATAAGCATAGCACTTGTAAGTCCTCATTATATCTCTGAGATGTGGTGTGGATTTTTTTCCTTTTCTTTAAAAAAAAAAAAAAAAAAATATATATATATATATATTTGTTTATTTTTTTGCTGGCAGCGTTAATAATGTTTTCATAAAATATGATTGGTTTATGAGTCTGTTTAACATGCCTTCTCTTTTTTGTCTTAGTGCTTTGCTTCTAAGTTGCAGATGCAGTGCCTGAACAATAAACTGTGTGGTGTGGCAGGTAAATCTCCCAATTTACCTGCCACAGTAGTGCGCTGCCTAATGCCATTCAGTCATCTCTGAATTTCACTTGCCTGATTAGTTGAGTGAAGCAGATTTTCAATTTAAATGTAACTTCATCTGCTTGATTAAAAATGTAACAGAACATTATCTGCTGCAAATAAATTTCAGTGGAAGAGATGATTTTGCCTGTTTAAAAATAACATCTGTTTATATTGGCTGGAAGCAGACGATTAATACCTCTCTAATTTCGAGGTTTACCAGTCCAGCTCACCTGTCTCTTTGCATGGATAGTTGAAATTGATGGCTGTCGAGTATAAACATTTACCTGTTGATGTTTAGTTGATGGATTTCTTTTTTAAGGATAATACAGAATCCCATCATTGGGCATTCATTTATTTGCTGCTCATCAAGATGATTGACAGTTTTGCCAACAACATGGAAAAAGGATCTACCTTCATGATGCATATGAGAAAAATTTTACCCCTCAGTGATGAGTGCCCTACAGAAAAACAGATTCTAGTGAATTCCTTTTCATAGTTGGTATTTATTTGAATTCTGAGTTTGGAGGCCATGAGTATAAATTTAAGTCAAGTGTGTAGTAAATGAGGGTACTATTCCCCTGCTGGCATCTTTCATCAAATGATTATTTATGTTGGCCACACTGACAAAGAAGAAGGAAAACCAGAATGGTGTTTTTGTTGTTATTGTTTTTTGTGGGGTTTTTTTGTTTGTTTTGTTTTTTTAAACCCATAATGCTTAGCATAATGTTATGCATGAACTAGACCACTCAATAAATATTTATTGAATTTGAATTAAAAATTGGGCCCTGAGTATATTTGATATCCTACAAGTGTAACACTAGATTTGGTATTGCGAATGTATTTGTAATAATATAACAAAAATATTTGCAGGATATTGATTTCTTTCTTTTAAAACTGTAACTTTCTTTTAAGAATTTACTGAGAAATTTTAAAATACAGAATTTTCTCATAAATATTTTCCTGGGGAGGCATTGTTCATTGGTTATTTTTCTGCCTCAAATGAGAAGTTATAGTTGAAAAGCATAGCTGCCAAACATTCTAATGCTAGTTAAGAGAGGGGTACAGTTAGTGGGTTTTAATTCATTTGGTGAATGCTATAAAACAATATATATTATCTCAAAATTGGCATAAACTATGCCAGTCTTGAAAAATAATCTCAAGGTCTTTAAAATTTTATTCTTATTTTTAAAAATTTATTTTAAGTAATATGTAAAAGCATGAAGTTGAATATATTAGTGAGAGTTGATTTAGTGCCGTATTTCTTTGTAGAATATTTTGACATGTTACTTAATTGAAGAATAGTAATATGACATTTATTGTTCTTAGTCAAAACAAATAATAGGTAAATTTCAGGTTTTTGTAGAAGTTTTAACATTTAGGGGTTTGGCTACATAACAAGTCAAAACTATATTTTTTAGTTAAGTATTTGAGATTTGCTTTTTTATCAAATTAATTTTAAACACTAAAATGAATTAATTTTTAACTTAAAATTTGCCTTCAAATATATAGGGGTACATAATTTCATCAATGTTGATTTAGACATTTGGATGATACTTATATTTAAGCAAAATGTAAATATTGGGAATTAGTTCTTAGATATAAAATCCTAGATTTGCCCTAGTTCTTTAGGAGAGTATATATATGTGTGTATGTGTGTGTACATATATATATATATATATATATATATACATATATATATTATATTCTTGTCTTCTTACAGATTTGTGGTTATAACAGGTTAATTCAGATTTAATTACATTTGAGATGCAAAGGGCTTTATTTAATATATATAATATATAATGTATATATCAGAAATTTATAATACTTCTTGGGAAGCTGAAGCAGGAGGATCACAAGTTTGAGGCCAGCCTGGACAACATATAGGACAACATCCTATATGAAGGAAAGAAAAGGAAATCATGTCATATGTTTCAACATTTTTACAGTCTTATCCTTCATGTTTCTGCATGATTTGTGGAGGGTAGAAGGAACGTTTTCCTTTTCCTCTGTCCGGATGACCTTAATGTAGAGTGAGGAACACAGAACAGAGTTTACAGCAAAAGAAGATGCTGCTGTAGTGCTTGAGTATGTCTAACCTGAGAATACAAAATAATCCAAACCTGAACATTAATATAGCATGTTACCACCGTGGAAAATTGTAGATTTCACAATCTAGATGCGTGTACACCACAGATTTCATACGATTTTTGCCAGGGCGGCTGTATAAAATACATGAGTGTATTAAACACAAGTAATTTTTTTAGACTTTGGTTCTATCCCCAAGATTATATATATGCACTTATATTATAGTACATATACTTACTATATATATATATATATATGAACATATTCCAAAATCTGAAAAAAATGAAATCAGAGAATTTTATTATATAAAATTTGTATTATTGCTTAGATTGACTTTAAGATCTTCATAGACTTTTGCTAGTCCTGTGATTTTCTGTATTTTTGAAACAAACTTGCATAGAAGTGTTAATCTTAATAACCAGGACTTAGAAATAATCCAGAGGACATTAATTAATGAAAGGACAAACAAGATGTGTAGATCCTTGAGTAGAATATTCAGCAATAAAAAATGAAATATGTGTATGTATGCTACAATATAAATGAATCTTGTTAACATTCCAAGTGAAAGAAATCAGACTCATAAGGACTATATTCTCTGATTTAATTCATGTAAAATGTCTCAAATAGGGAAATTGATAAAGATGGAGAGCAGATTTGTGATTGTCAGGGACTAGCAGGAAATGAGAATGAAGAGTGACCTGGTTGAGCAGAGGGCACAAATGAGTGCTCGTGGCTCTAAGACTGTGACTCTATAAGACCTGTTGAATTGTACATTTTACATCATGGTTGATAAGTTATATTAATTGAACAGGAGCAGATGGAGAAATATAAAGCTTCTATATTTCTCCATGATGTAGGAAAATCATCCCAGAAGAGTGTCATTGTTCATCCTTCTTGATTTAATTAAGGTGTTGTCTGCTGGGAGGGCAGACGTGGATGACAGGGAAGTAGACTTGGGGACAGTGACAAGATTGCAGTCTGAAAGCAGGCTCTTAAATGGCACCCCACAGACATCTGTTTATGGTGAACAATTTTGCTGAAGTTTTTACACATCTTTATATCTCTTTTAAAGAACACAGTTTTCGTAATTTTTAAAGATGTACATAAGACAATCTTGAGAAAAATCAGGCTATCTTGAAATTATGCCAGTAGGGAGCTTACAGATTCTGAGGTAGATTGTAAGTTAGTTGTTAAATTGGAGAAACTTAACCTTTGTGAATATTTAGAAAAATGGCTGTATTAATACAATCAAGGTAAATATTTTTTGAAAAATTCAAATACATTCTTGATATTTAGTCAACAATTTATATTGACTAAAAATTTAGCAGATTTTCTGTTAAGTTAATAAACCGGCATTTTGTAAAATGTTCAGATGACCAAAATTAGACATTTTTAGAATTTAGCAAAAAAGAATACAGTATATGCCTTTTGAAATTGTGGTAGCATTTGTGTCTCAGAAAAAGGACAGCTATTTGGATATAAAATATTCCTTTAGCTTTCAGAATCAATCTAATGTCAAGTATTGGTGGTCATAGAAGTCACTCATAATGGATTGTACATTTTATTATTTGAAGTATATGGTTTGTTTTAAACCTGCTACAGAAATCATTTACTGCTAGTAATGTTTTAGAGCTACTGTGTGAGTATATTAGCTCTCGCTATTTAAATTTAAATTTGCATTTACTTATTAATTTGCATGCACATTGTAAGTGTGGTTATTTAAGTACAAAGTGCATGTGTGGAGGTCAGAGGCCAACCTGTAGAGGTCAATCTCTCCTCCATGTGGCTTCTCACATGATTTAGCTTGGGTTATTAGATATGGTGGCAAGCCCCTTCAGCCTCTGAGCCTTTCTCCCAGCAGCTTAGCCTCAGGTCTTGAGTGTCATGTACATTCTTAGAAACTTGCTTTTGGCTATTATTTCATTAATTTGAGCCATAGAAACATGTCCAGATTTTAAAGTATTGACCTGTAAAAGTAGTATTTTATGAGATACAAACTGATAGTAATTTCTGCAAGCTTACCAGATAAGAATGATAGTACATTGTAGACATTGTATGTAATCCAACAAATGAGTGCTCTTATCTGTTATCATGAGGAGGTGTGAAGAGTTAATACACCTGTAAGTGGGAGGCTTACACTTACAAATCATACTGGGATTTGAACCCAGTAGGTCTTGCTTCACACCTCAGACATTTCAAAGATTCTGTGTATGTTGCCTTCACTCTTTCTTGTTCTAGTTCTGTAATCTCTGGTAGTTTTGCAATTTGCTCTATTTTGTCTCTTGCCTTTGAGTGGTAGTATGGCTTGACTGTTTTATTGAATTATACCTATATTATAGATTTTTTTTCAGAATGTTATGGAATGGTGTGAGCATAAAGGGAGCAGTCAGCAAAATCTATTAATATAGGGCAAAGTCAAGTTTCTTCAACAAACACACTTAAAAGTAAAGAGGAGAGCATAAGGAAAGGAAACTTATAAGTAGGAAAATCCAGTATCCAATTATAAATGTACATTATATACTTGGATTGTTATTTATAACTTATTACAGTGTTATACAGCTGTTTCCTAAAGCTTTGTACACATAACAGTATCTTTAACAAAAATATATTGAGGACTCCACTTCCCAATTACCACTACTTTAATGATTCTCCACTGTGAAACTCCTCATAATCTAACCCTGGATAAGACTAACAGTTTTATCCTAAAACGCCTTTTAATTCAGTACTGTATAATGTCCATTTACCCTAAAATGCCTCTTAATTCAATACAGCATAGTGTGCATTTGTTTGCTTGCGGAGGGCTGTGGACAGCCAGCCCTGTGAGCAGTGCTCTTCCTGCCCGAGTGCCGAGACGACAGGCTGTGCAGCCATGCCCAGCTTACAGTGTAGCTTTAAAAACTGCTAAAGCATCTGGCTTCACCTTTTTCATATTTGAAAATTATTTAAACTCATTAAATCAGAATTTCAGGTGGCTTGGGTTTACAGCTTATCTTCCCCACCCCCGTCCCCCAGCTCTGTGCATGGCATTTAAAAAGTCTTGAAATTTGGGACAGGAGAGATGGAAAAGGTTGATCCACTTCTAAGACAGATCATTTTCAGAGTAACTAATTCCAAGGCTGAACAGGATATATTTTACTTAATAACTCTTAGGGATTGATTTTCATAAACTTTTATCCAAAGTAACTAGATAGCTTTATACTTTCAGTGTAAAGGGTGTTATGAAAATGTGAAATTCATTAATAGGTTGTATATTTTTATTCCCTTGAATGTAATTTAGAGATTATATTTTGTAATAGGATTTTTGACATTATACTGTTTAATCTTTAGGGTGTTACAAACATATCAAAGACAGTTGGCAGTAACTCAGGTTTGCCTGCATTTTAACAATGTATTAATATTATTGAAGATCTTTAAAGGAAACAAAATTTATACTGCTAGAATGTTTACAAATTTGAAGATAAATTTTTCTATGGACTACAAATAAATGTTGAGGAGCTAACAAGATTAAGGACGAAAAGATTTATTTCTTGTGTTGGGTTTTAATTAATACACGTGCACACACATATACACTACATGAGTATATATATATATATATGCATATATATGAATGTATATCTGAATTTGCATGTTTTCAATAACCTAAACTTATCAAAAGCTTATCTCTTTCGAACTCAGCACTTTAAAGAAGTTATGACTTATTAAAAGTAGGTGTGTTTAGGTATATTTTTTTGGTCAGGAATAGCTTAGCATTCTAAAATAAGTGGTGCCGAAACAGTGGCATGGTGACCCTCTCTTAGTGGTTTTTCTTTGTGTAAAGAGTACATTATTATGTAATAGCATAAAATTTGTAATGTATTTGAGTCTTTAAATCATTACTCAGGTTTTTTCACCCTGTCTTTAATTCATCATCATTTTTCGTTTAGACCTAAGATTTTATAGGACATGAATACGTCTTTTCAGTTGTGGTCATAGTAACAGGCTCTATTAGAGCCTCAGAAGCTGCTTTATATCTTGGTTTGCATTTAAGGAGAAAGGCAAATTTAGGAAAGAAGTAAGATAGCTTGACTTTTAAAGATCTGTGGGTATCTGGTTTTTAAAATTTTCCTTTTTTAGAGGTTAGAAGTAGAAAAAAATTTGAAGTTGGGCCATCAGGTGGGCTCAGAGGCAAAGGGCACTTGCTGCCTAGTCTGATGACTCCCCAAATTGTCCTCTGACTTCCAGGTGTGTGCGGTAGGACACTCCTTCCCAAACAAATAAGTAAATGCAAGTTGCAAGTAGCAGTTTTAGGAAGTCTGTCATGTCAAGTTATCCTTCTGTTTTAGGATGTGTCTGTGCCTTCTCTGTTTATCAACAATGTATATCTCATTCGAGCATTTGCTTTCTACGAATGAAAAAAGTGCAATGATGTCAAAAGGAGGACTCACTGAGTATTAACCCATTGTATTTCCCCCATTCCTGATTTCCAATTTTCTTCTGGCTTAATATAACTTCTCTCTGAAGAATGTCTTTTAGTAATTCTTTATAACAGTGAGTGAATTGTCTTAGCTTCTCCTTCCTTTTCCTGAATACAGGACTCTACTATAAGCGCTTAAGAAGCTATTGCTCATCTTGGCGGCTCAGACAAGGAATTCTGCTTGTGCTTGCTGTAAATAATGCAGCTGAAACTGAAGATCCTCAACTTGAGCTTTTAGCCTTTTGGTTTTTTTCTTTGTCCTTTCATATTCTGTTATTGTCCTATAAGACCTGGGGTTTTGTTCTCCTCTAGATTGGTTAATTTAAGGACTGGACAGTTTCTCAGTCACTATCTTCACTGCTACATTCTCCTTCAGTATCCTGTTAGCTGTTGAGCCTATTCACTGTGCATTTCATTTCATGTTGAATTTTCTTAGTGTCACAAATTTTCCCTTGGTTTTTCATGTTTGTTTGCTTGTTTAATGAAAATTTCCAGCTGAGTGTAGTGGTGCATGCCTGCAGTCCCAACACTTGGAGTGTCAAGCATTTGTAGTCAGCTTCTGCTACCTAAGGCATGTCAAAAAAAAAAAAAAAAAGAAAAGAAAAGAAAAGAAAAAGAAAACTTTTCATCTTTGTGTTCACACTGAGTATTTATTTTGTTGGAACATTTTTGTAGTAGTAGCTATAAGGTCATTGACAGTTAAATCTGATACATTGTTTTGGCATAGATGGTCTTTCTTTATAATTGAGTTTTGGTTTTTGGTTTTTTTATTCTTCAAGTTTCAAATTATTTTGGACTATATTCTGAACAAATGGTGTTAGTTTATGAGACCACGTCTTGGTGTGTGGTGAATGTTGAGATACTTTGCTCTTAGGAGGTGATCTGTGGTTAGGTTCAGGTAACAACTTGTAACCAGTCTCCTGTGGCTTACAATTTCATGGCACTTTCTTTTGTGTAGTCCTTGTAGTCTTACTCAGGCCTGTTATGCATGTGTGCCATGTGTTGGTCTTACTGGCAGTGGGGTAGTATTTGCACATCACAACCATGTGCATGCTAAAGTATGCTACTTTAGCATCAACTCTATATGAATTCATGTACTGCTTGGAGCAGTGGTTGAAGTGGGTCCAGGAATATGTACAAATTTCTATGGGGCCAGTTTCCCATGCTTTTTTTTTTTTTATTATCTCTTTGATACATTTTGGCTGCCTAGACTTCCCCAATTTGGTCTTCCAGTCACTGAGCCAAAACTTTTGATGCTACTAAGTAGCAGGAAGACAGAAAAAAAAAAAAAAAAAAACTAACAGTTTAGGGCATCCCAATAGAGAACAGTGTGGTGCCTGTAATCCCAGCACTTAGGGAAGCAGAGGCAGGCAGATCTCTGTGAGTTTGAGGCCAGCCTGGTCTACAAAGTGAGTCCAGGACAGCCAAGGCTACACAGAGAAACCCTGTCTTGAAAAATCAAAACAAAACCAAACAATACAAAAACAAAACAGAAACAAACAAAAAGAGGACAGTTTGTTTACTCATTCCAGTCTTATATTTGTGTACCTTCCACTCTGAGCATTAGGAGATGCTTTCCTAGTCAGCAAGCTAGAACTAGACTCTTGCTTCTGGAGTTTTCTCACTGCTCTCACTCAGTGTGCATGTCCATACCTTGACTGTATGAAGCCAGGGGACAGCAGAGGAAACATTGTGAACTTGTTGCCAGTTTGGTGATAGTTCAGATCAGCCCTAATGATTCCTATCCAAGTTCTATTTCTTTGTTGGAAAGACAAAAAGAGCATATGATTATTTCAACTTTACCTCAAGTTGAAATTCTGAAACTTTTTCTCAAGTGAAAAGGAACTTTTGTCTTGTATTTAAGGCTTTCTGATTTGTCCTAAGTAAGATTATAGTCTATATATTATATAATATCTTATATATAATATATATAATATCTTATATATATTATATATCTTTTTTGTTTGTTTTTTTCTAGTCTAAACATCTTAATTATTTTTAGCAAACTTTTTTTGTTTGTTTTAAATATTAGAAGCATATTAGGTTTCTTGCATCCTTGTGCTCTCTTCTTTGCTCTTGCTCTGTCTCTGTTTTTAGAGTTGTTTCTGTTTAATTGTCAGTATAGTTTAGCAAGTATATTGAAGCTGATCATGGTGCCTCACATCTGTAATATACTAGGGAGGCTGAGGCAGGAGGATCACCATTAGTTCAAGTCTGTTGAGGTGGTGGGGCGAGATCCTGTCTCAAAATAAAGAGGAAAAAATACGGAAATCAGTCAAAATCAATTCTCTCTCGCCTTTTTTCTCGTCATAACTTTTGTTTTTCTTCAGGACTTTTATTATCCTTCTCCACCACCCTCTGAACTACTTCCAAATGGATGGATAGAATCATGTAGGGTGCTATTCTAAGTGGAGTTTGAATTCTGAGAGAATGCCCCTCCACCTCCCCAAAGGCTGTCTGTATCAGCTGTCCTCCTGGCTAATTATAATTCCAAAGGGCACTAATAACCATTTAAATTAATCCGATTATACCTGCAGTTGCTAAAGGTGAGGTTTAGGCTATTTAACCCCCTGTAATGAACTCAAACATGAATCAAAACTAGTTAGGAATTTTGCATTTTAATTTTGCTACAAGGGGAAATAAAACCCTCACACATTTTCCTGTCTTCTTGCAGCCACACACTTTCTAGTAATACAAAACAAAACAAACAAAAAATGCTTTGTCGTTAGTACAGCTTTCATTAAGAGACCAAAATTAAATAGCTTGATTTAAAAAAAAAAAAAAGAAACATTTTGGGTTCATTGTGAGTCTTTTGAGACAGAACTATAGAAGACCACCTAACAGCAGATAATCCTTTAGAGTTAAATGCAAAATTTTATAAAGAGGTAAAAATTCCCATTCCAATAAGCAGTGTTATGATAATTTGACAGTAGCAGTCTCCCAAGAGGTATTATGCAGATGACAAGACAATTACAGTTTCACAATTCCAGATAAAGAAGATTGAAAATTAAATGACCAATCTTAAAAGGGAGCTGAATCACTACAGGTTATCTAGATCACCTTGTGTGAGCTCTCTCCCGAGCACAGTGGAGCTTGTCCCGCGGTTTCTAGATAAATGTCTTAGTACCAGCAAGCATTAGGGAGGTAGCCTGCCACATAGTCAGATAACTTGTCGTTTTTAGCAGATTCTGATCTGAAATCAGTAAACAATAAATTTCTCTTTCATTTTACCCCTTGAGTCAGAGTTGTTCTAGCACAGCACATTTCCTTCTTTTTTCCCTGACTTCATTGCAATTCTTCTTTAGAGCAGGTGTATACTATGGCGGGTTTTTGGATGTATACTGGAGAATAAAGTTTCACAAACTGGATCAAAGAGTGGTACTCCTTGGGCATGCTGAGATTGGAATTCTGCAGCAAGGAATACAAAACATTCAGATGAAACATTTCTTTCTGTGTAATAGGGTGCTTCTTAAAGAATTACTGTTTCCAGTCCTAGTATCTATCCCAGCTTTGGAAAAATCTAGATTCAAAGTCTAAGTCAAGAAAATTGTTTTGGGAAAAAGACATCTTCTGGAATCTACGGTGCACTCCTTCAACAAAGATATCTTTGAGTCAATAGATGTCATCCGCAACACCTGGCTGGAACGACTCATTCCTTTTCCTGATTACCACTTATAGATTTTTCCCTTTAAGAAAAAAACTACACAAAATGTAAACTTCATACATTTAGGATTATTCTTTGGTCTGGATCTTTTCTTTGAATAAAATGAGCTTTGGGATGCTTATTTAGATGTTCAATGGAACAGTGTGGAGAACAGTAATTGTGTTTGGGCTAAAGAATTAATCCATTTAGTCATGGGAAGCATTACTTAGCTTTTTCTTACTAGCTGAATTGTGATGCAACTTAGGGGCTATTTTAGGATTTTAGACTCTAATAGAAACTTTTTTTAGAAATGAAAGTTTATTTTTGCTGATGAACATATGCCTTTGAATAATGATCCATTGGGTTGATTTCAATGAATGTGAAATAGTAATTTTTTGAGTTCACTGTTACATTATCTTTGATTATCCCAATTTTTAAAAAGGTGATTGTCTGAGAAAATGCCTTACTATGTGTTATGATTGGAGTGTCTCACAGAGGACTGTAACTTTAATGTTTTCAAACTTACAGTAAGTACTCTTATCAACAGTAATTATTCGCCTCAAATAGAAATTCTTGAAGCATCTTAACATGTAACAGGCTGGAAAAGGGTATTTTAGAAAGTCTTATTTTAACTCTAGAAGAATAATTATCCCATGTTTAATGTAAAGCAGTGATTATATTAAAGTGTTAACAGAAGATTATTTCTCTGATGAAATCAGTTGCATATGTGCCCCTGCACTGTGTTCTGTCAAAATCTACAGCCTGAAGAAAAAGAACTTTTTAAAAAACTTTGTGCTTGTTTATAATCTCTTTAAGCTTTTGGATTTTCCATTGTTTTATATACAACCTCATATGAAGAATCAATAAGCCTAATACAGGATGAACTCAACCAAGATGAGTGGACACATAAGACAAAGAAAAGGAGCAAGTTCTGGTTCCTCAACCACTTTCTCTATAGATTCTATGTAGACATTTCACAGCCATAAAATCATACAACATGTGGTCCTTGTGATTTGCTTCTTTAACTTACAATGCTTTTCAGAGTTATCCATGTTACAGTAATTTTCAGAACATAATGCTCTTTTGAGGGCTGAATTATAGTCAGTTTTTATGCATATATCAAATTTTTGTCAGTCGTTTTTTGAGGTAGTTTCACTTTTTGGCTATTGAGAATAATGCTTTGAACATCTGTCTGTGCTCTTTTTCATACACATGTTTTTAGCTCTGTTGGGCATTTACTTGGGATCAAAACTGCTGACTATGTCATTTAGAATTTGTTGTTTGTGTAATGTTTCTTTCATAACTTCCGATCTCATTAGAGATCTCCAAATCAGGTCTTAATTACTTCCTTGATCATCTCTTTTGTTTCTGCCTGAAGAAACTGTACTTACCTTTTATGCATGTTTCAAAAGCAGTTCCTATGTAAGAATTTTGCTAGTTCCTCCCTGAAAGAGTCATTTTTATGTTGACTTTTAACACAACTTGTAATGCCATTACATAAAATTTTATGATGCAATGTGATTAGGCATATTAATTTTGCCAGATTTTGAATTCCTGAATACAGGAATTATTAGACTCTTTCTGTGGCATATTACAAAACCCTCGCATAGCTCTGAGTGTTTGATTAGTGTTTCAGTCATCTTGTTCGGTGTCTTCGAAATATAAATAAGTCATTCTTGAACACTGCTAACTTCCTTGTTTCTCAGGCTGGTGTCCAAGACATTAGAGTTTCTTCCTAGGCACTCAATGTACTTAACTTCTCAAGATTGTTCTTGCTTTCTAAAGTTCTGTTTCCTGTTTTTTTTTCTTTGAACAGACTATTTTTTCTATCCTATTTCAACCTTTTGACAACCTGCCTATATGTTATTATTTGTTGATCACAATACTAGACATATTTTTAAATGATATTTGAGGATTTTTATCTATATCCCCAAGATCAGCATAAACTTTAGACTTTATTTAATATATTTATTTTGCTTTTTGAGAGTTCAGTGAAGTAACCCAATGTATATTTAAACCGTCACTTTTTTTTAATGGGTGTGTGTGTGTGTGTGTGTGTGTGTGTGTGTGTGTGTGTGTGTGTATGTGTGTGTGTAGGCCAAAGATGGATATTGAGTATCTTTCTCTGTCATCATCTTGTTTTGTGGTGGTTGTTTTTGTTTTGTCTGTTTTTGAAATAGGGTCTCTCACCAGTTATCTAGATTAACTGACCAGCAAGCCTTGTGTATCTGCCACGTCACCTCTATACCATCATACCAAGCTTTTATGTCATTGAAGGTCTCTGACTTCAAGTCCTTGTGATTGTACACAGACATTTTATCAACCAAGCTATTCCTCATCCCCCAGTCTTTCTTTTAAAGCCAGTAACTTATAGTTACAAATCACCCTCTAACACATGTATTGCCATCTCTGTAGCCTGTTTTTTTTTTTCTACTGATCTCTAAAGCTTCTTTTAAATAAAAGTCTCTGATTGTTTTCCTTGATGGGGCATATGCTCTGGTTTTCTGCTAAACTTAGGGCAGAGCAAACCTTATTCTTTGGATAAATTGGTTCCTGGAATGTGATCATAGATTCATCTAATAACTTATTACCTTCCAATGGCAGATGTTTTCTAGCCCTGTTATATTGGATTTTGACTTTTCTGGAAGGCATACATTTATTTTTGACAGTTTAAGAATAAATCTTAGACCAGGGGTGGTGGATCTAGTTCCAGCACTCAAGAAGCTAAAGTGGGGGATTAACAGTTGAGACCAAACTGGGCTATATATCAAGACCCCATCTCAGTAAATAGATAAGAATACATTTTAGTGTTCATTGATGGAAGGAGCTTTATAGACAATCGGTTGGAATAAGTAGATGACCCTCATAATAAATCCAACCCATCCTTAAAAATGGTAATTTTGTATGATTTTTTTTTGTCACAAAAATCCAAAGCACAAAAGCACCATACATACATCAATTCTATTCATTAATTTTACTAAATGACTTTCATGGGTTGGGCTTTTTTATGCTCATAGGAATTTATTTTTCTTTCTTATCTTTCCAAACTCGTCCAGGTCAGTTTGGATCTCATCTTAAAAAAAAAAAAAAGAAAAGAAAAGAAAAAAAATTCCAGAATGACTTGTGACTTGATTTTCTCCTCTTCAAAATGCAAGATTTGAGTTACTGTTTTTTATTATTCTCTGGCTCAAACTCAGACATCAGTATTGTTTCTTGAAGTCCTCTGGCATATATTTCTCTCTACCACACAATTAAGTACTTGATTAAGTTTGTCCTTGGGATTAGGTTTTTATACAAATCTGTATATATTAAGGATGGGTTCTGAAACATTGGGGTAGCTGCTACTCTGTTCATGTTTATCATTTTCTCCATAGGAACATTGGAACAGAATGAGGATTATTCTTGCTCTGTTGGGTGATGCTTTTATTAGAGGACCGGATGATAGACCCTAGATTGGAGTACCTTATCCCACCGTGATTCAGGAAATAGTTCAGAGAGCCTATTCAGTAAAAGGGTAGGAAATTTAGAGTTAAGTAGAACCTTGAAATTCAAGAGCAAGAATCATTGATCCTATAGGTTAAGAAGCTAACAGAATAAAGGAGGATTTAGTATAAGGGGTTTAATTATTGGAGCAATTCTGAGAAAGTACACCTGAAAGGTAATTCTTAGTGTAGGTTTAGAGTAAGACAGAAGGAGTAGAACTTGAGATTGCACAGACAACAGACTTTTATGTTTAAGTGATGTCTTCATTATTATCATGGAGCATTTCTTCTCACAGAAGAGATTTATTTGAGATGTTGTCCTGCTAACTTAGGAAAAGCTTTGTATGAAATTATGCTGGAATTGGTTTTAAGAATGTAAATCCTTAGCTTGGTTTTAATGTAAAGTCATAGCTTGGTTAACAATTCTCTAATAAATGCTCACAGGGAATTTAAGAGAAAAATCCCATTTATAAGAGAATAGCTAATATTTATTACAAAGAGTTATTATTTAGATAAATTCTATATTGAGATAACATCTGTGTATTATATCCTGCCAGCTCTGGTTTTTAGCAGGACTGAAACAATTCTTGTATTCTGTTATCTTCTGTGAAGACAAGCTCTGGTAAGTGTATACCCCGTGCATACCCAGATGACTAAAAGGTTTGGCTGAAAAATTAATGCAAATATTTGTTACGAGTGATTGTGAGCACTTGAGGGAAGAAAAAGTAAAATACGATGTTCAGTTTGTTTTCTTGCCTATTTTCCTGTCTTCTTCAGAAATATGAAAAAATACCACAAAATAATATTTGTAACATTATCACATAAGTCCACTTTTTGTCTTTAAATTATTCTGTAAAGTATTCAGGGAAGAGAAAAATGATTATTGTGGTGTAAATGTGGTTTGTTGCATGGGGAGGAAACAAGTTTGAAGCCTGAAAAATCTGCTATCAAAAGTGTTCGACTATGTGGAGAGAATGAATGGCATCTTAAAGAAAAACAGAACAGTCTGAATAAATGGGTTTGAGGAAGTAATTAATGCAATCACTTAACATGTTTACTGTGCATTAGCTGCTAGAAACACCGCACACATTTTACTGTAGTACAGAGTCTGAGAGGTGATCGATAGTAGATCGGTAATTATAGTATTGAAAGTAAATATTACCCAAATAATTTTGAAGTAAAAGTCTATTATTAAGACTTGATGATATGATTAAAAATGTTGACCACGAAAGGAGTAAAAGAACTGTGAAGTTGCATTTTTTTTTTTTTTTATGACTTTTAAAATTTATTCTCCTACTGACAGTAAAGGGAGGTTGGAAGAAGGTCCAGTTTGGTCGATGAGTTGCATTCAAATTATCTGTGTTTAATTTCAATGAAGGATTTGTGAAGGTGCCTCAAGAGAAAGAGTAGAGTGTTGTAAGAGAAATTAAGATACAAGTATATGTAGTATTTTTGGTCTTGGAAGAAATCTTAATAATAATATAATTTTCCAACTTTTAAATTTTTGGCACACTCAAAAATCTCTGCCTTTTGTTTATCTGGCCCCACACTGGCCACTGCAGAAATAGGGGTGTTGTGTATTTCAGATGAATAATGAAAGAATGAAGTTGTATTCATCATATTATAATGACAGTTTGTCTTTAGGTATAGCCACTTTGCAAGCTCTCTGATGGTAACAGTATTGTCTGTTTAGTTTTCACAATAAGTCTTTTGCAACATGTTATTAAAATTAACAAATACTGCTTAAGGTTCTATGCCAGGCAAATAAACATTTGAAATTAAAGGTGACCCTGTTTAAGGAATCGAGCAAAATTTATTGATGTAGTGGTTTTGAGACTTGTACCTTATAAAATTTATGTTTGTTTAATTTTTCTTATTTTGTTTTTTAATATCTAGATATTTTGTGTTTAATATCTTTTGTTTTGTTATTTTTTTGGCACTAGAAAAGTCAAATATGACAGTTCAATCAGCTTTATATAAGTATTGATTAGAAGCTTTTTGTTTCATATTATAGTTATTATAACCTTTGTGAGGACATTAAAAAAAAAAGAATTTTTACCAGATATTTAGGATAATCCACAAACTAAATCTTAAGTCATCTAAAACAATTTTAGGTCATTATTGGATAATTATTAAAAGGATCAGTTATTAAAATTTATTGTTATACATTGGGGGCATATTAAATATTCATATTAAATATTAGTAAACATTTGAGAGCTTATGTCCTTACTATTTGAATATATTATATTACTTTAAGTTGGTTGTGTTTTAGGGGGGAGTGGTCACCATGTTAGTATTTAATTCTTCTTTATAGGGAAGAAAAAGCCATCCAGAACAATCAAAAACAGGCTGAAGCAACTTGTTAAACGCTTTAGAATTAAGACTGTCTTCCCCCCTTCTTCCCCCACCTTCTGATGTGATACTTTGAAGGCAGCTGCTGCAGATAAACTCTGGAGCCCCAGATGGTGGTTGCCTAATCCTCATGAGAATTCATGTCCTGGAGCAGCTCTTATCTCTCCAGACCTGACATTGTCTGTGAGCTTTCACTAAGGAGGGAATAATATAAACATGCTATGCATGAGTTTCACTTCTTGAATATGTCAGAGACACAGGAAGTTACAGAAAAGAACAGAGTTCACATTATTGAAAGTATTATTTAAAGCACTTGATGGCGCTTGTGTTGAGTGATGGTATATAGTTGGCAGGAAATGCACAGTGAATTCTTTTTAAAAAATGCTACTACCTCCAAAAGCATGAATTCAGAGATGTAAATTTGTCAATAAAGGTGCAATACCCAGAATAATTCTCTTAATGTAATTTGCCTTAAACTAATAATTTTAAGCAATCCAGCCTTTTAATGAATATTGTGGCTTTTATTTCTCACTTGGTAACTCTTTTGGTTTGGAAAATCAACACCAGTTTCAACATTTAATATAATAAGTCCAGATGTAATTTTTGTTCAAAATAATCCCAAGAATCTGATTTGTAAGATCAGGGTCAGTTGAGAGCCAAGCGTCTTATATGGTAGCTGCATGTTCTGAAATGGGATTACTTTAGGCAGTACCACATTTAGCCTGTAAGCAAGAGACATGACACTACAGTAATTAGGAAGTCACCACTACTTGGTGATGTTACTCTATGTAAATAATAAAGAAGTTCTCGTTTACAAAATTTGTCACCAAGTGGAAAACTATAGTTGTCTTTCATAATAAAGCCCAAGGCTGTGTCTCAAGTCTTTTGTCTCTTTCCTCTAAATACCATCTTCTGTAGCCATATTGGACTTAATTGTAGAATCTCTGGGGTACATTAATATTTTCATGCTGTTTATCATGCCCTTTCTGATAAGGGCAGCTTTAGATCTCACTAGACCCAGCTTAAGTATGGTTTCTGTGAAAGCCTCAGTTGGTGTCGTTTCATTTTGTTTCTAAATTTACATTATTTATCTTGCTTATCCTTGTGTGTACATGTGCACTCATGTGGAAGTCCGAGGACAGCCTGTAGGAGTAGGCTCTGTCGTTCTACCATATAGGTTCCTGGCATCAAAATCAGTCTACAGGGCTTGGCAGCAAGCTCCTTTAACCTCCTGAGCTGTCCTCGTAGCCCTTTCACTTTTCCCTTCTTCCAGAACTATACATTCAGAATAATTTCTGCAAATTACGGATTTGCCAGACATTGTGGTGCACATGTGCCATCTGAGCATTTGGAAGGTGGGAGGGTTCCAAATTCAAGGCCAGCCTTGGCTGCATAGCAAGTTCATGTCCTTGTTAAGTTACATAACCAGACCCTTTCTCTAAAATAAATAAAAGGGCTGCAAACTGGGTGTGACTGTATATGCAGGGGTCTTTGCACGCTAGAAGCTGAAGCAGAAGATTGCAGGTTTGAGAACAGACCCTATCTCAGAAACAAAGAAAGCCAAGCTCGGGGTAGGTTAGATGGATGGCAATGGGCAGGGAGCAGTTCCCGAGACCTGTGTCCCAGAGATGGTTTTTACATTAAGTTAATTGATGATTCACCCTGGTGCTTGTGCTCTTTCTTTTTCTTGCTGTATCCAGTTCGGTTGTTTTCTGTGAGGTCTGATGGCCTGACATCAAGTGCTTACCACCTGTGTCCACTCCTGCTACTCAGTGACCTCCTTTTCTGTTGCTTCCTTTTTCTGTCCTGTTTGCTTCACCTTGTCACCCACATGCTTTGGCGGGACGGTAGCTGGGCTCGGCTTCCTGTATAGTTGTACTCAAAGGCCAGTGAAAACATGCCCCAGATGTTGCTGTGCTTTATCACAATCTCGCAGCACATTGTTTTCCATTTTTAAAAAACAGAACAGAAAGGTACCGCTGACTGGCTGTGATTCCTTCTTAGGTGGGCTTTCTTCATATCAGCTCTTCTTAACTCACTCAGTTCACCATCTTTGTAAAATCTTTTCATATTTTTTTCTTGATTGAGTTCTATGTTCTCTTATTCTTCCTTCTCAGTTATCTTTTTTCCATTTGCTGCTCTCTTCTAATTTACCCCCCAATCCCCTTGCACATGCCCCCTTGTGATGCTAGCATGGAACATGGGGCTGTATACATGCTGTTATCATCCCCACATCTCCCTTTATTACTCCTTATCTCATCTTCTTTTCCCACCCTTCCTTGTGTGTTCTGTTTTAAACACATGTACAAGCCCTACCCTGTATCTAGGCCTATTTTATATTTTGTTTCCATAGTATCTGTTACATGAACTGACTCCATATTTCCTCTTTCATTTATTACTTTTCTCATATACTTTGACTATAATGAATCTTTAAATATTATTAATATCAGCTCATTTTTATTATTTTCATACATTTCTTCATGTGCTTCCTTCTATTACCTTCCTTTGTTTTAATATGTGGTTTTATTCAGTCTGTAAAGATGAGGAAGGTGTGCAACTGAGTCTTGTGGTATTGACTACCTCTTAGAAACTTGAGGGGTGAGGTAGAACAGTAGTCAGTACAAAAAGAAAAACAGTGAGTCAGATACAAAACTGGAGGAGATCCTGCACATTCTTCTCCAGGGTATAGCCAGATAAATGTAGTCCTCATCCCCTATCAAGGAAACGTCTCTTTACAACAGATGGAGACCACTACAGAGAACCATAACCAGATGCAGAGTTGTGGAGCCCAGTCCTAACTGATAACATCTATAACATAGCTCTTGAACCTAAGGCTCAGGGAACATTGCAGAAAAGGGTGAAGAAAGATTGTTAAGAGCTAAGGATCAGGAAAGCTGCTGCAAGACTGTGTCTCCTAGAATGTCAGAAACTGCATCCATAAAGTCTCACCAACACAACTGTCCAAACATGAGCTGAACACATACAATGGAAATAGACATGTTAATATGGAAGGGGGCAAGCTTGCCGTCTCAGCCTTAGATGAAGAACTACAGGCAACTAAGGAATGCTGAGAGCAGAAGAAATAGTCTTTTTCAGGGAAGAGCACACCAATTGGTTATCTAATACCAAATGGTAATATGACTAGCGTTATAGACAAAGTTATATTTATTATTTAGGGGCATATATACATGCATGTACACAGTCACAGCAGTTAACAAAAGGAGATGCCCTGAATTTGAAAGAAACCAAAGAGGGGCATATGCTTAGTATTTGGAGGAAAGAAAGGGAGACAGGAAAGTGATTTAATTACACTCTCAAATATTTTTTTGAAAAATCTGGAGGACATTATAGTTGTGGATACACTATGTTTTCTAGAAAGTGAGTTGAAAGTATGATTGAAAAACCAGAAAAAGTAGGCAAAGCATGTGTCGTTTGGGAGGCTTCTCTGCATAAATATCTAATTCACATCTACCATCAAGTCCTAGTCATTCAGAATGCATATGGTTTAAGTTAGGTACATACCTGAAGTCCCTACACATGGGGAGACTGAGGCTGAAGGAGTTCGGAGTTAAAGAGAGCCTGGGCTACATAGCGAGTTCCAGGCAAGCCTGGATAACAGTGTGTTTGAAGTCAGACTCTTGCATCGCTCACCTATCCCATAAAAAAGAAAAAAAAAAAAAAAGAAAGAAAGAAATCGATGTGGTTTAACTGATTCTTTCAGAAATGCAAATAGCCTGCTGTTAAGTCTCATCTAGACCTTGTTTGAGTTCATCTTAGATTGTGAACAGGAATTTTGATTTGGTGTAAAGGACAGTGGAGGAGCAACAAGCTATCTACAGTGGGTAGAAGGAGGCACACAAACAAGAGCATCATCCCATTTTATGATTTTCACGTTTATTCATTGCCTTTTTGAGCTGAAAGAGGTGGAGGTTTAGCTTAATACCTTTTTAAAGGAAAAAAAAATGAATCTGAAGAGATTGACTTGTAAATAAGGCCTTTGGCTTATTTGTGTGTAAAGGAATGAATTCTATCTTGTTTTCTGTGTACCATGTTTTTATTTGTAGTGGCTCTGTAGCCACTCTCTGGCTTGAAGTAAAATGAACAGGAAGAACCAAAGAGATGAAGGGCTACAAGTAGCATGTACTTCCATTTTCTCATTTTTTTTTCCCTCTATTGTCAGCTATTATAACATTCTTGATGCTTATATTTGAAGAACAGGCCCGACTTGAATCACTACATATCTGTTGTATTGTCAATAGAATAAAACAAATGAGAATCAATTTTTATTGTAGAAAAAAGGTGATAATGGATGGTGACTAGGTAATCAAGTGTCCTTACATTACTTTAAAAGTTGAATGTGTTTGAATCAATATAGGGCACTTGCAGATTTGGCTGGTATCATTGCAGAGGCACCAGCAAATTACCATGCATAGAATGTGGAAAGCACAGAGTTAAGACACCACTTTTGTTGGGCTGGTGTTCTCCACTACCTCCCCCTAAAGGTAGAGAAACAACACTGCTATATAAGACTTGTGTTATTTGCATTGCATTGGCTTTTGCAAAACCACTTATCCAGCCGTATCCTATCTTCCCCTTTCACAGGCTCAGCTTAGCTATTCTCAATGTAAGTCCATTGTTGGTTTTAAGAGTTTGTGTAGTATATCTGGAAAAAAATAGTGACTACAAATAAGGATTAGTTCACATGTTCTACTAGAGTCCCAGTTGTCACAGTACTTCTAACATACAGTGTCATTTAGTCAACCCAGATGTCTTTGGTATGCTGTGTATAGGTAAAATTTGCTGAGTATGCTGTAGAAAAAAAATTGTATTTTATGGGTTTAGTTTGTTAGTACAAACTAGACTTTGTTTATTTTATATTACTTTGACAGAAGGATTTGAAATAGATTGAAATTAGGAGGACAGATAGAGATCCAGTTTCTATCTAGAAGATAGAAAGTAAAATGGGTTTGGCTACTTCTCCTAGGAATCAAATGATGATGCCTGTTCTTAAACATTGCATTACTCTTAGCCTTGGCAACTAAAGCAATGAAAAAGTTTATGAACTATATGTTTAGTAAAGAGATACACATTTGAATCTTCTGTTTATTTACGCATATACTATATATGTCTATAAACTCTGGAATAAGGATTGTCTAGACCTATGTTTTAGCACAAGTAAGATTTTTAGTTCAAATTATTTTTATTTCAAAAAGTAGCTTTTTCAGCAAAATGACTTCTTTTGCCAAAAACAGTGATACAAAAGTAGCTCTTTTTATAGAGGCCTCATTGGTATTTTTATAGAGGCTCCTGGAAAATCATAGGTGAAACTGAAATGAAGAGATGGCTAAGACCATGAACAAGTCACAAGCTTTGGGCTCTAATGAGCCTCAAACGGCCTTTTGTTCTTACTTTGTACTCTGTGACCCTGGGTGCTGTATAACCTCATTGACCTTTAGTTTCCTAACTTTAAATTAAGACCAGTAGCATTTACAAAAAAATAAAAAATAAATAAAAATTTTAAAAAAAAATTGGGCAACAGATAACCTTTTCTTTCTAGGGAGTGTATCCTCAACTCAGTGTGGGTTTTCCAGTAAAACAGATAGGACAAGTTATTTAACACATCCAAGCTTGGTTTTCTCATTTGTGAAGTAACATTAACAGTGTTATTAATGCTGGAGTGATTGTTAAAAACAGACATAGAACACTTAATTACTGAGTAAAGCCCTTATTAATGATAGTGTAATGTAAATATTTTCATTGAGAACTGTAGTAGTTTGCCTTAAATGCACTGAATTGAGTGTTCATATATTTTTGTTCCAGTAGTAGGTCACAAAGAAAGCTTTTAACTATCTGCTGGATTGATGGTATTTCTGGCAATATTTAAACTCTTACAGAATCACATCCATGAACATTAAGAGCTCAGTCCTCAGTACTTTCCTGTGATGGTTCGTGTTGCCACCTTTACAGACTAGACTATACTCAAGAGAATGCCCTGTGCACTTGCCTTTAAACGATTATCTTGATCATGTGAATTGAGGTGAGAAGAGCTGCTATCATGAGTCTACTCCCTGGTTGGGATTCTGGATTAAAAAAGAGAGAAAAGAAGGGAGCTAAGCAGCAGGATGCATTCATCACTCTCTACTTCCTGAATATGGATGTGATGTGACCAGTTGCTTTAAGCTTCGGCTGCTTTCTCCACAATGATGGGCTTATACCCTTGAACTGTTAGTCAGTTAAAAACCCTTTCTTTCTTTCTTAAGTTGCTTTTGTTAGGGATTTTATCACAGCAACAGGTATAGAGATTAAGACACCCTCCATCCTCCTAAAATTTATATCATAGTCATTTGAGTACAAGCAAAAGATTCTCCTATATTCCCAAAGAGATGACTGAGTAGATGATTCCACACAATTGACTATCATTTTCAGTTGCAACCTTCCATTATGGAAGGCTGTTGTTTTTCATACTTATTAGTAATTAGAATACTGTGACATCCTACACTGCTTTTTAATACTAGTGCATCCTCTAAGTTTATGAACCCAATTTCTTCTATTTATTATTGGATGGTATATTCATGTATTTTCGTTGCTACTCCCCACTGGCACCGCTGTCCTTTTAGAGCATTCCAGCAAGGTACCAAGTCTCTAATTGCTTCATACTCTGTTGCCATCTGTATTGTTTTAGTTTGGAATTGGGTATTTCTTTTTTTTTTTTTTTTTTTTTTTGTAGTTTTATGTTTTTTAGATTCATCTTCTTGAAATTGTGTCAGCTTTTTTGTTGTTGGGCACATACCTGTTAAATGAAGATTATGTCATCTTTGAAAATTGATTTCTCTGCTATCATATGATGTCCCTATGTATCTCTGAGCCTCTAAGCACAATGTGTTACAATGTGAGAGAAATTTTCACAATTGCTTTATGTGTCCTGTTTCTTTTCTCTTTCCAGAATCCCATTATTAATAATAATATTAAAAGTTTTTGTAATTGCCCACATTTCTCAGATATTCTGTTTAGGTTTTGCACTCTCATTTTTATTTTTAGTTTGGTATTATAATAGTTATAAATTCTCAGTGATGCATGCTTTATTAGTGAGTGATCAAAGACATTTGTTTTTAAAATGTTTTTTCATTTGTAGATTTTCTGAGTCTTTCTCTATAGTTTTTTTATCTGTGCCTAAAATGTGTACTTTTTCCATTAGACTATTAAGCAGAATCTTAACAATGTGATATTTCTAGCATCAGTGCTATATACCAGTGAATTTGATGCTTGTTCGGGCGCTTTAAACTGTGTTTAATTTTTTGTTGTTGTTAAATGGTATCAATTGTATGACAGACAAAGGTACTATAATAAATAGTCCTTTATTAGTAAAATGCTATTGTATGGTGGTAGGAGAAGCACTCTTTGGTTTATAATTTTTAGCCTTTAGGTGAACCTGTGCCTGGCTGTGAACTTCTTATTGCTTCCGGGTCTTGTCCTGGCCCACTGTTAAGTGAGACTAAAAAAAATAGCAGGTGATGAAATTGGCATTGTTTTTCCCCAAGGTAGGGAAATGCTGATAAAACTCTAGGTTAAGTGCTGCTAAGTATTTCTTTAAGGGAAAATTTTTTTTTAAAGCAGTTGCTTTGCCTTCTTTCAAATGCTTTCTTTGCCCTCTCCCTGCTGGCTGCATGAAGCAGTTTTTTTCTGATGGTTATATGAGGGCAATGGTTGAGCTCCCAGAAGTAAAATTCACAATGTCCTGGAGGTCCTCATATGACTGGGTCCTTCTGGAATTTTTAATCCTTAAAGGTATATAGTTTGTAGCTGTTCATTGGTTACAGCTTTGGTTTTCCTACCTGGGCATTAGTTCTTTGGAGATTTCAGTTTACATCATTTTCCTGTCTGCCCATCCCTTTAATTTTGGAAACAATTCTTTGCCATAGGACTTGCTTCTCTTTTTGGTGGCTTCTGTTTGTCTGTTTGAGACTGATTCTCACAGTGTAGACCAGACTGACCTCCAACTCATGGAGACCTACCTTCCTCTGCCTTCTGAGTACTGGGATTAATGGCTTTTATACCATGCCCTGCTAGAGTAGTGACTTGTAAGTTCCTTATCTGCTGAACTAGAAACCAAAACTCTAGATGCATGTGTTTGTTTACCTTGAACATTGTTGTGGGTTAGTCCTTGTTTTTAATCACACAAAATCTATTTGGAGTCACTTTTCATAGATTGTGCATTCTCTTGAGCATAGGTAACATTTTGCTTCTGGTCCTATGTCTGCTAATTTAGGGCTGTTTGATTGACTACTAAAAATGATACCTTGTAGCGTCTTTGGAGTCTGTTATGTTTTTCTGAAGAGACTTGTTTTTCAAAGCCAGTGGTTAACTATATTGAAACCTTTAAAAAAGAAACAGTAAAGAAGTACTGTGTATGAGCTCCTTAGAGCTATTCATGGGACATAGTAAATGTTACATAAGAAAATGTCTATGTTTTACACAAGTAATAGCATATATATTTCTCCTTTTAAATTAATGTTTAGCACAGTTGCATATATATTAGTTACAAAGCATTATTGTTATGCACAAAGCTCAGAATTGTTATATTTGATGGTGTCTTCAAGTAAGCCCTTTTTGGGTTTTGGCTCTAAACTGACTTTTTCTGACTTTTAAAAATTTCTCCTGTTTAAGGCTTTTTTTTTTCTTTTCTTAGAAGTTAGTTTTTGTCTTTTTATGCTCTGAGTTCTCTTGATTGCCTTTCTTTTTTGCACTTTCTAGTTTGTTACCTGAAGAAAAATGCGTCTAAGACTCAGGTGGAGTGATACATGTCTCATAACCTCAATAGGCAAAACTGAAGAATGAGAGTTCAAGGCCAGCCTGGGCTACTGTAGTGATTCCTCCTGCCTCCCAAGTATGTGATAAATATGTAATGTTTGTGACCCTCACAATTGCATTTGTTTTACTACATTTAAGTTTAATTTGTGACCCAGAGTTTTTACTTTTAAAACTTTTTTGAAAGAAAAATAACAGTATAGATTTCCCAAAAACTGATTTATTAAAGTAAACTATGCCATTCAGATTTTTAAAAATCCTACTGTTAAAATTTTCAAGGAGTAGAATATCTTTTTTCCCTTAAAGTTATAAGAAACAGCCCCATTTTGTTTCTAGTAAAATAATGTGACTACCACACCTAGAATAAAGCTTTATTTTATTTTAATTTTTTATCATTTTATTTATTATTTATTTATTGCAATTTATTTACTTTGTATCCCTGCTGTAGTCTCTTCCCTTATCTCCTCCTAGTCCCATCCACCCCCCCTCTTCTCCCCTATATACTTTCTCTAGTCCCCTATTAGGGGTTAGCCCCCTCCCCTTCTCTCTGACCCTAGCCTATCAGGTCTTATCAGGGCTGGCTGCATCATCTTCCTCTGTGGCCTGGCATGGCTGCGCCAGGGAGATTATCAAAGAGTTGGCCACTGAGTTCATGTTAGAGACAGCCCCTCATCCCCTTACTAGGGTGCCACTTGGAAACTGAGCAGCCTATGGCCTTCCTCTGAGCAGGGGGTTTAGGTCCTTTCCATGCATGGTCCTTGGCTGGAGTATTGGTCTCTGCAGGACTCCCTGGGCCTAGGTTTTTTGGCTCTGTTGGTCTCCTTGTGGAGTTCCTGTCCCCTCCAGGTCTTTCTATCTCCTTCTTCCATAAGATTTCCTGCACTCTGCCCAAAGTTTGGCAATGAGTCTCAGTATTTCCTTTAATACCATATTTTTGAGAAAGTCATAGAAGAAAATGTCCCCAACCTTTAGAAAGAGATGCCCATAAACATACAAGAGTCCTACAGAACACCAAATAGACTAGACCGAAAAAGTATACAGAAGGATAAAGCTTTATTTCAAACATGTTTTGATTATCATTCTCTTTCTATAGTCAGAGCTAGTGATTAGTTTTAAGTTTTGTTATGTGATCTCTTAGACACTGGTGCTCTTGCCGTGTTCTGTGTTTGTGTTGTTCATATTAGATTTTGGGTTTTGTTTTGTTTTTTGCTTTTTTTTTTTTTTGAGACAGGATTTCTCTGTGTAGCCTTGCTTGTACTGGAACTTGCTCTGTAGACCAGGCTAACCTTGAACTTATAGAGATCTGCTGCCCCTGCCTCCTGGGAGTGCTGGGATTAAAGGCATGAGACACCATACCTGGCCACATCAGATTTTGAAATGGAAGGTTTTGATGTGTTTTCTGATTTGGCTCCTACAGCATAGTCTACTTATTTTATCTATATATGCTTGTTTTGTTTGCAGAAAGTCCTTTCTCAGTTTTAGCTATGATACCCCACTTAGAAAAGAAGTGTAAGAGTAAAATAAATTTAGCAATGGAATAAGACTTAAAAATGGGAAGAAGTGAGTGCATGTGCAGCAGTTGTATTGGTTGGTAAGTATGGTCTGGCAATATCCCTAGTCATCTTGAACTATTTTCTGGTTCTGTGTTTACACTAGTAGGAAGTCCTGTTATCTTAAAGCCTTTGAAATATGTTTAGAGTCGGTTCTGTTCTTACACCTCCAAATAATTGAGTCCATCATAATATATAGTCTGGACTTTACAATAATCTTCTAGGTTATTCTAACTTTTCCCTCAGCAGTTAGCTAGATCTTTTCAGAGCTGGGTATGGGGGCACATGCTTTTAATCCCAGCACATCCAGCACTGGAGAGGCAGAGGCAGGCAGATCTCTGTGAAATCTGGATTTTTTTTTTTCAGGATTGAAATCTGGGACTTTTGTGTTAGGAAAAAACTGTACCACTGAGCTGTATTTCCATCCCTTGACTTTTCCTTTTAATGGATGTGCCAGTACTTATTAAGCTACTCGGTAATGTACTTCGTTGGTTTCAACTTTTAAAAACTATTTTAAGCAACATTACATCTAAATTTTGTTTTTCCAACAATGAAATCATTTAGTGTATTTAGTGTCAACAAGGAGTAAGGAGAGTGATCACATGTTGTGTTTGTACTTGATCTTTTCTGGAATTTGCATTTGACAAATATTTCATTTCAAACTGTGTGATATCTTTATAGTGCAAAAGACTGCCTCCGCACAGTTTTGAAGATAAACGTCATTACTGCTCAGCTTGGATTGATTGGTGGTTTTTTTTTTGTAGTTTTTTGTTTTTGTGCCTAAAGGAGGCAAGCAGCTATTTCAAGAAAGACAAAATTTAACAAAAACCCTGCAGGTCAGTTGACTGTAGAAAGAAATGCTTACAAATTATATTGGTAAATAGATTATTTTAAGAAATATTTATAATTTCAAAAACAAGTAAAAGATAAAACACGCCAAAACAGTGAATTGCTTTATTGATGAAAAGATCCTGATGCTATCTGAACGGAAATTTCTCAGTTTTGAAATGTACTTTTTATTATTGATAGTCTATTTATCCAATAGTCATGTATCTTTAAATACCAGGTTAAATGTTAGCGTCATTAATCTGCAAAACAGGTTATAAAATACGCCAGATTCTAGTTCTCCATGTGCTGCTGTTGACTAGTGCAACTATACCAGGGCTCCACCTCCTGGGATCTCTGTTTTTATGTGTACTTAAATTGTTTTTAATATTTTTCGGTTCTCCAGTGTTCTGGTCTATTAATTTGCACATTCTTTTTAAGGCATTGTGATATAATCATACATTCATTTAATAAGGCTGTCTTCAGATTTACATTTCCCCAAGTCATTGCAGATAGATCAACAGCATTGAAAAGCCAGGAGGGAACTGGAGATGAAAAGCATTTTCACTTAAAGGTTGTTTTGATCCTTAACCAACATTTGGTATGATACTTGCTTAGTTTGTGTGTGTGTGTGTGTGTGTGTGTGTGTGTGTGTGTGTGTGTGTGTGTTGGAATTCATCAGCCAAGAAGATTACTTTCTATTATAGGTATTTTATAAAATATCATTTATTTATTCTGTTTTCCTTCCCCAAAAGACATTTGGAACTCAAATTTACATATCCAAGTGGCAAAGTGCTAAACTTCAATTATCCAGTAGTTTAATATAAAATCATACTGTAACACTCATTAACATGTTTGAGTATGCTATATAAGTTCAGAATATGAATTATGTATTAGTGAGCAGTGCTGCATTGAGTTAATGTTTATGTTGTTGGATTGTGCTACTGTTAAGAAAACATTGTTTCCAGATGTTCAGAAAAATGTTTGTATGGTATTTTTAATGAGCTATGCAATTTGAAAGTCTTACACTTTTGGAACATTTTTATGAGATGTTAGCCTTTCCAGTAGATTGATTTCATTGTATTATATTTTAAAAATTCATTTATTATACCACTATCTTTAAATAAGAGAGTATGATTTTTTTCAAATATGCTTTTTAGTTATTTGTTGTTTCCCTGATCAGTAATACAGGTTTTTAGAATTGGGTTTAACAGAATAAATGCTTCTAGACTTTCCTGCCACCGAGAGTCTTAATTTTAATCTCTTCATGCTAATTCAGAATTTTTATTATTATGTCTAATAATTCTACATTAATTGTTGGAAGAAGTAGTGACAAACAGATTTAAAGCATGGAAGATAATTCTTTTTCAACATTGACAATAATGAAGTTTAATTTTTAAGCATACAAGTTTTTTTGCACTTTTATGAAGGGTTGAATTATTAGCCTTTATGAAGCTGATTTCACACTAAAGTAGTTGAAGAAAAGAAATTTCTTTTGTAATCTCAGAAATTAGGGTCAGGAGAATAAGAACTTTATTTTGTAGGTTATATTAAATTTTAATAACATTGATATTCTGCTTGCTTTACAAAACCTTTATTACAAACAGTTATGAATATGAACATCTCATTTGACTACTGATGAACAGAGGGGAAAATCTAAATTAAAACTTTAAATACCACTATTTAATTACCCAAATGGCTTTGACTGTGTTAAAGAGTGCTTGGGATTATTCTGTTTTTCAATTTGTTTTAATGCTTCCTTGGTAAAAGCTGATGGATTCCCAGGCCCATTGCTGTCACTGATGAACTATATAAAGATAAATGACATTATGGTAAATTCCACTTAATGACACATTTTTAATTTTCAGAACACAGACATTTTCAGGCTAGTGAATGAAGGCTAATTACCTCAAGATCAGAACAAAATAACTCCTCATTTCGAAAGATAATAGAAAAGAAATGTTGCAGATTAATGATGCTATTTATCTTTAAAGGAAAAAAAATTTTATCTTTATCCAGATAGCTTAGCTCCCGGAGGAGCATGGTTATAAAATGAATCTGAAGTCGCAACTTAATAGGTTATTAAAATTGTGAGTGCAGGCTCTTCTGCTTAGTCTTTCCATAAATTTAAATTGAAGGTCTGCTGTATTCAAGAAGCAGCAGCTTGTTTATGAGGCCAGGGGGAGCAACCCCAGTTACTGCCCAAAGAAGCGCTTAGCTGCCTTCTAGCACTGTCTTCTTTAGTTCTCTGCATGGAGCAAACTATTTGAAAAGGAAGTTTAAAATTATGTTACCTCTTTTAATTGATGTCTACATGGAAGAACCACAGTTGGACTTACTCAATTAAGATTAAAATAAAAATGAACACTGAATACTTAGTACCTTTACTGAATACATATAAATCATTTTGTAATCTGATTTTATTGTATGTTGATATGTGTGCAATTTTAAACATTTTAAATTTGTTACATAAGAAGAAATCATTTTTGTGAATATAGTTGAGATTGATTTAGGAACTATTCAGTAAGCTATTATTCACAACTAGAGGATTAGCAATAATCCTTTTCCTGCACCCCCACAGAAGAAACAGCATAGTGATGCTGGTATTATTTCTTCCGACTGTGCCTTACCTCTGTGCTGCCATCTTTTCCTCTAATACTAACTGTGGAGTCATATGGAATATTGTATACTTTAATTCTTATCATTTAGTATGGTTTTCTTATGTATTGGTCATTTCTGGACTACATACAGGTGCTTACTGTGGCCACTGTACCTTAGATATAAGTATGATTTTTACATTGTATAGAATTTGCATTATATCATTTTAATCATTATTTTTCTTTGCAATTTATTTGCCCCAAATAGTTAGAAAATATGTTTTATCTCTTAGGGACAGTAGCATCATTCTGTTAAGGTACCTCATAAGACTACCTGAGGTCTGAATTCTTTGTAATTATAGTTTACTGTAATTTGGTAATATGTTAGCTATGAAAGCAGAATGGAAAGGAAGTTAAGATGATCTTTAATTATAGCTGACATAATCTACTTTGAAATGTTAAAAATTGCATTGGGCTGAAAAGATGACCCCGTAGTTAAGACCCCCTTGTTGCTCCTCCAGAGGACCGAAGTTTAGTTCCCAGCATCTACATCAGACAGCTCAACGACTGCCTGGCACTTCCAGGGGCTCCAATACCCTCTACTGGTCTCTGAGAAAACACACACACACACACACACACACACACACACACACATAATTTTGTGGGATTGGTCATATAAAAATAATTGTTTCTGCTTGCTACCAATGGGTAGGTAAACTAATTTTTTAATGCCATTTTGCAACAAAAAAAAAAAGAAGAAAAGAAAATGTAACATGTACAGAGTAATCATCACTAAAGATACGTAAGACCTTTATACTGAGAACTAAAATACAGAGAAAAATTAGAGATCCTAAAATGAAAATCCATGTGTAGTATAATTACTGTTTTTAAGAAATTAGTTCTTTCTAGATTTATCAATGAAAAAGGTAAGCAGGTGTCGTAATCAGAGTTGATGATAATGTATTTGGAAATACAAAAGAATCTAGGAATACAGTGGAGATGGTGTGATGTTCTAGACATAGATATTGGATTGGTTTTCAATCAAGAAAGGACAGACTTTCTGACACATTTTTACTAAACCAATTAGCTAGCTATAATGCTGAAAATAAACTGGTGTCTTCCATCACACAGCATGAGCAGTTCACTTGTAACATTTCATTGGGTTAAATTTGAGAATAAATGAAAGATCAAAACACAAAATGGGTAACTGTGGATGAATCAAATATTAGAAAAAGCACAAACTAGGAGCAGAAAATGTTAAATGTTTCTTCTTAGATATTTAAGAAACTGAAAGTGCAAGCCACAAAACTTAAAAAAGTATTTATAAAGGACCTGTGTCCAAAGTACACAGTGAACTTTGTAAATATAATAATCTAGAGAAAACTAGGTAAAAGACATAGATATTTATCAAAGAAGATATTCAGATGGCATGATAAAAATAAGTCATTAGTCACTAGGAAAATTAAATTTGAAGCCACTTGCCTGATATGTGCATAGACCCTGGTTCAGTCTAAGAACCAAAAAAACAAACAATCATTTAGATTGGATTATGGGATTTACTCTTCCATGTCTATTTGTAAGTATATTTTATGACTTTACTAAAGTTATCTGGCATATTATTTCTAGGTGTATTTTGATTTTATTGGTATTATTAAAAATTGAGTTTCTCTTTGCTTTTTATATTTTTCTGATATTCAGATTGTTGAGTTTTATATATTTATTTTTACTAGTTTATCTTATTGAAAATCCCATTTAAATTTAGCATGAATTTGATTAATAAAAATCAAGGTTTAAAGTGTTTTAATTATTGATGTGTGAGGTTTTTTGGGGGGTGCATGTACATGTGGAGGCAAGAAGATGCTGTGTAGGAGTTGATTCTTCTCCTTTTTACATGTTGGTTCTTAAGATCAAACTCAGGTCACCAACCTTGGTAGAGAGCACTTTTTTATTCACTGACAGCTTATAAAATACATGATTTATGGTTGAGAAGTTGGCTGCTTTCATGTCTGTATCCTAATTCTAAAATTTTTTGATGTGGTAGCCAAGTGTTCACTGTTTAAAGCTGAAGAGATCCTAAGTTTAAATGGCTATATGCTAGTTCCTGGGTGGCTATCTCACCTACCGCAAAATGTCAGGCCAGAATCCTGGAGAAGCTGTAAGGACTTAGTGCTGTATCTTACCTTAGCAAAGGATTGTTGAGCCATAGTTAATTGCTGAAAGTTGCTGTCCATGTTTTGGACTCTGTCAGTGAGTCCACAAGTTACTTGTATGTCTTCACTGTTTGTATTCCCTCCCTACTGTTCAAAATAGAATCCTGGAGTCGTCTCTTTTGTTCCTGGCAGTCACACTTCTGAGCGCTGCTTTACTGTCTTTGTGGTTATTTTTTTTCTATTTGACTTATTTGACTATTTTGCCCTGACTTCTAAGGATGAGAATTAAAATATTCCAAGTCATATCCTTTTCCTTAGCAAATTTTAAGCAGTAATCTGGGATGTATGCTGCCTTTCATGATTTCTTTTTTTCTTTTTATTGGCTTTTGGCTTTTGTGTTATAATAGGCTTATAAAAGTTGGCCCTTCTTAATGGCTGAACTTTTTGATGAAGGAATTTAGGAACTGTCTGTAACTGTTTCTTTTCTCACTAAGTATGAAATCACTACTATACGTGAACTTAGCAATTATGATCTCCTGTAGGACTTTGAGACTCTGATCTCTAGATCCTCTTATACATCCTTTGTTTAGTGGCAAAGTTAGGTAACAAGAAAGGTGACAGCTATCCCTGCCACTCAAGCCTTGCTCTGTCATCTTCAGTACTGCAGTGGAAACAGGTATTGTTTGGAATGGTAGAGGATGACCCTACATAAAGAGATGGCAGAGACACAAGATCAAGAGAAAACAAGTAGTGGTTTTGGAGGAAGAACAAGGATGGTGATTAATTTGTTTATGCATTTAGGAAATTCAGGTATTGGTGTGACTTCAACCTGACTGAATTGTTCTAGAATCTTGATTACACACTATTGCTTAGTTCTACTTTGCTTTCTTAAGCTGGCTACAACTAGAAAAAAGTGAACTTTGGCAGCTTCAGATCTTATATGAGCCTTAGTACCTCTGTCTCAGAGGCTTTATCAAAGCACCCCAGTCCTGCAGGTCCAACTAGGAACAGTATGCTAGAAAGGTACTCATGCTGTTAAGTTCTATCTTTAGTTCAGCTTGTGTTATACCTAACTACCCAGTGGTGTAGAGAATATATGGGTTGAGGTTGAACATGTAACTAAGAGATATATGTTGGGGCAAGTAATCATCACTCAATGTCCAAACTCTATGGGTTAATTTCACAGTAAGACACTGTTGTGTTGCCAGAAGAAATAGAATACTGAGCAGGAAAATAATTAACATTAAGCCAAACTTAGTACATGGTGGCTTTTGTGTGAAACTGCATATACATTGTAGGCTACATTTAAAACTGAGGTCTGCTTGAGTAGTGTCTGTAGCTTGCTGATGGCAGAGGTACTGAAGAGATCATTCAGTCAGCAGTGCTTGCCTTGCATGCATAAAGACCTGAGTTTGATCCCCAGAAATCATGTAAAAACACCAGGTAGGACAGGATGTTTGATCCCAGCTCTTGTTGCTTACAGTCATAGTGCTGGAGAGGGAAAAACAGGGTAGTCCCTGGGGGTATTGGCCAGCCAGCCTAGCCAACTTGGCAAACTTTGGGCCAGTGAGAAACCCTATCTGTTTCTCACAAATTGGATGGTACCTGAGGAACCATTCCCAAGGTTCACCTCTGGTCTATACACATAGCCACAAACACACACCAAAACCATGGGAAGCCAGACCTTTAGACTTAACATCTGAGTTTCTCAGTGTAACTGTATGAAAGCTGTGCTGTTTTGGCCATTCTCTCAACAATGTATTGAATGCCTGTTATGTTATTTTGTCTATAATTTTTTTCAAAAATAATTTTTAAAGAATTTTTATGTACAGAGCTAGATTTCAAGATTATTTAAAAGTGATTTTCCCCCACATTTTGTCACAGTTTATCAAATAACCAGTCTAGAGGATTTATGCAAGCTAAAAAGTACCAAGTTATATTTCAAAACATTTACCAAACCTTACCAGGTATCTCCCTACTTTTTATTTATCTAAAGTGCTCTGGGATTTTAAATGTCTACACAAAGCATACAGTAAGCCTCATCTGGAAGACCTATGCCCAGCACATTGCAGCCTACTCAATTTATCTACCTTGGAAGGATGAAAGGCTAAGTTGAAAAATCATTTATCAGTTCCACTCCAGTTGTTACATTTTTGCTTCAGAAACGCCCTTCATCTCCCGAGTCTCATAATCTCTTGCCTTTGAGGTTGTTTCATAGACATGCTTTCACTCAAATGCTTTCAATTTGAACTTCTTCAAGAGGGTTGCCTATCTCCCAGAAGTTGCCTCTAGGGACTATTTTATAGCTGTTATTTCAGCTCCTCCCATTCTAGCTGTTGAAGAAAGTCCTCTAAGCAAAGGCATTTCTAATAGGAACCATACTAGACAAGCAGTATAGCTGCATTTTCAGGACTGAGCCCCCAGCCTGGAATTCTGTGAGGAGATTGTGGGGGTACAGAACAAGAAAACCCAAAGAGATGGCCCAACAGACTCTTTGCTCTTTTGATTGAGAGTATCCCACTATAGTAGCCTAGTCTTGGTTTTTACATGAAAATAATTCTCTGAGAATGTGCCACTTAGCCGTAATCATACCATTCAATGTGCAAGATCTAACTGGAATCACTCTGCTATTGTCTTAGAACAGTTTAAATTTTTATGAGCGTGTAGTTGAACCTATTCACATAATGGGGATTCTTTCTTCATCCTTCCTCCCTTCCTCCAGCTTCCTGCCCTGACATTATATCACACACTGTTCTTTAGAATTGCTTTTTCTTTTTCTTTATATGTTCCACCTCTTTGGCCATGGTACAGGCCCCTCTCACTCAGGAGCTCTGCTCAATATTTATTTTGTGTTTTTATAAAATATCAGTTAAGTATTACTTTTTGGAATTAAGGTACTTAGTTTAAATAATATATAATGTTAATATCATCTAGCTGTCATGACAACCACAATGAAAAGTGAAGCACAGTTCTTGCCATCAGAGAGCTTTAACCCTTCAGAAGCTATGTACATGTATGTCTAATATAAAATGATCATTCAGAGAAGGCAGTCTTACTTCAGGACAGCAGGCTAGCTCTGGTGGCTTCTGTGGCCATCTGTGGGCTATTACATTTTAACTTAATGATTAGTTAAATAGGTCAGTCATTATAGGAGACACTGAAAAGGAAAGCAGTAGTGGCCAGTGTCTCTTACATGTACATTTCTTGGTAGGAAAAAACTTAGACATTTTTATCTCTTTGCTTCTAAACCTAGGAATCAGTAGAGATTATATTACTATGGGTATGTGAAAGTCTCCTGTGCAGCTTTCAAAGGCCTGATTTGGTTTCTGGTTTCCTTGATGATCAGAAAACAGAATTATCAATCTTGATTTTCTGCCATGGCCTTTTGTATTGAGATTAACACTCCAGAAGAAAGGAGAGATTTCTTGTTTCTGGCATTTGCCCTGACAGGTCAGCACTGATCCTAGCCTGCTTGACCAGACTTGTTAATGACTTCTTAAAATATTATCACAGCACTCCTTCTGTCCCCTCCCACCAAAAAGTAAAATAGGAAATTTTGTTAGTTTGCACTATTTCTGAATTTCTTTTCACTTGTATCTGTTACATGTTTCTTTGAAAGGATTTTGCCTTTTGGGATAATATTCTTGTTACAGTATGTGAAACTTGTGCTGTTTTGCTAAATAATTTTATTCTTTAACAGAATTATATTTTAATTGCCTATGTTTCCATTGTGTTCAGATATTCATTGAGGTGATAAAAGAAATCTTACTGAACTAATAGATTTTTATGTTACCAGAAAACTTCCTAAGAGTCAGTTGTTTTCAGCTCACCTGATGTCCACCTGTCTTTGAACTGGCCTTTACTGAAAGTAAATTTTGGTTTTGATATGGTTAGAATTAAATTTTATCCTCTTTGCATTATTCTCGACCTGTGTCTTACCTAGGTAACTACTCTCTCTGTTTCAAACTGTCAGAATCCATTTACCGTCTACAGGCTTGGCATGAAAATGAATGGATGGCAGTGATTCATGTTACGAATGCAATAAAAACTTTTCTAAATTTAATTTTATTTATATATTTATTTATTATAATTTATTCAGTTTGTGCAATAAAAAGTTATAAGTAAATAGAAATTTTATTAAATATCTAGCATTTCTTTGCCCAGTTATATCAGTAATAAGAAATGGTAGTAGAGGAAATAAAGCCATAAAGCTATATTTTATAAATAACTATGAAATATTTTAATTTTCCTCCATAGATTTCAAAAGGAAACAGATTTTTATGCTTATTTTCCATATTGATTGCTTCTGCTATGTAGCTCCAGGTTCTTACGATAGTTGTAGTTAACTTCCCTTTAAAGTTTAGAAGCAACACAGTGACTTATTAGTGAGACAGAGACAAAAATTAAAATTTGCAGTCATTCACACTGATATTTTAGGTATACTGCTTCCTAGTTAAGAGATCATTGTTTCCTTGTATGTTATGGAACAAGCTTCACTTGAATTTGAAAATAAGTAATGGATATTGTTTAATTTCATAATAAATAGTATCAATGATATATTTACCAAAATAAAAACAGTCATTCTTTTCATCACCCATGTTTACTATTTCTCATAATTATCAGTGTTTTGTATAGACCTTTCTTTTTGTTGAAATTAGATTCTTATTGTAATGCCTTATTTCATTCCCCTACGATGTTGCTTTGTTGGCTGGTTCATCTACCTTGTAGACCTTGGTGACCCTCATGTTCTAGTCCTTTGACTTTTTATTAGGCTGAACCAGAAGAAAGCCCTCGGTTGCTGGCAAAAGAGCTGAACAAAGGCAGCAAGGAAGGGCTTTCAGCATGGATTCTGGCATAGAAAACAGCAGACTATATTTCAACTCTGCTTAGGAACCAGTTAGTAAGGTTATGCCACTGCACTGTCAGTTTTGTTACTACCATCATGTAGCTCTGCACTGTTGAAAAGATATTTTTATTTCATTACAGAGCAGTTTGGAAAAATCGGCTTGTTCAAACCTTTTAAGTTAGGAGAGGAAGTTTTGTGCATCATATAGCCATGTGTCTGTTTGGGAGAAGCCTGGCTGTTAACTGTGTTGTGCTTCAGCTCTGTGTTTACAGTGCGATTGATTTGTAGGTCTTTGTTTCAAAGACCTGTAGGAAAACAAAACAAACCAAAACAAAAAAAAAAAATTGCCGTATTGTATTAGAGCCATTCAAATGTGGTCTGGAGACATTAAAGTAAGCAAAGACACCTCTGCCACTGAAAAGAAGCTCTAGGTCAATGTGGCCAGCACCAGGGCTGGGAGCTTCAGGAAGTACTCAGGCGTCTATAGGGTAAATCATATATTACAAGGTAATTATTACCGTGCTGAGCTACATGAACACCTGGTTTATGCTTCATTGGAAGAGAAATTGCTGTTGACCTAAAGATCATTAATATATCTTATATTATACATTTGAGTCTGTCAATGTTTTTGTGACCTGTTATGTAACGGTAACAAACAGAGAGGAATCTCTACCAACATTTTCCATGGTCAGGTTGCGAAAACCAGTGCTAGTCTCTTTAGTGTCACCACAGTAGAATAATTAAATATATTTTTCTGTTTGGGTTTATAAATTTTAACATTTTTGAGACAATTATATATTTTATAAGTTTCATATAATTAACTATTACTATAGGCATTTTATAGAGGCTAAAAAGAGACAGACAAAACTTGTTCTTCTAGCCAGTAGCACTTTTGTATATTATTGTTGAGACAAAATGTCACACAACTAGGATTAAAATCATTTTAATAAAGTATCAAATGGTGATTCAAAGGATATTTATATTTTTCTTTTATGTAGATAATTGTAAATAGTACAGTTTAGACATTGAAAAATTTTTAATAAGGGTATTATTACAGACATTTGGTTTTAATGTATTGAATACATTTTCACATTAAAAATGTTAATTTAACAGAATAATTTTCAAAGTTGGACCTTTCCTTCATTTATCAAGGAATTTAGACATATAGTATACATGTGAGACAAGAAGGTGAAGGGGTCAAAAACGTTTTCCTTTTTATTTTAATGCTCATTTAGGAATTTGCTTTATAATGTATCAGACAGTAAGCTGCTCAGATGTGTTCCCATATAGTCAAAATTTGTATGCTGCAGCTGGCCTGGGGGTTGATATTAGCTGGTTAGTGGCTGTATAACAAAGTGCCACAAATGGAGAGCTATTTCTAACTTAAACTCATGACTCTTCCACATTAGTGCTAGTATAATTGATGTATTCTTAGTTCCCGGTAGAAGTATTTTATAATGGCACAGCAAAGCATGGTTGGAAATGAGAAGTGCTGTCTCCTAGAAGTTCTCTCATATTTCAGCTAAAACATACTCAGCAAAAAGGATATGTAAATTAAAAGAAAATCTCCAATTTCCTATTCTGAGTAAAGCTTTGATTTTTGCTGATTCAGGAAGTAAGGTTGACATTGGAGCTTCTCATTTCATCTGGAATAATCACTTTTTCCTTTTGAAAAGTCTTTCATTTTAGCAGCAGTATCTTCTAAAACAGTCCATTTTGCATGGATGAACCTGTTTTTCTCTAGATAACCCAGAAAATACAACTATCATAAATGGTAGCCTGCTTTTTACAGTATTGCTTTCCTGGGTGTCCAGTGAGATACTAAAACTGCCAGGCTGCTCATTCTGGAGGTTTCACTGATTTTCTTAGCAGCCTTCCTACCACAAACCCAAATAACAAGAATTTATATCTTCCGAATTGACTACTGCTATAAAATATTTAACTCTAGGATTTAAAATAAGATGCTGACAAGCTAATGAAGATGGCTAATATCAATGGGCTTCTCCCCTAAGCCTGTGTCTCATCAGCTTGGGAGTGTTTAGAATAGCATAGTTCTAGTTTTTGAAACATTGTACTATTTGATTAAAGTGGATACTGGATTATTTTACTAATTCCAGGATTTTCTCAGTTTTCCTGTGTCTTTCTCTGGCACATGGCAAGATATAGCAAACACTGTGATAATGAGTGTCTTTTTACTGTAAGGCAAGCACAGAGCTTCTCATCGTGTCCTTCCTATTTGGCTGCCTCATGGTACAAACTATCACTGCTTATTTGTTCAAATTAATAGTAAGAAAAATTACAAGCATTTGAAAATTAAGCTTGGGCACATTCTACAAACAGTCTACTCAAATTTCCAAGCAAAGGTCAAATTCTTCACTTAGATTTTTGCCAAATTATACTCCAAGTAAACTGAATTTTTTTTCCACCTTCTGTGGTACATAGAAATGTATATCTGATGCCTGGCTTTGACCAGAGGGTTATGCATGGATCCATTGTGTGTGAGTTATTTGATTTCTGAACTGTGTGTATGGGGCATGCCTTGCTTTCCATAGTACTTGGGACATGCTCCTGAAAGGAGCATACATAGCAGTGTTCACTTATGTAATCTTGGACACTATATTTCTCATACTATATTTGCACTGTTACTGCTTTGTGCTACCAAATACTTATATCACATTTTGTATTCTGTATAGACAGTGCTTTTGCATTTCCCCCTGATAGCACATTTTCTTGCATTATTACAGTAAAGCCAAGATGACAGAATGACACAGGAAAGCTTTTATTAAAAACATGTTCTAATTGCTGCAGAGATATTAATGGAAAACTAGAGCCTACTGCCTCCAGTTATTTCAAATTATGTGTTTTATATTTACAGTTTACATTTACATACTAATTTTATCTATTAAGAATTGCTTTGAAATTAAAAGATTTACATATGCTTAAACAAAAGCATGAAATTACATTTGAACTCCATAAATTAATTCATTGTATCAGCAAACTGAATGCGTATTCTGCATTAAGGAAGGCCAGATTCAGTGACAAGCTTGACCCTCACGTTTACAATCTAGGATGAAAGAAGGCAGCAAAAAGGAAGCACATCCAGACATCCCAAATGCTCAGATTATTTTGATTAAAATATAAACTTTTGAGCCAAAGCAGAGAGAAAAATTAGGATTGGAAATTTAGAATTATTTTTTAGCAAAGTTTCCAACATATAAATTGTTCATTTTTTAAGGAATTGATGAGTAATACGTTTAAAATGATAAGTAATGCACTTAAATTATAATTATATGTGTGTTGTAAGTGTATCTTATAAAATTTAAGCATATTATGAAAATAATTTTAAGGTCTTTCTTGGAAAATTAAAAACCTTTGTTATAAAATGAGCAATCGATGGTTTAAGAACTCTAATACTGAGAAATCATTTTGGCATTGTGCACTACTAGTACTAGCTACAAGTGCTTTGGAAACTCTTTAATCCAGGTGGGTTTTTTCCCCCTCAAAATATTACATGTCCTTTGAGAAGAACTTGTTTTAGAAGGGATATTAACATGGCTTTGTCCTTTTATTCTTTTTTTCAGAGCCACCATTTGTACTTTATTAGTAAATTATAAGTATCACGGAAAGCACTGTCAAGATCCATGCATTCATGGTGAAAGCTGCATTTCTAGACAACAAATGTGTCAACAGTCATTTAAAACAAAGTGTGGGTTGTGCTGGGATAGTTTGTGTGCTTTCTTTACAGACGTGGTTGATTTGAAATGACAGCAAAAATGATCTAGGCAGTCTCCTGAAACCCTTTCAATCTTTACGTAGAACTGTAACAGCAAAATACTGATCAGAGTTCAGATGCAGGCATTATTCATTCTAGCTTCTCTTCAGTGTTTTCATTAGTTAATTCACAAAGAGAAGAATATGCTACATGTTTCTGTGGCATTAACAGATTGCTGTAACATTGTGTGGTATGGGACCTTTCATGTTGTTTGCTGTGCCTCTAAACTTTTAAGCCCTGTACATTGTTACTCTGTTTCTATTCTTGTGGGATTTCTTTACAGACATGGCTGATTTGAAATAACAGCAAAAATTCATCAGTAAGGACTTACCCTAAATTAAGCATTTTAGGTATGCCTATTGTTTCCCAGCACTGCTTTCCCATAGAGTTGCTGCTTAGCTTGGCTTAGAACCTCAGTCTTTTTGCTCTCTGTACAGGCCGTTTTTGCAGGGACAACTATAACTTCTTTGTTGGATTAGTTAATCCTTATGAAGCAAGAGATCCCCTGTTCTGGATTGCCTTTAAAAAATAAACAGCAAGCACAACAAAACCCGAACTGCTGCCCCACCCCTACTTCTCCAACAAGAACATTTCTGATGCAGAACAAGCTGTCCAGCAAGGTGTGTTGTAGTATAACACCTAGCTTTTGGTTAGGCAGAATGGCTTTTTTAAATGGCTCCATTTAACACAAAAGTGAGCATAAGTTTATTTAATAAAAAGATTTTAAAATAAATCCTCTACTTTTTTAAAACACAACTTCTAGTGATTTAAATATTTGATTTATAGTAAACTTGGTGAATGAGGGAGATAGATATGTAAACTTAATATATTAAAAGGAATAAATGTTAGAGAATTATTTTTACCAAGATCTCTTTTTCCTTTTTAAATCCAATTAATCCTTTTCTTTAAAATGCTGGGGTAGTTGATGCTTTACTCTGCTTGTCTACTGTAGTTATACCTTGGCATGATTGATCTGTGACAGCCTGTGTGTGTGTATATGTGTGTCACTGTAGAAGAGAAACCAATGTTGAATTTTTCTATTTTGCTTTCTATTGAATAGAATAGAGTAGAATAAGGAAGAGCATTTGTTGTGTTGATTAACTTATAATAGCTGATTTCCCTGAAGGAAGTTCACCAAAACATGTCAGATATATCTCACTTAGGAGGGAAGTTGTCTATGAAGTAACTCAACCTTATTTTGCTATATAGCTATATCAAATTCTGTTTACTCATAGATTTTAAGGTATATTAGAGATTCATTCTTCTACAAAATGACTTCATTTTTAAGACGAAAATATTAACTTTTTAGAAGAATCATTTTTAGGTTCAATAGTTTGTCAAATTCAACAAACATTTAGACACTTCTATCTGCCCAGCCTAAATAATACTACGATACAGTAAGCATGTTTTTCAAATGCTCATTCTGTCCTTGAAATACTCTGATGCAGTGGCTAGTTTTCTTGAATGTTCAGTATTTTTCCTTCTGCAGTGTTTGAGAAGTAATGATTTCTACAGATTGTGGGTGGGGTATCTAGCTTGGTGGTAGGGCACTCACTTATTTTTTGCAAGATCCTAGATTCAAACCCAGCACCACAATAAACAACCAAATATGATTGAAATAAACAGGAACAAGGATTTGACATGTAAACAGTTAAAATTATAATTTAAAACGCAGGCATAAATTATATAATAACTAATTTCTTGGCAGGAATTTAACAAACCTGTCATTCTACAATTATTATTGAATGCATAGCAGTGCAGTGGATGATATTAAGCAGTGGAAACCTGGTATTGTTTTCAAGTCCATTTATCAGGGAGTGAGACACACAATATTTACAATGCAGAGACATTATCTTGATAGATAAAAGTATAGAACAGAATGGGTACACATAGGAAGGACGTACTTAGTTTTGGAAGATTAAATGAGGATACACCAAACAGAGGGAGAATTGAAAAAGTGTCTTGTAAAAATTAGCAACTATATGTAGCCTAGGCACATACTGGTTTGTTCAAAAACATTAGATGTATGACTGGCACATAGAGTATTAAAAACAATGCAGAATAGTTGGAGATTAGTCTGCAAGGATAAATTGACCAAGTTATGACGGTCTTTAGAAGCATGAGCAGAAAATTCAACAGTTTCAAGGTGATATTTTTGTAGGCTGGTGATAAGATCAGAGTCACAGCTTTGAAATTATTTTGGTGGATGAGTGGAGAATAGCAGAAACTAGGCAAGAGAAGTTGGTGGCTTTTTAGAACAGGTGACTCTTGATGGTCAGAGTCATTCTTCTTAGTGGTCAGTATCAGAGAAAGCTTCAACTTGGGAAAGGGAGAAATGTCAGTTTAATTCTTAACATTTAATTTGATGTGCCTGTGGACTATCTACTGGGTGGTTCTTAGACAGCAGTGGGATGTAAGAGCATAGGACTAAGCTAAGAGGGAAGCTGCAGGCCAGGTGCAAGGATTTAGGAGTATGTGTATAATTCTGTAACTGAAGTCACAGAAATCCAGGAGTCTTCACATGTATGTATCTTAGCATCAACATATGAGCTCTTGTTACTCAGTTTATTATGTTTGTGTAGCCACGTGAGGTAGATGTGGTTGTACTGCTTGTGATTTAGGAATAGAATGTAAGCCAAAAATAATGGCTCACCACTATCATCTTAACACTTGGAAGACTGCTGCAAGAGAATAGTCATTGAGTTTGAGGACAGCCTGAGCTACACATCTGAGGTCCAGGCTAGCCTGAGTTACATAGCAAACCCATCTCAAACAAAAGATTACACATGAATAAAAAGGAAAAGAACTTTATAAGGCAATAATTTGCGTCTATACATGTGTCTATTTTACACTCATTTTGTCTTGTAAAAAGTATATTTATTATGTATGATTTATTTTGCAACATGTAAGGGGTTGGCCAAAGCATGCTAATAAACATGTTTCACTTCACACATTGAACTTGTTGTAGAGAACATAAAAGATGTAGCAAATTTGAAAAATACTATTCATTATTATTAACTATAGTTGCCTGTATTTATGTTTTGAATTTAATAGTCCTAATCTGCCTAAAAGAACAAAAGTATCCTTCAACCAACATAACCATAGCCCTCTAGTAACCACCATTTTCCCCTCAAATTCTCTAGATTCTGTGGGTTCCTAATTTTTCAAACCAAATAGGCACTGTGAGTGCTGTTTTCCTTTTTTTTTTTTAATTAATTAATTCAATTTATACCTGGGTCGTAGGCCCCTCCCTTCTCTCTTTCCAGTTCTACCCTCTCTCCTGCATCTCTTCCAGCTTTCCTCAGAATAGGGGGTCCACGTGACTGCTGTTTTCTACCAAGAAAATTAGTGATATTGTCAGTTAACTGTCCTGAAACCTTGCTCACTCATGAGTTTTAGATTGAAACTGTGATGATATACAGGGTAGAGAGAAATAACTAGTGGGGAAGACTTAAAACAGAGAGCCCAAACTTCACTGAAGTGAGGAATGCTTAGGTGCACGTTAACCCTGTTCGCTTTTTGCTGTGCTAGTGATCAGTCCCTAGGTTTCACACATGCTGGACAAGTGCACTATACCGAGCTCCTCCCCACCCAACTAGAGCTGATTGTGTTCTAGGCACAGTAGTCAGTATCCACAAGTTGCTCCTTTTCTGAGAACCATCTCTAAAATAACAGTTATTAAGGGTGTTAGCATTTTAAAACCATGGTCCCAGTTCTAATACAAGTGATGTTAGAAGCACATGATTCTCCTTGCCTCTTGACGTGACATTAAGTCATAACTCTGGAGGCAGGTGTAGTATGGGTTGGTGTTGTTTTCTTTCCTTCCTCTAGGTACGTGTCTCTTAGAATTTGTTTTCACTGTTGCGCGAATGTAAGCCAACAGAAATGATATTAAAATGTATTCCTGTAGGGCTTTGAGATTAGGTACTTTCACTTAGCATGTAAGCTCCAGTGTCTCAGAGGACATAGTCAGGATGGGTATTAATCTAATTTCAAGTATGATGGAATAAATTTGGAAGGTGAAGTCACTTTTTTCAGATTTAGTGTTTTTCCTATTATATGACCCAGTTTCTAGATGTTCAATCTGTGTACAAGTTAAAAATAATTTGAATTTTCAAATTCAAATGTTATTTATAGATGTTTTTATCAGCAATTTCTGTATTATTGGGAGAGTAAACCAAATGTTTCTTCGTACTCTTGTAGGCTATACAACTACACATAATCCAGATTTCCTACCCAATAGCAGTGATCAGGAGCCAGGAATTTCTGGTTGAGAGAATCACTTTAAGTGCTTAGAAGCTTCTTAGACTATTCAGTGAAAGGAAGGAAGGAAGCTGATCCTACATCTGTGGCATGTTTAGCAGATACTGCAGGATGCCTTCGTGTGATGCCATCCAGGCATCATGTTAGAATCAACAGGCCTATCATAACCTTAGTAAGTGCCTGTTATAATTAGTGCTAAACTGCAGCTGCAGATCAGATACTTGACAAACTTCACCACTTTTGCTGTTGTTCATAAGTACCTACCTGTAATATTTTGTCTCATCTCAATCTGTAGGAACTCAGCCAACCTTCAAATCGAGCTTAATGGGTTATTCTTTGTAAAACTTTTCCCATTACTCAAACTACTAATGATCTTAGTCCACTTATAACATTCTTAATGCAGATGTCATTTGTGACTTCGTTATTTTAGTTGCTTGTTTATACATTACCTTCTTTGGCTTATTTGTGATCTGCCAATAACCTTTTTATTGTCTTTTCCCTCAGGTCTCAATTTTTCACTCCTTCAATAGCTTTTTTTCAATCAAAGTTCCAATTCTCTGTACATTTTCTTTTAACTGGGTGTTGAGAGAAACAAAAGTTTCAAGAGATTTTGTTATTGCTTCTTTTCTTTTTTGCTTTCTTTTCTTCCTTTTTTATTTTTTTAAAAATTTGTCAGACTTGATAAAGTTGTTTGTCTTTTGAGTTCAAGTTACTTTAGGTTCTATAGCTAGTACATATGTAGTCATTTTAGTTTTTAGCTGTAGTAAATCTGTGAATGTTTAGAATGAATTTCCAAAAGAAATTTGTATTAAAAGTATTTGAGAAAATTTTGTAAGGATTTAACCTGCTATTTATACTACATTTCTGTCTTTGGCTAAGTTAATGTGTCAAATAGTGCTTGATTATATTTTCCTCTGCTCTTAAGGTTTTTCAGTGGTTTATTTTCTAAAACAAGCTTTTGCTCTGACATGTTCAGCACTGTAATACTTCCTTATGCTCTAGTTGTACTACTCACCCATCTCTACCAGTTCACATCGTCTCTGTTTCTTTTCTGGTTACCTAAATTTTGTATTACTTGCAAGTTCTGTCAAATTCTTTCCTCTAGTTGGGCATGGTGGCACATGCCTGTAATCCCAGCCTTCAGGGAGGCAAAGGCATCCAGATCTCTGTGAGTTTGAGACCAGCCTGGTCTACAAAGCTAGTCCAGAACAGCCAAGGCTTCACAGAGAAACCTTGTCTTGAAAACAAACAAAAAGAAAGAAAAGAAAAGGGAAAAAAAAGACTTTCTTTTTCTTTTTCCTTTTTTTTTTTTTCTTCACTGAGCTCATGTTTGTTTTTGCCTTTTTATGTTTATGTACTATTGCTCCCTCTATTATCTCCAAAAGGAGAGCCATGCTTTTACCTTTGTTTCTAAGGCATGTCATACGGCACATAGAAAGCTTGTGTTAAGAAAGAACTAAGTAATGATAAGGAGGAAAGAGGGTGATGAGTTTTTGCTGCTATCTCAATAGTTTTAGTTTGACATAGATGTTAGCTTAAGAGGCTTCTACCCATTACCTAAAATACCCTGACATTTTTCTAAGAGGGTAGCTTGTGGTGGAAGAGAGCTATCCCTGCCCCTTTCAGCAAAGAGAAGAGTAGATGGCTAGGGTGCCATTGATTGTGGTGACGATTTATATATGTATGACATGCCACATGTATATCAGTTGTAAGATGTACAGAGGGCATCTAAGACAGGGCACAGCTCTCATCTTTCTGTACAACTGAATCAAACATGTAATGTACACATCAGGAAGTGTAACAGTAAGGATTGCTCCCAATCACACAAAAAATGTTTCTGTCCATAGGCATTCTCAAGAGTTAAACATTTTATCATCTTAAATCATAACTTACAGAATTAAATAAGCATTTCTTTGTTTTCTATAGCATTCTTGAAATAGAGACATAGGAATGTACAGAATATGGCTCTTCTAGGTTTACCAAGTTATGTGTCCTGAAGGAAAGAGGCTCCATCCCCCTCCTCCCTAACTCCTAGAGAAGCAGCTTGGTGTTACAGTAAACTCAGGCTTTGGATGCAGATTCCTACTCTAATAAGGCATCCTTGTTGAGACTACTTATTCATCTAGCCAGATTTCTTCATTTTAAAATTATTTGTTTATTGTTTCAGAAATTCAATTCTGTGAAAGAATTTAATATGGTTGTTATTATTAGTAGCTTATAATAAATAGTTTCTTCGTGTATGTGGTCTTTGTTTTTGGCTTATCTAATATTTCCCCAGACTTAATACTTAAATTCCTCTGCATTCTAGGAGCCACCTTTTCCCTTGTCCACCTGGTTTCCTAGGCTTATGAGCCATTCTTTGAATAAAGGTTAATAAAATTTTACTGTAAAAGTTTAATTTTTTTTTTTTTTAGATTTCTGTATAAATGTTTAGCTTACATGTGTGTACATGCATGCCTGATGTCCATAGTGGTCAGAAGCGGGCATCAGATTCCCTGCATCTGGGGTTACATATAGTTGTGAACTGCCACGTGGGTACTGTGAATCAAACTAGGGTCCTCTGCAAGAACAACACATGCTCATAACTACTGAGCCAGTTCTCCAGCCTAGATCCTGTTTCCAGCTACTGGCTCAGTTCCAGGACTTTGCACATGCTCTACCACTGAACTACACTTTGTGTCCTATGAGTTAGATTTTAAGTGGACATGAGTAGGTCCTGATTAGATGTAGGTACTAGTTATTGTTTGCTTTTTAGGTTATTGTTATTTAGTGTTTCAAGTTATGTTATGAAGTTGTGTTTTTGACTTGTTTTATAACCAACCAAATCCTTCAGTTATTAATTGGCCAAAAATGGAAGTAGGACACAAGAGTTACTTGTAAAGTGGTGTGTTATTGAAGGTGGGTCTGACTGCCTGCCCTGATGGAAGGATCTGGCCATTTTGAACTGTGACACTTGTTCACAAGCTGCCTTGTATCCATAGTAGGATAAGAAGCAATTAAGCCTGTAAACATGTCATGATGAGTTATAAAAATGACTCTTTGTAGTGTTGGTATTTTTCACAGCTTTGTTTAAATACTTAAGTACTCAGATATTTTATTGTATATGTCACCTGTCTTGTATTCTAACGAGAAAGTAGTTTACAGTTATGAATGCTTTCTATGATCTTTGTTTCTGATTTTTACACCATCATTTATGTCCTCAATTATAAGTTTATTTTTAATCAAAAATTTACTAAAAATAACTTGCTGTGTTTTTGTTAATATCATGGCCTTATGTCAAGAAACTGAAAAGTATCTCTCAAAATTGTTGTTCTGCTATAGTTATTTCTCTCAAAGAAGGCCTCTTGTATGGCTATTTGTTGAATTGTGTACCTACTGAATTAGTCAAAGCTCTCACTAAAACCATTTTTTTCTTTACTTCTCCCCTCCCCCCAAACTTGCTTTTGTTATGTATTGGCTTGCTAATCCTTGTGTTGAGCAGTATCAGACATCACCTTTCTTGGGGGCAGTTAGTCCACTCTTCCGCTTTCTTTGTCAAAGGGCTCCCTTAATAGGAGAAGTCAACAGGGAGGACAAAAAGGATTGAAAGTTGTATTTAATCAGGGTCAGAGAGGTGGTGTTCAGAGTGACGGGCCCACAGGCAGGCTGGCCTTTTATGCTCGCCGACGCAGATGGTCCCAGAGCATTCAGCTAAGTGAAGAGAAAGCTGCCCAGTGAAACCTATTGTAGGGTAGCATCGTTACAGTTGAGAAAGGTTGCCAGGGGTAACTAGAGAGTATCACCAGTATCGTGTGATCACTAGGCTGTGCCATTGAAAATGTTAGACTGAGGATTGCATTGGGTCCCTTGGCATCCTGATGTTCATATGTAAGCAGTATTAACTTATATTAGTGTTTTTAATTTAATGTTTGTTCTGTTTTCTTCCTTTTGTTCTTGTCCTACCTTTTTAGCACATAAAAATAGCTGTTTTATAATTAATAATTTAAAAGTTGCTTGTGAGAGAAAATAACTAATAACACATTTATTGTAGGTCTTGTCAGAGACTCTTAAGTTATGATAAAATTTAGGCTTATGAAAATGAGATATATTTGAACAGCTTGAAGATGATTTTCTGGAATTGCTCTAAAGCAGCACCATTGTATCTCAAATTGACTAGTTTGATATTTTCCTGTAGTTATTGATGATAAAAGATTATAGTGGTAATTATCTGAAGATAGTGTATAATACAGGGAAAGGTTGGACCAAGAAATTCTAAACTTTTAGAGAATTTGTCTTTCGTTTTACCCAAAGCAAAAGTAAAAATGTACCTCCCAAGTGAGTCTCAGTTAGTAGCATAACAGTTACTACTCTTAAAATACTCAATATGATTTTATAGATAGTTTTGGAGTATTTTAATTTTAGCCTTTCTCTTATTTCTATATTTCAAGAAAAAGAAAAAGGAAATTGTTAGTCACATACAAAATGTAAACTCAGCAGTCTCCTACAGTCACTAGAAGAAAAAGCAAAGAGAATTCAAGATAATATAAATGTGAAACTTGAAGTATAACTAAGTTTTAAGGTAAAGTAACAATAGGCTTACAAATATTAGCTTTAAATTAGATTAGCAGTCGACCCAACATAGTTAACTCTATGCTAGACAGAGCTGACTTTAGCTTGTACCTGTTACTCATACTGGTAAGGAAGATATTGGGCGAAGGCAACAGGATACTGCACTATACCGCCAACAGTGGTGCTATGAAAAGCTGATAAGCTAATAATCTGTAATGGAATTATGCTGTACCAGAGGTCACTTTTTTAAATTGGTGTTACAAATAGTGCCAGTAACTAGTTAACTAACCCCATTAATGTCATTAACCCCATTTAATTAGAGTCTAGCTTAATTTCATTCTTTCACAGGAAAACAAAACAACAACAAAAAACAACCAAAAAAATCCTCATATAAGAATGAAAGACTTAGCCTTTTCTCCACATTAAATCATAGGTGAATTTTTATATTTTAAACAATTCATAACCATTGACATTAAGCAAAAGCATTATACAGAGAAAGAGAGAGAGAATTTGGTGATATTTAGCACAAGCTCCTAGATGTCCATAGTTGCAAAGAGTTCTAAGGAGATCTGCTGACACAGTGACAAAGCTCTTCATTGGAAAAATTACCTTTTATATTAGTAAAAATGGGCAGAGATGGTGATTTCTCCTTATTTCCTAGAAAACAAATAAAAAATAACTGGGTTAGACTCTTCTTTATCATAGGTTCTTTTTCAAAGAGAATTAAAGTATGACTTCTTAAAAGATTTGTGGGGGAAATACAAGATTATAAATAGAGATGGCATCATCAAAGCAAATTTTAATTGAATTACTATGCTAATGAGACTTGGTAAGTCAAAGAGCATAAATACTGTAGTTTATGAGTCTTCATCTTTGGAATTGTCAATTTGCTTTTGATCTGTTGTTGTTTTCAAGATCGGGCTCACTGTAGCTCTGGCTGTCCTGGAACAAACAATGTAGACCAGGCTAGCCCAGAACTCACAGAGATCTGTCTGTCTCTGCCTCTCAAGTACTGGGATTAAAGGTGTATACCACTGTGCCCAGCTTGCCTTTTTCTTTATCTTTATGATCATGGAATATATTTGACTGAACAAATAGTACAAAATTTAAATATATATTACATATATTTTCACTTAGGTTGACTCTGTGATGTAAACATCTGTATTGCAGGACCAGGAGGTTGGCATAAAGATGTTACATTAAATTTCAGCTGAGATTCCTTATCACTCTAATCTGTAAAGCTCTGCAGGTAGCATAAATATGAGAAACATAAATTATGTATTTGGTGTCATCTTAACAAGGATTAAAAACAGAATTGTCTTTAAAACCCATAGATAAAAATGTTTCCTTGAAAATAGCTTAAAATTAACTTTTTTGGTAGTTTTTTATTTAATAAACCACTTTTCTTATCTCTCCTCCATATATATATATATATATATATTATACATTATGTATTACATATACATATATATGCATATTGTATGTGTGAGAGAGAGACGAATGCCATGGCACTCGTGTTGAAGTCATAGACCAACTTTTAGAAGTCAGTTCTTCTACCTTTACATATATCTATATCTATATCTATATCTATATATATATATATATATATATAATTTTTTTTTTTGAAAGTGTAGATCTGGCTCCTGCTAACTAAAATTAGAAACTAGGAACCAGAAAGCTAATTTAGAGTTTGCTGATTGAGTTTTACTAAAATGTAAATCACAATGCCTCTCTTAGTTTAATTCCCTTTTTCTGTAATCATAATATATGACTGTTGATGGGATATTAGTAATTAGAGTCTTATGGCAGAGCTTATTAATAATAGTGCCAAGATCAAATCTGTCTCTGTATTTTAAGTATTTTGGACTTGTAGTAAGAAAGTGCAACCAGAATAGTTACAACTTATTTGTTAAAATGAAAACTGTCATGCCAATATAGCAAGTTTCTTCAGTAACAGTAGTCATACTGACTGACCTATAACATCAGGGACTCAGATGCTTGCTAAATATATATGATATATATATAAGATATATTTTGAGATATAATAAGATAATTTTGAGAAGTGGCTTACATAGTTAAGGAAAAAGATTCTCACCAAAAAAAAAAATAATAATAATAATAAATAAAAAGGAGTGAATCTTATGAAATTTGGAACATGTTATTTATGGTTTGGAGAAGATTCATGGATGGGAATCATTGTATTGTTTCTGAGTTACAGAAATATAGGAAATCCTAAAATGCAATTAATTGTGTGGTAACCACATATAATAATTATGTACTGTGTTTCTCAGAAAACCAGAAGAATCTTCTTTGTTTTAAGTCATATTTACATTAAAATTTTTTTAGTATTTAATTTTTTTATTACAATTTATTCGCTTTGTATCCCAGCTGTAGCCCTCTCCCTAGTCCCCTCCCAATCCCATCCTCCCTCCCTCTTCTCCTTCTACGCCCCTCCCCCAGTCCACTGATAGGGGAGGTCCTCCTCCCCTTCCATCTGACCCTAGTCTATCAGGTCTCCTCAGGACTGGCTGCATTGTCTTCTTCTGTGGCCTTAAAAATGTTTTTAGCATAAAGAGATTAATGCTTGAGGTGATACTTATATTTAACCTGATTATGTGTATGTCACATACTATCCCATTACTAAGTATAAATTTTATTTACTTGTTTATTTTTAAACTTTGTTTTTTAACTTATTTTTAACTTTTACTTTATGAATTTCACATCATGTGCCCCAATTCCACTCATCTTCCTCACCCCTCATACCTCTCCTCTGCCCTTGTGACCTCCTCCCAACAAAGAAGGAAAAACCTTGTGGAAGCTGTAGCATGTCACAGTGTGTCCCACTGTGTACTGTTGTCTGCACTTCTTCCTTGCAGATGTCCATTGTTATGACTTGTTGGTCTGGTAAGAGGCCTCTGTCTTCTACTATTCTGTCAATACTGGGACCTCATTGGGACTCTTTTCTCCGGATCCTATTGTTGCCTTGTGTCATGGAGATCTTTAGTTTTGGATTTGTAGGACCAGCCCCTTCATGTCTTCCAGCAGTTCATTGATGGGGTAAATATTGGGGTGGGCCAATCCAAAGTCCTGGGTCTGTGCCTAAGAGGTATCTGAGCTAGTCAGCCCACTGGGTCTCCAGCTCTCATGCCCTCAGGGCTGCTGAGGGCAGCCTCTGCACCTCCTGCTACTAGGGCCAGCTCTACCCTGCTTCCTTGGTGAGATGCAGGGCCTGCTCTCCCAAGGGTTACAGACGGTGAGGGACATGGTCAGTTCTCCCACTCTCATGACCCTGGGGCCAGCTCTCCTGCCTGCCATAGGTGACAAGGGATGAGGGAGGAGAGGAGGGCAAGTTCTCCATACTCAAGCTTTTGGGGCCGGCTCAGCTGTATCAGGGTCACCCACACCACCCACGTCAAGGTCAGACCTAATATGCTGCCCAGGTGAGGTGCAGGGCTCACTTTCTCCTGTACTGTAGCAACTGAGGGCACAGGATCAGCTCTTCTGTTTGCATGGCTCCATCTGGGCTAACTCTCCCACCTGCCACCAGTGGCCAGGGCAAAAGGGAGGGGAGGGGATCTCTTCCTCACTGACACCAACACATAGCAGACAAGAAGCAGGGTGGGCTCTCACACTCATGCCCTGGGTGCCTACTCACCTGAAACCCCTACATCCAGGGCCAGCTCTACTGTACTGTCCAGGTGAGGGGCAGGGCCAACTCTCCCACTCTCATGACCTCAGGGCTAGCTATCCTGCTTGCATAGGATAGGAAAAGGGTGAGGGGTGGCGGGGGAGGGGGGCGCTCAGCTCTCCTTTGCCCATGTCATGATTCAGCAGATAAGTAGTGGGCCAGCTCTCCCATGTTCATGTCCCTGGGGCTGGCTCCCCCACACTCCTCCTACAAGGGTCAGCTCTACTGTGCTGTGTAAGCAAGGTGCAGGGCCCACTCTTCTGAGTGATGCAGCTGTTGAGGGGCTGGGCCATCTCACCTGCTTGCATGACCTTACGGCCAGGTCTCCTGCCTGCAAGTGGTAAGCGGAGAGGAGAGTATCTCTTTCTTGTCCATGCCACTGCAAGGGAGACGATTCTGCCACACTAGTATCTTTGGGAGCCAGCTCACCTGCAACTCTCACAGTGTGCAGGGTGGCTCTCCCTAGTACTGCAGCTCTCATGCCCTGAAGGCCAGCTCTCCCATGATGCCCAGGTGAGGGGTGGGGCCAGTTCTGCACACCCCTTAGACATTAACATGATCCTGGGCAGCAGCCTACACCAGACATCTGCCTGGCCTTTGGTGATAACGGACCTCTACTGCTTCAGGGCTACAAATGCAGCCATGACCCCTCAGTGGCAGCATAGGCTAGGACCCCACCATGGTCACAGATGGCATCACCAACTAGTCTCATCTGGCTTCAGTGCTGCCTCTCTTTGTTTTACCCTCATCCTTCTGTTTCTCTTTCTCTCTTTATTTTTCCATCACTTACTTATTCCTCTTAGAGGTGCTTGGGGTCTGTGAGTGTCTAGGGTTGTCTCAGGATTGCTATGCCCTTTTTTGGGCCTTATGGTGCTATGCAGGGGTCATCTTGGCCATGGTCTGCCTGCCCCAAGGCCTGTGTGGTACCAGTCCAGTCTTCTCCAACTCACTCCTCTCCCAGGGCCCTCAGTTTCAGGTGGTACTCTTCTAGTGTCTGGCTTGCTCCTGGCCCGCACTGGTGCTTGTCTTAGACTAACTCTCTGTCCAAGGGCCCTGGTGCCTGGCTGGTGGTTGTCTCAGGCTAGCTCCCTGTCTGGGCCTCCTGGCACCTAACTGGTGGTTATCTCAGGCTCACTTTCTTCAGAGAATATTAGGCTACTAATCATTCGTATGTTCATAGGTCAGAACACTCAGCATAGACATAGCCTTTCCTCCCTGCCACCTACTGACACACATGGGACACACAGCAGCCGTACCTGGAAGGCTTCAAGGGGCAGATTAAATTTTATTTTTAATGTGCGAAAAAACTTGGTGTTTAATTCTTACCTTAAAAAAAAAAAAAAAAACTAGAAAGCTCATTAGAATTTTGAGCTTCTTAGGCTCTTTCTTAGGAATATCAGTTATTTTAATTTTTTTTAGATTTATTTTCTTTTATATGTATGAATGTTTTGGTCTGTGTATCAGGCCTGGTGCTTGTGGAAGTCAGAAGAGGGCATCAACCCCTGGAACTTGAGGTTGTGAGCCACCATGTGGGTGTTGGGAACCAAACCCTAGACTTCTACAGGAGTAAGTGTTTTGTTTCATTTTTAATTAATTTATTTGTTTTGTTTTTTTTGAGTCAGAGTTTCTCTCTGTAGCCTTGGCTGTCCTGAACTCACTTTGTAGACCATACTGGCCTCAAACTCACAGAGATTCACCTGTCTCTGCTACTTACGCCCAGGTTGGAATAAGTCTTCTTAACCAGAGAACCATCTCTCCAGCTCCAGAATATCAGTTATTTTTCAAAAACACTATCTGAGGAATGATCCTGTCTATGTGGTTTCACATTATAGAATATAAGATAGGACAGTAAAACAGCCAAAATCATTGGGATTTATCCACATTCAGAAGGGCAAACCAATAGACAGGGATTTATTAACTATTTATAAAAGCATAAAATATTTCTACCTACTTCCAGAAATACTACATACATGAAATTAAAAGTATCAAAATAATTAAAGTAGGTATGCACATAAACAGTGATTTAAATAATCAGTGATACTAATCAAAGCACTACCATTGTTAGTCCCTTGTACCTGGTATAGAGAGATCCTGCAGATATGCTTATATTTTTACATTTGCCAACATTAGTCACTTATAATCAGTTACTTTGGGAAAAATATGAATAGCTGAGTAGGCATTAATTAGATAAGCATGATAATACTGTAATATGAATCCATTTGTTATCTTTCATGTGGTTCTAGCACTTTGTCTTAATTCATTTTATTAAGACTTATAAATGACACATGGTAGGTTTTAGAATCTAAATAATACAGAAATAAAGACATCAAGTTCTTTGCTAGCCACATAGATTTAAAATATAATATTTATATCAAAGAATAAAACATTAAATCAAAGAAAAAAAATGTAATGTTTTATTCTTTGATAATTTATTATGGGTTATAATCATACCCACCCTCTGCTTCCATCCTCTACTCCTGGCAGAGCTGTTGGAACTTGGGCAACTTACCAATGGTCAGATACCCAAAGAATAATGTCTCTCCTTTCCATCAGTTGTCAATAGCAAAGCCAGGAGTGGGGCCTTGTGAGTCCCTCACCAATGCTGGAATTTTGACTAGCTTGAACTTGGGTAGGGCAGGTAACTACAGTTGATTTGAGTTCATGAGTGCATTAGCCAAGTCATAGCCATCTTCTGACTTTTACATTTTTTTCCATCTTCACTTCTGTAATATTCTATGTGTCTTGAGTGGGTTGACTTAGATGTTCCATGTAGAATACTCAGAGGATTCAGTCAATTATTTTCAGTCACTTATGACCAGTTATGAGTCACTGCATTAACTGTTAGCCCTGTGAAAAATGGTTTCTCTGACAAAGGTTGAGAACAGCAAAGTTCTATGGGCATGAACATAAATACTTGAAAGGCTGTTTGACAGTATGATCATTTAGCAAAACAACAATTTTTTGTTGTTTTGTTGATTTTCCTGTAGGGCCAACGAACTCCCCTGCCATGGGCTTTTGATCAAGTTTACAGAACCAGGCATCAATTTCTTCCTGTGGAGCAGACCTCAATCCAGTCAGAAAGCAGTAGGTTATTTCTTTAACTGTGGTGCCACTCTTAACACCAGTGTGTAGTTCTCACTAGCTCAATTGAGCGATGCTAGTTACATATTTTCTCCTTTGGTAGCCTGCATAGTAGCACAGGTGCATAGCCAGCAGAGAGGAAGTTTCCATTAGTTCCAGCTTGATTTCTCTGTATACTGCAACAAAAGTATGTGATAGCTTCAGCAACTGTGTCTTATCTAGTTGTCAGCCACATTCTTAATAGTGGTAAGTGAATTGTCTTAAGGTCTTTGTAAATCTCTAAATTCATGCATATCACTATTTTCTTACTCTTCTTTTCCTGCATGTAGTGTGTATTTCCTTCCAACAACCTGTTGAGATCATCTCTACCAATGACGTTTTTTTCAAATTAAATTTTATTTTATCCTATGTGAATGAGTGTTTTGCTTAAATATGTGTTTGTGCACCACATGAATGTCTCATGCCCAAGGAGGCCGTAGGTAGGCATCAGATTCTTGGGAACTAGTTTTACGGAGGGTTGCGAATTACCACGGAAGGGCTGGGAATAGAACCTGTGTCATCTGGATGAATAACCACTGCTCTTAAGCACTGAGCCATCTCTTCAGCCACACAAGTAACTTTTTTTAAAAAAAAAACATCACTTTTGGTGTGTGTGTAGGAAGAACTCAAAGGGGTGTCAGATTCCCTGGAACTAGAGTTACAGTTGTGAGCTGCCTGATGTGGTGCTAGGAATAGAACTCAAATCCTTTGCAAGAACAACTGAGCCATGTCTCTGCCGCCCCCCCCCCCCCCCGCAGAGATGACTTTAAGGCTTATCATTTTCTTAAAGAAACAGTTTTCATCATTTGCGTGATGATACTATAATCAGATGCCATTACCAACTAACTAGATTTACTGCAAAACTTCCAAACACCTGCATAACATTCCCTTCAGGTTGATAAATCACCAAAATTTTTAGAAACTGTCATAGATTTGAGGTCTTTGTTTTTCTTTCCAGATTGTTGAAAACACGTGGTAACTATGAGCCAGCAGCCTAAAGTAGTGATCTTTAGTCCGAGAACATTTGGTAGTCTTGAGTCTGTTTCTTCAAGTTCAAATCTGTTTTCATAATGATACTAAAAGTTATTAACCTTCTTCCTGTGTTGGCAAAAGCAGAGATAATTAAACCTGCTGGCTCTTTTGCCCAAATCAAGACAGTTGCATCAGATCTTACTAGAAATAATCATTATGCTCATTATTTCTCTACATAGTTCCTCCCCCACCTCCCAAAAAAGACCTGTTCTTGATGAAGCTTTTTTATTTCTTATTTAAAAGCCGGTTGTGGTGCTAGACTTTTGAAATCCTAAAACTCAAGAATACCAAGGCAGGAGTATTCAAGGCCAGCCTCAATTATATATTTTCCAGGCCAGCCTGGTCTACATGTGACCCTGTCTAAAAACAACAAAGAAGAAACTTATTAAATCTCAATACTTCATTGCACTTTTAAAATATTCTGTAAGCGGAAATGGAAGTATGAAGTATAGTTCAGTAAACCAGTATTTTCATGTAAATATATAAAGTTATGCATGAATATGTTAATCCCTACTCAGAAGGTTTCTGGGAAAGTTGAAAAAAAAAAAAAAGACTTGGAATATTAAGGAAGACAAGGAGGTAGTTTACTTTGAACATTTACATTTGCCACCAGCCGTTCAAATATTGATTCTGCAAGGATCTGCAGTTGGAGTTCTGTTCATCTGTTTCAGCAGGTAAAAGAGTATATGCTCTTTTAGAGTAGGGAAGTCCAGAAGATAATTCAGAGTTCTTATCGTATGCATCTTGAGCTGTTGTGTACAACTGAATCTCCTGTTTTCCTTACCTGCTACAAAGCTAACCAGTTTACTTCTCCATGTAGCTGCTAGAACCTTACCTTCCTAGGGGCCTCCTTGAAAAGCTTTATCTTGTTTTTCGTTGGGATCTTTCCTTTCATTTTCACAAGTGAAAAATCTAAAGTGTAAAGTTTCAAATTTCATATCATAACTTAAACACCATATCCTGAAAAGAATAAGATTCATGGGCATCTTATTCCTTTTTCAAAGAATTGGCATCAGTTTATCCTCCTGTTAAAGAAGAAAGTTTTTAAAATATTTTTTTGATGTGTAAGCACATGGGCTTATGGATACCAGAAGCCAGCTATCTTCCTTTACTTGCTCCCAGAGTCTCCTGTTGAACCTGGACATTAGCTGTCCACTTTGACAAGAGTGGCCGGCAGGCAAGAATCGTGGCTCTGCCTCCCCAGCACCTGGCTTTGGATCTGTATTCTAGGATATCAGACTCAGATCCTTGTGCTTATACAGCCCTTTACTCAGTGATCCGTCTCTCAGGCCTGAGAAATAACTTTGCTTCAGCCTTCAAAGATGCTTAATGAGGAGTGGACACCTGTGAGAGATAGGCTAATGAGTGAAACAGAAGATGCCAGGGGGATGAGTGAGTCTGCTCTAAGGCTCTGAATTCCATCTTGTCTAGCATTATCAGCAAAGACTTTTTTTTACAGACATGAACGGACAAAATAGGACTTTGAGCCTAAAGGGTCAACAAATTGAGGCAGATAAATACCAGACTAGGCCAGTCAGTGAAGTTTGATTCCTCTTCTACCACCATAGAGTTGATGGAAATCTGAGATTGTGTTCAGTGGTTATTCTTTGTTTGCTCTGGCATTGCTGGGATGTTGAACATCATCTGCATGGGAGCTCAATGTTGCTAGTAGAACCCGTAAATGGTGTAGATGCCGACATCCATTGCTAGAAGAGATCCACATAATCTCTGGCATCTCTTTGCCAGCTTCGATTCTGAGTGTTGTAACTGGTTTTTGTTGTTACTGTTTTGTTTTGTATTTCAAGACAGTGTCCTATGGCCCTGGCTGTCCTTGAACTTGTGATCTTCTGTGTCTGCTTCTCCAGTACTAGAATTTAGACACCTGGCATTATCATTAGCAGTTTACAAGGTATATTTTTACTGTGACAATAAGGTTATCAATAGATTCTTTAAGTTTATTATGCTAGACTTTTATGCACTTGAAAGCCTTATCAAAACCATTTTATCATCACTCTTTATTTCTACCATTTCTTTCATGTTTCCCAACATGGGGGTGTCTGTTCTAGGAGCTCACCATTGTTAATCTTAGTTATTATTTCTTTAACCTGTCAGTGTTGATATAGTTATGGCAGCATACATGATGTAGAATAGCTGCATCATGAATTTTTCTCCCCTATAATATTCCTACCTTCTCCTCCCAAGATTTTGTCTTGTTTTTTTGTTTGTTTGTTTGTCTGTCTTTGTTTTGGTGGGAGATTTAGTCTCCTTTCTATGTACTTGTTGCCAAATCAACTCAAAATTTATTTTTCATTGCTTAAATCTCTTCCCAATGTGGTTAAACCTTTTAGGGTTTGTCCAAATTACTATTTTTGGAGACTTCCCCCCAATTTATCTTCTATATTAACTATCATAGGATGTCATTCTGTAACTTTTTCTTTTCTTTATTTCTTTTCTTTTTTTTTTTTTTTTTTTAAGGGACTCACTAGTTAGACCAACCTGACCTGGAACTCACAGAGGTACATCCCCTTTCCTGCCTCCTGAGTTCTGATTAATCACAATGCCCAGCCAATCCCCCCCCCTTTTTTTTAACCCTAGTGATTGCACATTCTGCAGTGGCATTGTTTCTGTCGCTTAGATCTGATTTCATTTCTTTCCTTCCTCATTTTTATAAAACTTATCTCTAATGTCTTGAGAGGAGATACATATATGTAGTTCTTTATGGGACCTAAGATCAGAATGTAGAGTATGTTATCAGAACATACATAAATTCTATAGATATCAAAGTAATAAAGGACAATTCTTTGAGAATAATGAAGGAAGTTACCTGAGGCAGTGTGTGGAAAGTTGGGATTTGAGGATGGACAGAAATGTGCTAGGTTGGCAAAACCATAAGATCTCTTAACATGGTCATGAAGCCAAGAGTATGGGAGTATCAGAAGACAATGTGTTTAAAGATTCCAACCTCATTTGCAGTAAGATATTGGCTGGTCCTAAAATTATAAGTATTACAGGGTTGTAGCTAATGTTCTAGGCAGTAGTTTTAAATGAAAATTATTGCAGTTTAAAGGGCACAAAAGACCAGGTAACAGTGTAATGGAGGGTATCTGATCCTTTCCATATCTTTTGTTTTAACCCCAAAATTATGGAGATTCTGTGTGAGCTAAAGTGCCCTGTCTGATAGAAGTTTTCAAGAAACTTGTCTAGGATAATTACAGATTGGATAAGATATAATGGCTGGCTGAATATCGATCTATAAGTCAAGATGATTTTGAGCTAATTTGGGGATAGTATAGGTTGGAAAGAAAAGAAACATAAATGTTTAAGAAAGGAGGCACTCAGAATCTGGGTTATAAGTTTTACAGATGGAAACTGAGATAGCCAGAAGTTCTGGGGATATAGTCAAGGACAGAATTGTTAAGATGTAGTTTTTCTTTAAAGCTGGCTCTGGAAAATAGAGGAGTTTAGCAGGATAAGAGCCAACCATTGAGAAAAAAACTATGGGATTTAGCTCCCCTGGTTGGGGCTGGTTATTATAACTTGAGGGATACAGTGTAGCAAAATGAAAATGCTGGACCCTTGCTTAAAAAGCAAGATTCAGGTCTCATAATTTTGTATAATATAGCAAATACTTTATAACTGTGATATTTTGATGAATTATTAATATTCTTTTTTTTTCTTTCTGCAAATCTATTTCTCACATCATCAAGCTTTATTCTTCAGGCAACTTTATTTTAATTAGCATAAAGTAATGTTAGTCACTTTTAGCAAACCAAGTTTACAATTTTTTTTTATGATTTTTAACTTATCTTTCAGATTTTTTTTAACTTTGTGTATGAGTGGTGCGTGTGTCTGTGTCTGTGTCCTTAGTGTCTGTGGAAAATTCTCTGGATGTAAAGGAATGAATGGTTCTATGTAGGTACTAGGAACCAAACCTGGGTCCTATGCAACAGCTCTAAGTGCTCGTAACAACTAAGCCAACTCTCCAAGATTCTCGATTATTCAGTGGTATTTAAGTACTTCCTCTGTCGTAACTTAGAAGCCATGCATGAAGTCATATGATTTCTTGATTTATATGTAATTCAGAATAATTTCTTGATTCATCCTGTCATGCTATCTTCAATTTAAAAATTGACTTCCTTGATAATTAGTTCAATTGAAACCAAATACAGAAAGTATTGTATCAGATACTATTCTCTTTCATTTGTTTGTTCATCTGTATTTACTTCACAATGTGCAACTTAAAAACAAACAACTAGAGATTGTAAGTCCTTTCCTGAATTCTGTTGAGTCCCCAGCATGCTGTGTCCTTTTATGTACTTGTACTTTGCAATGGCCTGGTGCCTGAGTGCTAGCAATTCCTGTTTTGGTAGGTTTGCACATAGAGTTAGGATGGGCTCCAGGGAAAGCTGGCTTTCTACTGCGTATACTCAGTAAAATGCCACACTTCTTTCCTGAGTCATGAGCACTGGTCCAGGTTTAACTCTACATCTTGAGGGCCTATGATGGCCTCTAATTACCCTAGGTGTGCATATTTGAGCCAGGCCAATTGTTTGATGCATTTTCAGACACCTTACCTGTTCCTTGTACTCATGTTCCACTGTTCTGTTGTTGGTTAGAAAGGCCAAGTTCAGAGATAAAATTATCAACAATTCAAGCTACCAGCAACACAGCATTTTGTCTCACAAAATACCTTGGTTGGAAGGAAACCCTGTATAATCCTCAAGTTGCATGCTCAGTAAGCTAGCCTTGCCTGCTTATCCATGAGAATAAAGTATGCAGGCTGCTAAACTGCCCTTAAAGGGCTTTATGGACACTGAGGTCCCTAGCACTGTAGTGGGTTAAGCTGATATTCTAAGAGCCTGGCCTTTGATAGGAAGTTGAAATTACTTAAAATAATTTTGCCTCATTTTGTTATATATTGTTACTTACCTTTAAAATTATTTGAGTTGCATTATCTCTGACCTCTCTTTAGTTAAAAAACGGGATTCAACCGTGGATTTTTATAATTATTGTTTAGCTCTGCCCCAAGGCTGTTTGACTATATTCATTTATAGCCTACTTGTCCTCAGTGCTAGAGACTAGAGTTTTATCCATTGTTTATGCTTCTCCCCAACCCTTAATCTTGTGCCTATGTCAGAAAGAGTCTTAAAGACTCAAACCAAGATATATGTCTTCTATTCATAATTTTTCCTTTTTAAAGACTCAACAGTTTTTTTTTTTAGAAGCTTCTCTATTGAACGGAGTTTTCCCTTGTTAACATTGGTAGAGTTTGAAGCAGTGAGTGGATACAAAAGCAAAGAAGACAAGGTTACCCTGGGCCACTGCTCTGCTTCCTGGAAACCACATTCAGTGTTATAAAATGATATCATCACTGAAGTAGGGTTGCAACTCCTGCTTTCATTCTTCCCTTATCCCGTTACCCTTAAACAGAGATATACTTCAGAATTTGGTAACTAATGTTTCAGAAGGTCAAGATATGAGCTGCTGTGTCCTTAGGGTAGCCTGGTGGGGTCCGGAGTTTCCTGGGCTTGTGGGTTGATTGTAACTGACTAAAATGTCCTCATCATTTTATCTTAATGTATTGTTTAAACTTCATTTTGTTTGAATCCTAAGACATAAAAAAGAATTGGAAGTACGGCCTTAAACTTCAAATTTAAAATTCACAAGAAAATGAAATTCTATATTTAAGCAGTAACTAGGTTTTATATACTTAAACAGTAACTTTTTAACTATATTTAATCATTGTTTGTTTTGTTTTCATAGTATTTATATTTGTATTTAAGGCAAGCATTAAAGTTGTACACTGATGGAGATGAACATTGAGAGACTTATAGTCAAATAGCTTTGCTCCTGGTTTGTCATAAGAACCAGAGCTGTTATAAGAGAAGAATTGCAGACAAATGACTAGGCAAGTATAATAGTGCACAGTTGTAACCTCAGCATTCTAAGGTAGATCTAGGAAAACTATGAGTCCCAGGCCAGTTGGTGCTACACTAGACCCTGTATCAAAAAGAAAAATTAGCAAATTGAGTACTTGTCTGTCTCCTGGCATTAGGAAAGAAAGTCTGGTCTGGTTAAGGGTATAGCTGCTCTATTTGATTGTTGTTTTGACAATGGAAATGTTAAGGTTATGTCAACAACATAGCTTATAAACAGAATCTGTGCTGATAAGTGAAATCCAAGAAAAATGTCAAGCTTTGAAATGTATTCATAAAAGGAGGTTGTGTCCCCAACCCCACAAATCCACTGATATATAGGATAGGTCTGACTTGATCATGTTCATTGTATATGTTGCATTTATTTTGGGAAAGAGTTTAGATAAGTGAAAATTTACATAAACTGAGAACTTATTTTCAAAAAGAGTACTATCGTAAATGATAGTAAATGTCTATTATTGATCATAGGACTATAATTCTAGCTCTTGTATGTTTACATTTGTCAGAGAGCAGGAACTTTAGCATCATTTTATGAGTTCCAGGGTACATGTCAGAAGTATTTCTTATTAGCTTGTTGTTGTAATGGCTTGTGCTGTTATTATTTTGTCTGTGGCTTAAACTTTTTAGTGGCAGTATCTTTCTCATTAATTCAAAATAAGTGGAATATCCCCTTGATGGCAAAGAAAGATTCACATTTTAAAGAATTCTCTTGCAGCTGTAGTGGTGAGCTGCCCTCTCCTGGTCATCTGTGCCATATAGAACTCCCAGTGGGGCCTAAAGGAGATCAGGCATATGGCCAGGTTGGTGGTAGATGTATTGTCTTAGATACCAACATTATCCTATCTTATGATTCTAGTATAAAGCGCTGTTTGGTGCCTTATAACAACCTCTTTAAAAAGACGTTGACAGAAAAGATAATGAGCCATCTTTTTCTCTTGGACATGTTCTTGTCATCATTCCTTGCACATGAAAATTGTGTGCATTGCTTCAACCTTAACTGTATTGTATATGCTGTCTTTTTTTACCCAATTGTTAAGGTTTGTTCCTTAATATGACTATGTCTCTAGAGAAAATAAAGATTTTCCAAAAGGTGGATTTTTGTAGGTGGATTCCCCATAGTGTTCTTTTTTTGGAAGATATTCTTACATATTTTCTTAAGAAATTCTTACATGCTTTCTTAAAAGATAGGCATAAAAGTTTCAGTTTCCTGATGCATATGAGTTGACTAGTAGTTCTTAAAACCAGTTCTTAAGGATTTTTTATTCTAAATTATTAATGTCTTATTTCTTACCAGCCTATCTGTAACTTATTTTATACTTTGGCGTTATGGACCTATGAGAGTAATATCAGTTAATGTACTTTAAAAAAAACAATGCCAGAGTGTTGATAAGAATTCATTTTAGAATTTTATTTTCTCACTGAAAATAGCAAATTAGCATTAATTTTTTTTTTTTTTACTTACTAAGAATTCCTTAGACTTTGTGTTCATGTTTTTAAAATGTAAGAAAAGAAAAACAAGATATAATAGTTTTTGTTGCATTTTTCCGGTAAAATTCATAGTTTGCCATTGGTTAATATTTCTATGAATTGTAAAAAAAATGTTTTTATGATTACTTTATTTCTGAAGTTCATATACATTTTAATAATTTAGTCTATCTCTCTATTATAGTTCAACTGCTGACACAAACACTAGGGAACTTTAGACCTTTTGGGGGATATTTTATCTCTCGAGTTTTGTTTTGCACTTGGAAATTTTTTATTAAGCATGTGTGTCTGCATGTGTGCATGCACATGGAGGTCAGAGGACAGCTTGTGGGAGTCCACCATCTAGGCCTCCGGGATCAGATTCCAAACAGCAAACACCTTTACCTGCTGGGCTGTCTCATTGTCCCTACTTGGCAAATCACACTTGAAGACTGAATGTAAGAACTATTTAGGATATTTGGATTTCCCCACCCCAACCCCAGGAATTGCATAGGAGTTTTCTCAGTTTCAACTTAAAAACAGAAAACACAGTCAGTTAGCTTTGTTCTTAGAAATTTTAAAACCATAATCAGTACTTGAAAATTCTTTGTGAAGCAAAATACTGAAAGTATAGCTTCTAAACAGAAAACTTCAAAACTACACATAAAAAATGTGCAAAGGGATCTCTTCACAGCAGGGACTGGGCAGTGTCCCTTAACCCTCCCAGTCAGTCTGCTTTTACCTAAGGGTTTATTACAGCTAGCACCCAAATGGACAAACAAAACTGAAGATTTCTTAATTGAATGCATTCTCAACACTTACAAAAGCTTAGTAATAATATCTCTGCCATTGGTGAGGAAGGTAATAAGGTATTTTAATACCTGACATGAGCCCCTCCTGTGCCACTTCCTAGTGATATAGAAATAATGGAAAAGATGCCATTTTCCTACAAAATGGAAATATATTTAACATCATCATAACATATTAAATTATATTGTAAAATATACCACAATAAAATGGTATTATTTGCAAATTAAATGCTCTTGATTCTTTTAAACCAATGTCAAGTCAGACTTAATGGAAGGCCTTACTTTTCTCCTCAAAATAACAATTACTTTTCTGTGTCAAATCTGTTTTTTGATGGATATTTTTAACTTGTCAGTTCTGGTGAAAAACAGGGACTGATATAACTTTGATTCATTCTTCTGCATTTTCTATTGTGCAGACCATAGCATGATTTAAATATTTCTAATTTTCTCATTAAATTTTGCTTATTCCTGATAAGAATAGAAAAGTCTGTATTTAATGCATCAGTATTTATTTCGCCAGTTTTCTTGCCCTATATTTCTGGATACGTTTCTTCATAAGTACAGGGGTAGCACCAAAATGTTAGTTCCTTTGTAGGAAGTAGGAGCCCTGCATATATGTACAATGTTTTCTCTGATCCTCCCCATGGTAGTTAAAGTTGAACCTTCTAGGGAGAAAGAAATTTTGCTTGAAAAGCCATGCTTAAAGCCATGTATTTGAGGTGTAAGACCAGGCTCTTTTAATGTCTGGGAGTTATCTTATATTTTGATCTGTGTTTTTTTGCATTTGAGAGTGTGTTTGTGCCTTTGTGTATGTATGTGGCAGTAGAGAGGAGAGGATAAATTTGGTAGCCTAGGAAACCTGTATCCCATCAGGAGGAAAACAGATGTTCTTCCTCCTGGTAAGGAACTGCAGCTATCCAGTTAGCAATTAGGAACCTCTTCTTAAATAATACTCTTGAGACAGGATCTTTCAACAGACAGGAGCAAGAATCAGATGACTTTTCCTCCCTGCATGGGACCGAATGCTTTTAACACTTGTCCTCATGCCTTCAGACAAAATAAATAAATAAAAATTGAAGTAGGTTGATGTACCATTTTGAGTCATACCTAATAGGACTAAAATATTTTATTTTTAGAATTGTTAATAGGAGGCCTAATTAAAGACCATGAAGTGTTCTCTACTGGACGCCAGCATTCCCAGTCCAGTCAGCTCCAAACCATCAGTTATTTCTAGCCATGTTCTTATATACAGGTTTCTGGTTTTAAATTGTTTCACTGAAATGATATTGTCAAATTCTGCATATGTTTGTGTAAAATGAATGAAGAAAGAACCTGCACCTTTATCTTTCCCAACTGTTAACCTTTACTGTTTTATCTAGACTAATTAGAATCATAATCTGTTTACCTTGTCATCTTGGCTGTTTCAGCTCTTTTCACAATGCTGTACAACTGACTTTTTAAAGTAAGTCTCGACGTGGCTTTGCTTTTTTTTTATAACTGTTCCATTGTCTGTAAAATGATGAATAGTCTATTTACCCTAGAGTTGAAGCCCCATGGTAATCTTGCCCTGTCTGTTTTTCCTGTCCATGCTACGTACTCACTCTCAGGCACAAAGTGGTATTCAGCCTCCATACTGAACACCATACAGTGGCACTACTGTCTCCTCTTATCCTCAAATCAAATCTCTCTTTTGGAGCTATGGTCTTTCTCATCCCCTTTTCAAATCTCTACACATTGAATTCCTATGTTTTCTTCAGAATTTATTATAATTTTAGACCTATATTTTAAGGTCAGAATTTGGAAGAAAAGAAACTATACTTCCAACATCCTTGTATAGAGCAAAGAAACTGAAGAGCACTTTAACACCATCACCACCACCCTGCCTTTAACTGCAAAAGGTTTAATAACCAAGTGCACTTTGGTAGTTCACCCAAGAGACTAAAAGTCCTGCCAAATACCAATGTTTTTACGTAAACTTTCATCGCCATATTTAGGTAAGTGATGGTATGGCCCAAATGTTTAAAGGCAATCTGTGAAAGCTATAACTGCTAACACATTGGGTTTCTGAACTGGGTGTCTTTGAAAACAATCATCATCAGAGGAACGTAATATATTAGGACAAAAACAATTTGTACTAGACTCTATAACCCTCAATATGATGTACTTGAAAATGTTTTCCAGATACTATTTGTAAGCTACCTTAGCACCCTCCCCACCCTTGTGCTAAGGAACAATCCAGGACTTTATACAGGCTAGACAGGTCTAAAACTGCATCCCTGTAGTACACAACTTTACTCATGCATACTGAATTCTTGGGAGATAACTTCTGATTATTCTCTACATGTATGGTCAGAAAACATTGAGAAGTGGAGCATTTGTGAGAACACAGCTCATAATGTCTCTACACTTAATTTTTCCATTTATAGGCTTTAGGATCTGGCTCACAGGGTTCGTTAATCATCAACATTTCTTGGTGTGATATTCAAACTATGATGAATTTGGTGACTTACTTTGTTCCTTAGAGATATCACAATCATTAAGTTGAGATGAATTTTCTTTGCTTACTAACCAAAATGATATACAAAGCTCTCGAACAAACCCTACTCCTCTGTTCTTTGTTTAACATTCCTCCGGCTAGATCTATTCCTGCCTTTTAGTTTTATGATTTCTATTCATTAGATTCCATGATCTTAAAGTTAGAGATATCCTCCCTGATGACACTGATCCAGGCCTTCTATGAACCCTGTGTAGTGTCATTCATTCAACTTTTTTTTTCATGTACTTGTTTTATCTTTATCTTAATGTATCATTTTATTCCCTGACTTTCATTTTATTCCTGATTTCAGTATGCTTCTGAAAGCAAGAACAGTTTTAAGCTTTTTGTTAACTATGATACTTAGAACAGAACACAAGTGTGAATGTGTGTGTGTGTGTGTGTGTGTGTGTGTGTGTGTGTGTTTGAAGCCCTTCAAACCTATTGTGCTTTCAAAAATACATGCTACTATTGAAAGGTACTATAGTGTCTGTCATAATGGCATATCACTCATTTTCTGTATTCCCCCAAGAAGATGTGCAGAAGTTGCAGACCTTTGGCTGTTCGTTTTCAAATAAATGGAATCTGAAATTTCAAAACCCTTGAATGTCTTCTTGAGGCCTGTACTCATTGCATTTTTTTTTTAATCAACAGAATTTCTGTTGTTTCTTCAGCTGATCTATTGTTTCAACCATGAATTCAATCATTATGACTTCTGACATTTAGTTCAAAATGGGAACTCTCATGAGAAATATTTAAGTTTAAATCCAAATGATGAGAATCAACTAGTTGAAATGGTAAGGTAAGGGTGTTTTAGACCAGGAAACAAGATGTGTAAGGTCTCCCGTGTAGGCAGGACAGTGACTTGTGTGCTTTCCCAAGAGAAGGCCAGTACAGGCTGAGGCGGTCTGTGAGTGCACACGTGAACAAGACGAGGCTGCAAAGGGAAAGTCAGAACTTGCAGACACTAGAGGCCAAGTTAAGATTGTTTATCTTTATTTTTAGAGCAGTTGTAAATTATTGAAGTGTATTATAGTAGCTACATGGTCATATTTGTATTTTCATTAAAGGTGTATGATTGAAAATTGTCATGGGGGCTGTAGTAGATTGAGAAAGACCAATTGTGAGGCGGATGTGTTATCGTAGTAAATAGTAATGTAGCAAAGAGGAGAGAAATTAATTCATTGCTGCATTTGAAAGTAAAATCAATAGGACTAAGTAAAACTTTCATGTAATCAGTGAGAGTAAGAATGCAATGTTTCCTGGATTTCTTATTATACACTGCCCATATAGAGATGTCCTATACTATGGAAACAGTACTAGATTTAGAAAGATGAGTTTTGCTGTGAAATGAGGCACCTAGATACTTGGGTTTGTGGGAGTGGCCAGGGTAAGAGGGGTTTTTCCTTATAAACATAGGCAATCTCATTTAGATTTTCATAGTGTATAGCTGTGTTGCTTAATATGATAGACATTAACTCCAATTGAGCACATGGACTGTGTCTAGTCTGAATTAATATTTACTCTAAAGGCAGTGTAAAAAATATAGTCATTACTAATTTGTATCTTGATTACATGCTAAATGACATTTTAGACTATTGTGCAATAACATACATTAGTAACTCTTAAAACTTTAGAGCTATTAGGTGTGTGTGGTATTATATGCATATGTGTATAAGGATGCACTCATCCATGCATGCACAGTTATAGTATGAAAATTAATATCAGGATGTTTCACTCAATCACTTTTCTATGTTATGTGTTTGTTTTGAAACAAAGTCTCTTACTGAATCTGGAGGTAGCTATTTCAGCTTGACTGGATGGCCAATAAAGCTTCAGAATCTACCTATCTCCTCCCCAAGTCCACGGGTTATAGACACCAGCTGCCATACCAAGGTTTTTTTGTTGGTGCTGGTGTTGTTTAAACGTGGATTCTAGAGGATCTGAACTTGTATAGCAAGCACTTTATCCAGTGATCCATTGCTCTAACCCAGTTTATAGAAATTTCAAAACTATCAATCTCGCATTTAGGATTACATGTATTTCTTTTGTGCATTGCTGTTATTAAAGACTGAGCCTTTTGAATTAGAATGGTCCCCATAGGTTCATATATTTGAATGCTTAGTCATCAGGAAGTGGGACTACTTGAGAAAGATTAGGTGTAGCCTAGTTGGAATAGGCATGGCCTTGTTTGAGGAAGTGTTTTCCTGGGGGTGGGCTTTGGGGTTTCAAAGCTCAAGCCAGGTCCAGCGTCTCTCTTCCTGCTGCCTATGGGTCCAGATATAGAACTTTGAGCTACCTCTCCAGCACCATGTCTCCCAGCATGCCATCACCATAATGGACTAAACCTCTGAAACTGTAAGCCATCCCCAATTAAATGCTTTCCTTTAAAAGAGTTGCCATGGTCATGTCTCTTTACAGTGACTAAAACAGACCTTGACATAATCCCAACATTTATTTGTTTTTTTATTACAAGAATAATCAATTTCTTCATTAGAATACTTTGGACACACAAGATTTCAGCCCTGAAAGAAGCCTCTAAAGAATTTTATTTGCTTAAAAATGTAAGATATTTTCTCTTCCCATCTCCTTTCTGAGAAAATATCACTAAAAGTAGTTCCATTTAAAGAGGAACTGGCTTAATCTCTACTTGATTCTAAAGAAGCAGAGATAATACTGTACACTTGGATTTGTAAGATGTCTTTAACTACAGTGTCAACCATAGGGAGCGAGGAGATCTAGATTAGCTTCAATCAGGAGGTTCCCCTTCAAGGAAGAATTGAAACTAAAATTAGGGGAAAAAAATGAACAAAGAATAGTTTGAGCAGCAACGGTTTATAACTTGAAATGAATGACAATTGAAATAATTATCAGTGGCTACTAGCTTGACCAAAAGGGCTAACCTAAACATCATGACTTATCAAAGAATACATGCTAACCTAGAAAGCATTCTTGAAAAGTTTTAAAAATCAGATCTCAGAGTAGTCAAGTGTCTTGATTTCAACTGTTTCTAAGAACTTCAAGGATATGCACTATACAAATATGATTAGCTAAATCCAGAATGTGGGAAACTATACAGACTATTACCTTAACTCTTTTAACAAACTGTTTCAGAGAACAAGGGGAAAGTAGTTTGAAAAGAGGAAATCCATAAATTCAGAGACATAAACACTAGTTTATTACAGTGGAACTTTTATAACCTTATAAACCAGCTATTTCTGAGTTAATTATAGGTATTTCAATATAGATATGTACCATTGATTGTTATGATTATTTTTTAAAGCATGATTTAGATAACATGGTAACTTACATCAAAAGAGTTTTGACTTTTTGAGATAACATACTAAATTTTTTACAGATGATACTATTCTAGGGGAAGTTGATAGGAAAATAGTTGTGATAAGATTGTCAGTGGTTCAGTAGTTGTTAAGGCTAGATCTACGGGAGTTCTTTTTACCTTTTCCTCTACTTTTGTATGTTTGAAATTTTCCAAAATAGAGTTAGCATAGGCTTTGTACAGGAAACATGCAGGGGAAAATGGGCCTTTATATCAGAGTTCTGTGAATAAGAAACCAAAATTTCAAGATTTATTCTCATGATTTATCCCCTTGACTTTCATAAGGATCTGCTGAGTCTGACGTTTCCACTAGGATTTATACTCTTTCTAAAGCCAATAACTTGACGTTAAAATCCCTTCTTAGTCACTTAGTCTTACCTTGTAAATTAGTAACTTCTAAGTCATTACCACGAATGCTCAAACAATCACTTGAAACACTTAAGCTTTGTAAGGAAAGTTATGAACATCAATGTAACCATCACTGAAGCCAAGAATTTGGGCCTTGAAGTACCCAGTGCTTTCCATACCACAGATTTTGTTCTTTCTCTCCTACTCTGTCAGTGTATTGTTCCAACATTTATGGAAATCACTTTCTTGCTTCTCTTTTAACATCTCAAAAATAGATTTATCTTTACTTCCATGTATTCTTTTCCTTACTATGCACTTATATATGTGTAATATTGTTTTGCAATTTTCAGACATTATATAAATTGATGCTACCTTGTAAGCATTCCTCTGAAGTTTTCTTCAGTTTTTTTTGTTTGTTTGTTTGTTTTGTTTTTTTTGTGGGGTCCCTTGCATGCCAGGCTCATATCTAACTCTGTAGACTGAAGAGTGAAGATTGATATTGCACTTCTGATCCTCCTGTCTTCACCTCACAGGTGTTGGGGTGACAGGACTACACCAACATACCTAATTCATGTGATGCAGAGGATCAAACCCAGCAGTTGGTACATGGTAGACAGCACATTAATACTGAACCATATTCCTAGTCCTACTTCAGTTGTGTGTGTGTGCGCGTGCGAGTGCTCATGTGCCACAGAATGCATATGGAGGTCAGAGGAAAACTTGTAGATTCCAGAGATTGAACTGAGATTGTTAGACATGGCATCAGCACCGTTACCTAGTGAGCCATTTGGCTGGCCATAGATTAATTCCTTCTGTATTCCTATATAGGACAGTCATATATATAAAAACGCTGTGCCAGCCTCTGTCTCATTTACCTCATGATTACATCAGGAGATCAAATGTGCTATATAACTGTGTTTGTATAAGTTCACTATAATGTTCACACTACAGTGAACCCACCTAATGCTCAAAATGTGTCCCTATCATTAAGCAGTACACAACTGCATTCTGTCATGTGACCCTTCTATCACTGAATTCACTCTTTCATTGATAACCCTTAGATTGTTAGGTTTTGCAGCAATAACAAAGCTACCATGAGTGTTCGTGTAGGTGTGTCTTTGTGTACATATATGAGTATTTCTGTAAGGCAAAGTGTGGTAGACTGTGCCTCATAGACAAGTTTCCTTGTTTTTGCTGAAAATGAAACTTTAAAGGAATAGCTATGCCCAGTTGGACATATGAGTACTTTCAGCCTGCAATGGTAGAACCAGCCTAAAATGTTTGCCACCCAGCTCTTTAAGAAAAACCTGATGATTCCTGCTTTTTGTTATATTTACATACAAATTAGAATTATTAAATTCCAGGATAGTCTTCAGAATTACTCAGTGATTGAAGCTAGTATGAGTTTGTACTTGTATATTTCCTGCGCAATGGTTTTTTCTGTTGCTTTTTTCTTATCCTTTCAATTTTTTACAATTTATTCACTTTGTATCCCAGCTGTAGCCCCCTCCCTTGTCCCCTTTCAATCCCACCCTCCCTCTCTCTTCCCATGCCCCTTCCCCAGTCTCCTGATAGAGGAGATCCTCCTCCCCTTCCATCTGACCCTAGGCACTGAGTTCATGTCAGAGACAACTCCTGTTCCCCTTACTGGGGAACCCACTTGGACACTGAGCTGCCATGGGCTACATCGGTGCAGGGGTTCTAGGTTATCTCCGTGCATGGTCCTTGGTTGGAGTATCCATCTCAGAAAAGACTCCTGGACCCAGATTTTGGTTCTGTTGCTTTCCTTGTGGAGCTCCTGTTCCCTCCAGGTCTTTCTATCTCCCCCTTCTTTCATAAGATTCCCTGCACTCTCCCCAAAGTTTGGCTGTGAGTCTCAGCATCTGCTTTTATACCCTGCTGGCTAGAGGTAGAGTCTTTCAGAGGGCCCTCTGTGGTGGGCTCCTGTCCTGTTCCCTGTTTTCTCCTCCTCCTGATGTCTATCCTGTTTGCCTTTCTGAATGAGGATTGAGTATCTTAGCCAGAGTCCTCCTTCTTGCTTAGCTTCTTTAGGTGTACAGATTTTAGTATGTTTATCCTATATTATATGGCTAATATCTACTGATAAGTGAGTATATACCATGTGTGTCTTTCTGCTTCTGGGTTACCTCACTCAGGATGATCTTTAATTTGTTTGTTCTCTTTGATGAAAATAGTTTACAATTACTTTTGATGTAGTCAGATTATGAAAATAAAGGACTTTTTGGGAAGGTGAAGGGTATCAGGAGGCAGGACAACAGAGAGCAGTGTGTGAGAGATGTTAGCTATATAATCAAAGTACAATGTAAACATGTATGAAAATGTCAGTAAAATCCATTACTTTTCACAATTTAGTATATGCTAGTAAACACAAATTAAAATACAAAATGGCAAGTGTGCTGATTTCAGTTCATGAAACACTTTAAATGCTTGAATTCATGCTCTACACGTGACCTACTTATGACCTTGGCCATCTTTTGAACTTTACTTATCTGTAAGTACATGACAATAATATCCATGTCATAGAGTAATCGATAAAGCACTTACTATAGAGCCATTCACCCAGTAGTCCCTCGGTAGATGTTAATTGCCTCCCCCATCATTTAGGGTGCTCATTTTCATCCTGTCTTTCGGGAAATTGGGTAGTATTCATGAGCTATTTGCAAATGAATGTTTTGTAAATTAGAATCTCATATAATTATCCTAGGAATTTAGAAGGTGGCCTAAAATAGTAAACCATAATTAATTTGCCCAGAGAACTAAAATGTAAAATTTTCTCTGATGAAAACAATTCACAGTTAATACGGGATCCTCAGATAATAAAAATCATGACTAGAGTATCTTATCTGGGACATGAGAAGGGATCATGTAGAGCAATTCTGAACACTATACATAATGCATCAGATTCTGAACTTATGCTAGATCTCTGCCTCCAGGAAGAAAGCAAGGGTTCTTAAATTGCTAATCACTCTAGCCCACAGTACCTTCTCCAACTCTCTGAAACTTTCTGGTGCTTATTGTTTTTCATTTTCTTCTGTTCCATTATTCATTCATTTGACTATAATGTGCAATTTTCATTATATATTATTATATTTGCCAGCACCAAAACACTAAAACCTATAAACTCAATCCTACTTCAGTGAAGCTAAGTAAAAAGGATGGAAGGTTTGTGAAAGATCCTAGCACTGTGCATATTTTGATCCCAAATTTATTCTTCCGATAGTAATAGAAAGAACCAACCTTCCCACAGATTATCATGCTGTGGTCAGAACATTATAACATTTATTTAAAAAAAAAAAAATATATATATATGTAATACATTTTAATTGCAAGTGTTTCTATATTTGTATATAACTAAAAAGAGTACTTTCATACTTACAAAATACATCTGAAGGTACTAGAAACAAATAACAAATCAATCAGAAACTGATAGAAAGTCAATTAAAAAACATTTGCAACAAAAGCTGCATTAGATAAATTTCCCGATTGTATGCAGCTTTTTGCATGAAGTCACTAAATGATGAAGCCTGAAGGTGACCAGGACTAAGAAATCCCAGTTTTACTGATGTGAAAAATCAGAAAACTGACTACTTAAAAATGAAGGGGAAGTAATGTAGGGAGACCCCAAAGTCTGCCTGTAATTGTTTGCCAAATATTTGGTTCTTGAACAAAGCATCTAGACTCTTCAGAGGAACAAAACAGAATACATAGTCTCTACAAAGTCTTGTTCTTATCTTAGCCACAATTCAGAATTCGCAGATCTACACAGAAACTGGAAAATGTGATTCATACTTAAGAGACATTCAGTAAATACTCTGTGATGACCAAACTTGGAATTAGTAGTCAGGGATTTTAAGCCAATATTATGACTTTGTTCATAATATTGAACAAAGCATATAATGCTTATAATATATGCTTATTATATAATAATATAATAAGCATATAATGAAGTAAATATGAAAATCTCCACATAGAAATAAAATTATAAAAGAACTAAATGGAACATCTAGAATTAAAATATGTAATGTCTAAAATAAAAGTTCCCTGAATGAGCTTAACAGTAAGTGTAAACTACCAGTGAATTGATAGATCAAATTTACCCCAAAAAACAAAACAGAACAAAAATTTAAAACATAATTTTGAGGGCTGGAGAGATGGCTCAGAGGTTAAGAGCACTGGCTGCTCTTCCAGAGGTCCTGAGTTCAATTCCCAGCAACCACATGGTGGCTCACAACCATCTATAATGAGATATGGTGCCCTCTTCTGGCATGCAGGTGTAACATCCAGATAGAACAATGTATATATAATAAATAAAATATTAAAAAAAACCATAATTTTGAAAGAATAGATTCTAATTCTAGTCTTAACCCGTTGGATATCATTTAAAGAACTAACATATCATCAGGATTACAGGAGAGGAAAGAGAAATGGAGGCAAAAGTGTGGTGACCATTATAATTTGTACATACTCAGAAGACTCATAGTCAAACTGATGAAAGACAAAAGTGAAGAGAAAATCATGAATAAAAAGATGAACAGCAGTAAAAAATGATGTGTGCCTTATTAGATACAGTGAAGGCTAAATGCGGGGGATTATCACAGTTCTTTGGAAAGGGAAAAGTGGGGCCACTGATTGGAGGGAAGTATCAACCCAGAGTTCTACATTCAAGAATCTGTCAAATAAAGACTATTTTAGGCTTTTTAAAAATGGCCGGATCAGATGTTGTACATGTCTTTAATCCCAGCATTGGGGAGGAAGAGAGTGGTGTATCACCGTGAGCTCAAAGCCTGATCTACATAGTGAGTTCCAGGACAGTCAGGCCTATAGAGACAGATCCTCGGAGAAATCAAAAATAGAGAAAAGGAAGAAAAAAGAAAGAAAAGAGAGAACAGTTTCTAAAACAGCAGGTCCTAGTGTTTTACAAGGAAACTTCAAAGTAATGAAGTGCCACCGCAATTCATTGTGTTCAGGTGGCACTTCATTAGTGCTTAGTGAGGAGCCGAAGCTGAGGTCCTTGTTTTCACCACCTATCTTTACATAAGAGTTGAATGAAAGAAACTGTAGAAATAATTCTCCTTCTGCATCTTACTCCATATTTTAAAAGCATTTAATTTGTAGCCTCTTTTAAGTTGTATCGTCTTTAAAGTCAGCATTTCATATTTATGATTTTCTCTGAGAATTTGGCATAAGTATATATGTTCTTTGTGAATATTTCTAAGGAATGCTAGAGCTTCTTTTACTCTTTTTGGTTTTTTGAGACAGGGTTTAGCTTTGGCTGTCCTGGACTCGTTTCATAGAACAGGCTGGCTGATCACAGTGATCTGCCTGCCTGTGCCTCCCTGAGTGCTGGGATAAATGGTGTGCACCACCACACCCAACGCTTTTACTTTATTTATACCATTATCCTCCATCATTTCTGTGATTTCATCTGCCTCCACTCACATCTTGTCCTGGAAATGTGGTTTGAAACTTATCTTTCGTTTACATCACTTGTTTTATTTGATCATTCAGACTACCTGAATGTTATTGCTTACATATCATTAAATTATTGTTCAGTCTTAGTATGAAATATTTGCTTACCTCTAGGAGTTCGTATCAGTTCTAATTCACGCACTTTTTTCACATATTTTAGTTTTGGGTTTTGGTTTTTGTTTTTCAGTATTGTACTTGCTGTTTTATAAATTGTTGTTTTTGTGATGCTAGGGGATCAAACTCAAGCCTTCACAGGTGTTCTTAATTTGTTCATTTCAGAACACTTCCCATTATAAATCCCATTATGAATAAAACATGTGACTTTTGTGTTTCTAAGAATAGCTATATAAATTCTTTTAAAACTTTATACAACTGTTTCTCCTTTGTATATAATATCTAGTTTATACAAAAAGCAGATTTTTAGGAAATGAATAGGAAAGACTTTCCAGGCATCTATAAGTACATTCTTCACCACAAATATTGCTTACTTATTCTGATTTTTAATAGCATGCCTAGTTTTCACTGTTTGGCATGCTATTTTACAGTACAAAATGGTTTTTTCTTTTTTATTTGTGTGGTGCTGAAAACCAAACACAGGACCCTGCACATGCTAGATAAGCAACCATTTTGCCACTGAGTATCATACTCGGTGCTGTGAGTGCTTTTGAGGCCTAGCAAGTGCTAAGGAAAGGCCATGCTATGAGCCTCTCAAAAAAGGGTTATTGTCTTTCTGTAGCAGGCTTTACTTATTTAATAAGTCTAACCTGCAGCTCCCCACTTAATCTGGTTAGCCTTCTATGCCGTAAATACCTTATTTGCCTTCTTTTTAAAGTAAAAAGTGATACTGCCAGCATCATCTCCACTATCAGGACCTTTAGGCCTAGTCAGTAGGAGAGAACATGCACTTTCTAAGTTCCCCACTTATAAAATACTGTTAAGTGTGGGATTCCAGTTTTGCAAGATGAGAAGTTCTGGAGGTGGTGTTGATGGCTTTCGTTGACGGTAGGAGACACAGCTGGCATGTATGTTGCCTTAGGAGCTCTTTGGAAAGAGCTCTTCTTGGGTGAGGCTAGGAGTCAGGAAACCCCTTCCTGTAAGTCAGAATGAAGCAGAGTTGTCATTTATTAAGTAAAAATGCATACCAAAGGGTGTGGATGGCCTTCTGAGAGACTCAAGCATCTTCATAATACTTACGTGTTTGATTTTGTAGCCTTTGAGGTTGTGTTGCTTGAAGAATATAAGTATAACCAAGTTCAAAGATTTGTGAAGTTTAATAATTTAAGTAAAAAGATTACCTGTCTTATTTCTTTTAAGGAGACTATCCTTCATTACATGAAACTGAAGGTATTTTGTGAGTGCCATTGTTCAGGTTTATAGAAAAGAGTCACACTTAAGCGCAGATATCACACACATAGTTCATCTTGGAATGACATACTATGTGTTTGTATACTTTTGATTTTCTGGGTGTACATGTGTGTTGTATACCCGTGCACAGCATGGAATGTTCTTCATCATGCAGATCCCAAGGTCAGACCTGGCAGCAAGCACATTTACTCATTGATCCATGTTGCCAGGCCACAGTAGCTGTTTTAACACTCTAGTTCAGATTGTCTCTCAAAAAAGGGTTGTTGTCATTCTGTAGCAGGCTTTACAGAGGGTTTTTCAGTCTACTGATTCTATGGAACTTACTCTCATCCAACAAGAAATACAACTAAATGGATGTAAGCATGGGGGACTACTTTCCATTCCTTCATCCACTCTGTTTCCCCAGCTTCCTGTTCAGTCTCAATTGCATGACATTATTAACTCAATTAGTACATCTGAACTGAACACTTACCTTGATGGCAAATGCTGTTTTACTTCATTTTTTCCCCTAAAAGAAAGTTTTTAAAGTTATTATTTTTAATCTAAGCTAGAGTTATGACCCACAACCCTGGGTTCAATCTCCAACACTGACAAAAAGAAGAAAAAGACAACACTTGGCTTTCTTTTTTTTTTTAATTTTTATTAATTATACTTTATTCACTTTGTATCCCCCATAAACCCCTTCCTCCTCCCCTCCTAGTCCCACCTTCCCTCCCCCTTCTCCACACATGCCTCTCCCCAAGTTCGCTGATAGGGGAGGTCTTACTCTCCTTCCTTCTGATTCTAGTCTATCAGATCTCATCAGGAGTGGCTGCATTGTCATCTTCTGTGGCCTGGTAAAGCTGCTCCCCTCTTCATGGGGAGGTGATCAAAGAGCAGGCCAATCAGTTCATGTCAGAGGCAGTCCCTGTTCCCATTGCTATGGAACCCACTTGGACACTGAACTGAACACTTGGCTTTCTTACAATAGCTCTCTAACTAATGAGCTGACATTCCTTATCATGTTGGTGTGTATTTCCCTCATTATTAGTGATACTGAGCATTTTTTTTCATATCTGTTTAAGTCATTTGACCATTTTTAAAGTCATGTTATTTGTTCTGTTGAGTTGAGTTGATTATGTATTCTGGATGTTAATCTAAATGGATAATTTACTAACACTTTCTGTTTGGCTATTTGTCTTTTTACTTCCTTTATTATGTCTTTTTCTAAGCAGAAGCTTTGTAGTTTGTGATAGTCTCATTTGTATGCTATTAATTTTGTTGCCTTCACTTTTGACATCTTATCTAGTAGATCTTTACACTAATAAAAAGACCCAGAGTGTTACAAATGGTAGTGAGGATGTAGAAAAAAGGGGAACTTTCACATATTGCTGGTAGGGTTGTAAATCAGTATATAGCCATCAGGAAGGCTTTAGAGGTTCCTCAGAAAATTAAAAATGTCCCCTAGCCAGTGTCTCCATCACCAGCTATGCTGCTGTCACTGTAACTGCAGCCCATTAAAGTGCCACTAACTCCAAGTATGAGTAGTTCCAGAGGAAAACTTAGAAAAAGTCAGGGGTGCTAGACATTACCATAGTGTTGGTAGCTTATATGAAGAACCAGAGAAGCCACTAGTACTTCTCTGCTACCTTGGATAATCGGAGCTGCTTTGCCTAGAATTGGCAGGATTGAAAGAGAAACATGTAGCTACTATTAAAAAAAAAAAAAAAAAAAAGTAAAGTAAAGCTTGCTTGGTATAAACCACCTCAGAAGGAGAAGCATGCTAAGTCGGACTCTTCTCAGTTGAAAGACACTGAAAAAAATGTTTTGTGTAATTTGACTATATCATATAGTATATAATATTTTTAATACATACTATAAAACTCTTAATATGTTAAATTCACTTATCACACTGTAACTGTTAAAAACTTAGAAACCAATAAGCACTCAGTGTAACTCTCTTTGGGTCTTAAAATAGGAAAATCCTTTGTAGATCTTGAAGAAAAGCTAAAGAGCCATATATAACTCAGTACCTTAAAAAAAAAGCATTTTATTTATTGCCTATTTAGTGTACTTGGAAATATGGTAGTGGTTGTATTTTAATCAATGAAGTGTTACCTGCAGCTCTCCTTGGTTCAGGACATTAGCATGGATAGGTACACTCATTCTTGACCGTGTATATTCCTTGTAGATGGCTGGAGAGATCTGTGAGCACAGATCTTCTTCATGGCTCCCATGAATTTTGTGCTCTTGTTTATATAATCCAGAACTATTCTTTGCCACCACTTTTGTTTTAGATAACTGTATGTGCCTGTGTGAACTCTGATACCACATTTTCCTTCTGTGCAATCACACACCATCTAATACTGCTGTGCTGTGTGCTTTAGTGTGTCCTGGTTAAACATTAGTCTGTGTTGTTTTAATGATGCGGTTTCTGATTGCAATTTATATAGCTTCCATAGGGTCACACTCTTACTCTGCCTTACTTGGTTACATAGTTGGGCACAGAAGAGAGCCTGAGCTGTTGGTTCAGGAAGTTGTCTCCTGTGCCATTGAATTCAAGGCTCTTACCCACTTTCTCCTCTAGCAGATTTAGGTGTCTAGTTTTATGTTGAGGTCTTTAATTCACTTGGACTTGAGTTTTATGCAGGGTGATAAATGCGGGTTGTTTGCATTTTTCTACATGTAGACATCCAGTTAGATGAGCACCATTTGTTGAAGATGCTTTCTTTTTTCCATTGTATGGTATTGGCTCCTTTGTGGAAAATAGATATGCATAGATATGTGGTTTTATTTCTGGGTCTTCAATCTGATTATCTTGATCACCCAACCTATTTCTATGCCACGCAGTTTCTGTTACTATTGCTTTGTAGTATAGCTTGAGGTCATGTATGGAGATACCTCCAAAAGTTCTATTATTTTAGCTATACCTCAAAACCCAGCTATACACTTCTGGGTATACACCCGAAAGTTACTCCACCATACAACAAGGACATTTGCTCAACCATGTTCATAGCAACTTTATTCATAATAGCCAGAAACTGGGAACAACCTAGATGTCCCTCATCCAAGGAGTGGATAAAGAAACTGTGGTACATTAACACAGTGGTGTATTCATTGGCCATTAAAAACAAGGAAATCATGAAATTTATAGGCAAACGGATAGAACTAGAAAAGATTATCCTGAGTGATGTAATAGACCCAGAAAGATACACATGGTATATATTCACTTATAAGCATATTTTAGTCATATAGTACAGGATAGACTACAATGCACAGACCCCAAGAAGAAAAGTCTGATGGGTACTTTAGGCTTCATGTCAGCCCACTAGTTAGGGAAGTGGGGGGTGTCTCTGACATGGACTGTGTTGCCAGCTTTTTGATCACTTCCCCCTGATGGGACTTCCCTACCAGGCCACAGGAGAGGAAGACTCAGTCCTCATGTGAATAGATGAGCTGGGGTGTCTGGATAGGGGGGACTCCCCTACTTTGAGGAATAGGGAAGAGGTGATGTGGGAGGGAAAGTGGGACTGGGAGGAGAAGAGGGAGGGGCCTATGACTAAGATGTAAATTTAATTAATTAATTTTTTTAAAAAATAATTGAAGTGTAAAAAAAAAAAGAGAGAGGTGGGTGTTAATACAAAATTCTTGGTTCCTTCATACACAGTCTCAGATGGGAAGGGCTGTATGTCATAGATACATAGATGATTATATAATGTAATTAATTTATAGTTCTTTTTTATATGAAAAAACTAATATAAAATCTGACAGTTTTACTACTTGAATATAATATAGGTATCCAATGTATATTCACCCGCCATATCCCAAAATTTATATTCATGTTTTTAATGGTATATAACTTAAATTATCTCAGTCTCATAGGAAAACAGTTTAACTTATATTTTCTCTGTATTCATCCTTTACCCCATGGTTTTCCACATTTATAGAGCCAACTCTGGCCTCTCCAAGAACTCCTATTACTTCAGAATGAGTTTTCTATGTCTCCTTCCTCCCTTGAAATTTTTATTATGAAAGGAATAATAGAAGAGAATTCAACAAGATTTTTCATTTAGTTGATTTTTTTGTTCTTATCCAGCACCCAGTTTCTGCTTAAATTTAACAAGTTTTGTTTGAAAATATTCCTAAGAATCCTTTTTTTTTTTTTTTTTTTTTTTTTGCTAAGAAGATTGAAGATGCAGTTTAGTTAAGAGACACTCAGATTGCAACAGTTTAGTGATTTGGTGACACAAGAAAAATCTGCCTCATAAGATTATCAGAAGGAAGATTTCAAGTTTATTTAACAGAAAGGACAGTTTGGTTTAGTCATCAAAATAAGATCTGACCTACTAGATACCCTCCCTGTATTATGCATTTCCGTTGGGAATGCAGCACTCCTCTGTCCCTTTTTGCTGTTTAACTTAAGCTGTGCTGAGCACTAAGAGAACAGCCGTGGGGCTGAGCAGCTTACTTTTTTTTTAATCTATTCATTTTATACTTTCAGACAGATTTTTCCCTGGGGTGAAACAAAGGTTAACTGAAATTTCCTCTGTTGTGTACCTGAACGAATCAGCAGTTCGAGGAGGAAATCCCATTGATGGGCCAAGAGAGTGACAGGCTCTATTTAAAGAATTCCCCCGACTGTGTGGTAGACCAGCCAGGCCATGAATTTAACTGTTCCTGTGGTCTCCGTACTTGTACCCACCAAAAAGAGAAGGAGAGAGAGAGAAAAAGCGACTTTGTTCTGCCAACGTTGCTCTAAGCTTTGAAAACCATGAGCCATTGAGTTTTGTGAATTCAAGTTAGACAGCAACAGAGCCCAAAGCTCTGGGTGACAATATCTGAAAGGGACTACACAAAACAGGTAGAAGCTGTTTAACTGTTTATTTTTCTGTGTACATGCATACAAATGTTGTGTTTATACACACACCAATAACTATACTTTTATATTTTATGTAGTTAGCCATAGTTATAGCTCAGCATGGTTTTTTTGTTAAATTTTCTAAATGTATGACAAGTAAGAGGATTTTTTGTTCAGCTTTCTGCTCCATTAAATAGTTTGCTTTTAACAATATCTTAAGAAATAACAATAAACACCATATGAGTCTAAGTGATTTTCTTTTAATGTTTATATTAGCCTGTGGAAGCTTTCTTTTCAGAGATAGCTCATGTATTTTGTATTTTTTCTGTTTAATGGAAACTGCTTTAAATATGAAAAGATGGTGTCTTAAGTTGGATTAAACATCCTTAATTCATGTGTATTTAACCTCAGGACTTGTGAGCCTTGTTGAAAAAAACAGCTTTAAACCTGCCTAGTAGGCTTCAATAGTGCATACTGCACATGGATTATAAACACACATTGTCTTTTCTGAAGTGGAAGTTATTGTGTATTCCTAAGGGGGCATGAATAACTGACAAATATTTCACATGTGTTTCTATGTACAAAATTAAAATATAAATTAAAATTTTTCCCTTGTAATTTGAAGGTTCCATTATCAAAATTTTCTTACATGTACCCTCTGTAGTGTGAATGGGAACCTACAGAGATTTTGAAAGATAGTGAAATTAATAGAGAAAATTATCTGGATCTGGAGTGACTGACTTTTGTCTGGGGACTTGAGGAAACAGATACATTTAAAATTGATGTGAGGGTATTTGTCTTAGAGATTATGTGGTAGCTAGATTTCATGCTCACAAATAGGAAGTTGAAATCTCAAGAGAGAAAATGTTTAGCATGCAATCATTTAGTGTGTTCTGAAAAACCTAGGTTTCAATTCATACCTAGTGTTTCCTTGCACGGTAGTCTTGCCCCTTTTTGATTCCAAGATATTTTAAAAGTTTCTCTTGTTCTGTTTTTTGACATTTTCTTTTTTTCTTTTTTTTTAATTTGTCTTTTCTTTTACATCTTGGTCTTACTGCCCATACGTTATAGCACTATAAGGAACAGGCTGGTAGGTAATAAATTTGTCTTAACTATTCCATGTACTCCATAAAGGGCTATCTTACCTTTATTGAATGCTATTCAAAATCAAAATTGTATCTACTCTGATATTTTACCAAGTTATAAAGTGACCGCATTGTTGTCAGTGCTATTCATGTAAGTACAAGCGTAATCAATGCCCTGGAAGATAGTAATGATCTGTAAAGATCAGAATAGGGCCAGCTCCCTGGCTCGGCAGGTAACAGCACCTGCTGATGTGCCTCCAGGACCCAGAGGAGAGAGCCAACTCCTGCAAGTTGTCCTTTGACCTGCACCACATGTGTGCAACCAGAGCACATACAAAATTCATAAATAAAATGTAAAAATAAACATTTTAATAAAAATTACTTTTAATCATTTGATTCTTCAAAATTTATTAGAAAGTGTTTGTGGAATCCCTGCTGTGTACTGGACACTAAGCAAATAATAAGAGATCTAAGAGAGTAAGATGGAGCCTGTCTCTGCCCAATGCAGTCTAATGTGGTGACTCACGCTGAGGAACCACAACTGCAGATGTGAGGTATTACTCTTGTACTACCTTGGTCAGAGTTACCTCAATAGAAAGCTGGCATTGCTCCTCACATACTGTTCATCTCTATATCAAATGTAATCCTGTGTTAGAAGTAGGGCTGCGTTTGCGAGGACTTGAATAGTGTTTGCAAAGCGGGTGTTCTCGTAGTATCAGCAACTGAATTTATGTGCTGTGTCCTGTTTCAGTCTTGACTTTCTAGCTGCGAGAGGGTCTGTTAGTGAGAATTAGAAAAGATGTGTACTTTAGGTCTAGTACATATTTTCTTTGAGGTGTTATACACTTACATAAAATTTAAGTTCTCTCCAACCAAGGATCATGCATGGAGAGGACATAGATCTCCTGTTCAAAGGAAGCCCATTGGCTGCTCAGTATCCCAGTGGGTTCTCTAGTAATGGGAACAGGGGCTGTCTCTGACATGAACTCAGTGGCTGGCTCTTTGATCATCTTCCCCTGGGAGTGCAGCCTTGCCAGGCCACAGAGGAAGATGATGTAGGCAGTGTTGATGAGACCTGATAGGCTAGGGTCAGATAGAAGGGGAGGAGGTCCTCCCTTATCAGGGGACTAGGGGAAGGGCAAAGGGGGAGAAGAGGGAGGGTGAGTGGGACTGGGAAGAGATGAGGGAGGGGGCTGCAGTGGGGATACAGTTAATAAATTATAATAAATATATAAATAAAATTAAATTTAAAAATGTAAGTTCTCCTTTGAAAACAGTTTTATGTAATTTTAGCCTTGTGCCTTTTATTTGCTTTCTGGCTCTTAGCTTATGTAAGTAATAGTTATTATAGGCACATTAATGAATACTTGTGTTTGGAATTTAAGAACAATTTAATCAGATATATTCTCCCCTGGGTTAAATTGGAACATGAGTCACTTATGTAGCTGGTTGTTCAAGTAGTGTCTGAAATCCCCCACAGAGTGGATCACTTGGTGCCAAAGTAGAAGATACAAGTTTTTAGGTTGATAGGGTACCAATATTTAGAGGTGGGGATCATACTCCTCACACATCTGCTTATCTTACTGTTTGTGAATTATCTCCTTCGGTTCTCTTTTGAGTTCAGTCAGGTTTTTGTATCATTCTATCCATCCTCTCATTGAGATAACCAATGGCTTTGATAATAAATCCAAGGTCAGCTCTCAGGCTTTATCTGACTTGGATATCTCCAGTCAGCCCAACGTATGTTGCTTCTTGTGCCCAGTTCATTGATTTAAATCCTTGTTCCTCTGCTAAACCTGAACTCAGTCCCTTGGCAGTCTCATGATTTTAGGCTGATTGTTATCCCCGTTGCCTCTATTGGGAACTTTCTATTTCCAGTCCTCTGTCTCCTAAATTTAAGATTTACAGATTCAATAGCAACTTCTTCCTCTTCATTTCAATATTTTAAATCCAACTGTTACAAATCCAACCTGTCCAAAACTAAATTTAACTCCCTGGACATATTACTTGCAGGTTTTGTTACAGTAACAGCTCCTTTACTTTCCCAGGCCAGACACTGGGGAGTCACCCTTGACTCCGTTCTTTTACATTTGTATCTAATTCTCCCACAAATTTATCAGCTGCAGTGTGTTCAAAGTGTGTTACTGTACTTCTCATTCTTCTAGCTTGCTCAGAGGCCCTATTACATGTTGATTGAATTACTACAGTAGCTTCTTAACTTGTCCCCCTCCTCACATAACTTGCCTCCAGTTTTTATTCTGAGCAGAATAATTCTTTACAAATCAAATCAAATCATATCATCCCTCTGCCCATAGTACTCCAGTGACAACCCTTTTACTAACAAATTTGTATATTGTTCTACACCTTCTAAAGGTGTATTCCTCTACCTCTTTTGCTTTACCCTGCTGCCCTACATTCCCTCTGCTCTAGCCACACTGGATCCTGCTGTTTCATGAGCACTTTGCCATGGCACTTGCTACTGTTTGGAATGCTTTTACCCAGAAGTGTGTCTTTATTGTCTCATCTTTCATAAGTTTTGCTTAACTGTGAGTGAAGCCGACTCTCCACTCCACATGAAATTTTTGTAACCCATACCCAACACACTCAGTCTCTTCTGCTAGCTCTACTGTTCTTTTCACAAAGCACTTATGACCCCAGCACATACATCATTTATTATTACTTTTTGTTATGTATTGTTTTTTTCCCCCAAATAGAATTTATTTTGTTGACCAATATTTTCTAAGCACCTAAAATGCTATCTGGTATGTGACTAAATATTTACTGAGTGAATGATGGAAGTTGAAATAGCCAGCTGGTTATTTCAATTAAAAGCACATCTTTAATCCTAGCATTCGGGAAGCAGAGGCAGGCTGATCTCTTGAATTCTGAGCTTGAGGGCAGCCTGGTCTACAGAGCGAGTTTCAGGACAACTAAGGCTACATGAAGAAACTCTGTTCCAAAAAAAGCAAACAAAAAACAAGAGAGAGGGAGAATTCTTTAGTGGAACAGTCAGTATGATATCAAGTTCATTGCTCTTGTTTTGTTTTAATATATTATTTCAGTGTTGTTAAGATTTTTTTATAAAATTCATGCATTACTTTCATAAAAATTGACAATGAAATATAAAATCATTTAGAGAAAAGCCTATTCTGTATGTAAATGAGGTTGAAGGTGTACCAGTAGAACAGCCTTCAATCTTTTTTTAATTTATTATTTTTTATATTAATTACAGTTTATTTACTTGGTATCCCAGCCATAGCCCCCTTCCTCATTCCCTCCCAATCTTACCCTCCCTCCCTCATCTCCTTCCTGCCCCTCTTTAAGTCCACTGATGGGGTAGTCCTCCTTCCTTCCATCTGACCCCAGCTTATCAGGTCTCTTCAGAGCTGGCTACGATGTCCTCGTCTGTGGCCTAGCAAGGCTGCTCCTCCCTGGGGGACAGGGGAGTGTCAAAGAGCCGGCCATTGAGTTCATGTCTGAGACAGTCCCTGTTCCCCTAACTAGGGAACGCATTTGGATACTGAGCTGTGATGGGCTATATCTGGGCAGGGGTTCTAGGTTATATCCATTCATGGTCCTTGGTTGGAGAAACAGTCTCAGAAAAGATCCCTGGGGCCCCAGCCTTCAATCTTATATAATGAATAACTTCTGAAGACTATGAGGAAGACAAAAGATTTAACTGCCCTTCAGACAGAAGGAAAGGTATGTATTGTGGAACTTAAGACCAAGTTGTTTAGAGAGTGAGTGATTATTGGATTGAAAGGAAAGCTACATTTGAGCTATTAATAACTACACAGGTTAAAAAAAAAAAAAAGAGGGCTTGGGGATTTATCTCAGTGGTAGAGAACTTGCCTAGCAAGCACAAGGCCCTGGGTTCAGTCCTCAGCTCTGGAAAAGGGGGGGGGGTATTTGAACCCTTTTAAAGTAAAGTTGCAAAGATGTTTTGCTTTGGATGTGTTATGCTTATAATGACTTATATCAGAGTGCTTAAGATCCTCGGTTTTTATTCCCCAACATCACAAAAAGTAAAAAGAAAAATCACAAATGTCAACCTAGACATCTAGAGAGAGATTCAGAGCAAATCTGACCCCGACAATAATAATAGAAACAAGTTATTGGTGTGGTGACTTGTTTTATCAAGGAGAGAATGTGCGCAAAAGCAGACACTGAAGAATGAAAAGGATTGGAAGGAGACAAGGAAGTAGTCAAAGAGATGGAACAACTGAAACAATAGTCTGAGACTGCCAGCCTCCATGCCAGCAGAGGGCTACACATTTTGTACAGCTTCTAAGCCTTACCTGTAAAGCTTTTAAAAAGTAGCCTCTAGACCATGCATGGATATAACCTAGAACCCCTGCTCGGATATAGCCCATGGTAGCTCAGTATCCAACTGGGTTCTCTAGTAAGAGGAACAGGGACTATTTCTGACATGAACTCAGTGGCTGGCACTTTGACCCCTACCACCCCCCACCCCCCTGAGGGAGGAGCAGCCTTGCTAGGCCACAGAAGAGGACATTGCAGCCAGTCCTGAAGAGACCTGATAAGCTAGGGTCAGATGGAAGGGGAGGAGGTCCCCCCCATCAGTGGACTTGGAAAGGGGCAGGGAGGAGATGAGGGAGGGAAGGTGGGATTGGGAGGGAATGAAGGAGGGGGCTTCGACTGGGATACAGAGTAAATAACCTGTGATTAATATAAAAAAAATTTTTTTTAAAGTCAACAAAAGAAAAAAAGTAGCCTCTGGGTTATTTGTGCTTGTCTTTTTACAGATACTTTGGGTGGGAGGTAGGGGATTGTAGAAGTGGAAATCAGATAATCATCTACTGATACCTTTTACTAGTAGGAGTTTTTTAAAAGATGTCTTTATTATGTATACAGTGTTCTGCCTGCATGTACACCTGCATGCCAGAAGAGGGCACCAGATCTCATTATAGATAGTTGTGAGCCACCAGGTGGTTGCTGGGAATTGAACTTGGAACCTTTGGAAGACGATCTCTAAGTCATCTCTTCAGCCCTTTTGCTGATATCTTTAAAAGAAGAAATAGACTTCTATATCCCACTGTATTGTTGATTTGTTGATCATTTTGTTTACTGTGTTTTTGTTGCTTAGAATTAATTTTGTGTTGTTGTTCTTAGGAGTTTGTTTGTTTGTACGGGGTCTCAAATAATCGCTGCTGGTTGCAAACTCCCTATGTAGTTGTGAATGACTTTGAACTCTTGATCTTCCTGCCTCTCCCTCCCAAGTACTAAGATTACAGGCCTGAGTCAACATGCCCAGATTCTGATTAAGAATCTCTTGACCTGGTAGCTCACTGATGAAATCTTGGGGCGTAGGGATTAGAGGCTATTTGATAACTATCCTGTGTCCTTTCCCTCTGGCAATAGGCTTTTAAATGACTGATAAACTTTGTAAGAGCTCTTTGTAGCTCCCAGCTAAGCACCTGCACTTATTTCCTCTTTCTTCTTCTTCCTCTATCTCTAAAAAAAGAAAAGTCAAATCCTCATTTATCTTTTACACATAATTTTAAATATAAGCTGCTTCTGGTAAATTTAATATGATTGAAAAATAAGATGAACATTTCCTTTCTTAAAATTATGTGAAATGTTGTTTTCTTTAGGCCATCGCCACTTATATAGCACAAAATTATAATGATTAAATTGATTTTCTGCCTGATGTTAAGATGAAAAACTGTAAAGATGAGGAAAAAAAACAAAAGAAAGGGAAAGCACACACAAATGCACAGTCTGAGAAGATGCAGGTGGATAAAATGGCTGAGCCCTCAGGGGTTTTTAATGTGGCATTGTGTGTATCTCAAAGGTTTCCGTTGAAGTAACAGATGCTGCTGATGAAGTTGGGAATCCTAAGTTCACTCGTAGCTGTTTCCGTTGCTTAATAGAAATGAGACGATCCCAGAGGGGATCTGGTGTAGTATAGTTAGGCTCAGAAAAGGGTATGACAATACATGACAGCTTTGTCTTTGTGACCTTTAATCTACTTTTAAGTAGAGGCACAATTATTTATAAATGTGCTATTATCTTACATTTTATGTAGATTCTGGGCCTATCAGTGTTGTTATTCAATAATGGTGATTTTTTTTTTACAGTTCTTTTTAATTCTTTAAAGTATTTACACTAAAAATTCTATTCTTCTTTCTTAACTATCTTACTAAACACTTACTGTATACATCGGCAGCCAATTAAATGGTATATTAGTTTGCATGTACCAATTCAGAATAATCCTTAATCATACAAGAGTGCATATGACTAAATGTGATTTTTTTCTAATTTCAATTATGCAAGATATTGTGATCAGTGGATACATGGATAAAACAGATGTAGTCTCAGTCTACAGAGAGGTTTGACATAGAGGAATGAATTATTAGTATAACCCTTAATTCAGGTAGTAGCCTAAAAGATGCAGATAATGTGCTTTTACACTATCATTGAGGGAGAAGACTTTACCAAAGGGAAATTAACGGCGAGAGAAATGTTACTTAGTTAACTTATTGGTTGATTTTTAAAGGTTTATTTTTACTTTAGTTCCATGTCTACATGTGTGTGGGGGTATGTGCATATATGAGTGGAAGTGCAGATCTCTTTGGAACTAGAGTTACAGGCTTTGTGAACCACCTGATGGGGGTGCTGAGAATCTTAACCACTGAGTCATCTCACCACCCCTGATTTATTAAGGAGATATCAGTACCCTGGTAACTAGGTGGTCATGCTTTGAGGCTACAAAGAGAGATGCCACAGCTCAAGTCCAGAATGTTACAAAGTTGGGACTGATCCTCTCCAGTTTTAAAAAAGTGACAGATGACAGTAATTGAAAAGTTTTAAAGCCAGTCCAGGTACCAAGCAAATAAAATGGGGCTGGGCGAGTTGTCTTTAGAGGTTATACATGCAGAGTATAGTAGGACAGTGGGGGAATTACTGGGTTATTAGGTGTAGCTTAAACAGTGGGGCCAAAAAAATAAAATAAAATAAAACAGTGGGGCCAAAAAAGAAGGACTAACTCATGGGCAGTGTTGTATCATACTTCAGCATTTGTCGTATAGGCAGCAAGGGGCCCTCTAAATAGAATGTGCTCACATTTCTGTTGTATTCCAATACAGTAAAATAAGATGGAATTTGTGATGACGAAGGGAAGTTATTTTAATAATCTATGTCAGAAATTATTTGGCCCAGAGCTAAATAGCATTGATGGTATTTGGGATAAACAATGTGTAGGATCTGGTAAGTAATCTTATGCTAAGTAAAAGTAAAGATTTGAGGGTTACTGACTTGGAAAAACAGACTATGGTACAAGTTGTTGAGGTAGATGGTAACAGGGAGAAAAGGAAAACTAGGGAGTTTTTTGTTTCCTATGTCTGGTTGTTTGTTGGTTTACAGTACTGAGGGCTAAGGCCAGTGCTCAGTGTTTGGCAAGCTCTCTACCCCAAGAGTGAGGAAGAAAGAACTTTAGTGTTAGGAATTTGAGTTATCTACGAAGTGTCTATTTCAAATCTCCCATAGAGATTTGGACTGCATAAGGAACTAAAGAAATGACCTGCTCGGAAGGACATATTTGCTAATTTCCATTATGGGCAACATGAGAAGTGTTTCAGACAGGACTTTTGAGTTTTAAATACTAGGAGCACTAAAAGGGAGAGTGGGCAACAACGGAACCCTTCTGTTTGTTTCTTTGACAATTTCACTGTTTTCAGTGGTGGAAAGGTGTTGTTTCAATGCAGTCAAATTTGGCTTAGAATGCAAATAAAAAATAAATGCTGAGAAAGTCAGATTTTGATGCCATGGGGATTGCAGGTTTCTGCTAATCGTGGCTTTCTTTTCCCCATTCCCTATTAGCTTACTCTGTATAGTATATGAATTCATGGTTACGAAGGGATTTACAAACTTAGCTTTGCAAGCTACTTCACATAAATACTGGGCAGTGTTGTCATAAATTCGTTAGTTGTTGGTAGAAATCAGCACTTTTTGCTAAATGGCCTATTTTCCCAAATAATATTGGGCTTTTTGTGTTGGGGGGTGGGGGAGGGCAAGTGGGAGACAGGATTTCTCTGTGTAGCCCTGGCTGTCCTGGAACTCACAAAGATCTGCCTGCCTTTGCCTCCGAAGTGCTGTGATTAAAGTCATGCACCACCACTGTCTAGCAGGCTTTTTTTGTAACTAAGTTTTTTAAAAACTTAGTTACCCATTGTCGTGGTACCTGCCAGTAACCCCATCAGTGGGAGGCTGAAACAGGAGAATCACGTGTTGGAAGCCAGCTGAGGTAATTAATCTCAATTGTCAGCTTGAGGAAATCTAGAACCACCTGGTGGTCTGCTGAGTCTAGGCTGCCAGGCTCCAATTGTTCCTTGGTCACACACAGATGGCCCTAGTTAAACTCAGGCACAAAGAAAACAAAAAGATACAAATGATGGGAGATTTGTCAGAAAAGACAGATGAGAGAGTGGGAGGACAGTAGAAACAATTGAATAAAAGTTACAATAAAGGAGAAACAAATAAGTATTTAATAATATGTAGATGAAAACTTTCACAAATTACTAAAATTGGCCCAAGAAGAAAAGGAAATATAAAAGAATACATAAATACTAAAGTTATAGAATTTCTTTTTAAAGACTTTTCTACAAATAAAATTCCTGACCCACAAAGAAAGACTAGCCTAGATAACTGGTGAATTCTATCACATATTTAAGGAAGGACACAAATTTTTTCTCAATTCTTATGAGTCTAGACTTACACCACTATGAAAACCACACAAAGATATTGTAAGAAAATTCTAAATCAATATCCATGTATTAGTTACTTTTGTATCACTAAGTACCTAATAGAACAACTTAGAAATATTTATTTTGGCTCATGGTTTTGGGATTTCAGTCCATCACTATGCAGTGGTGGCAGAGCAGGCTCTTCACATGACATAAGACAGGAAGAAAGAGGGCAGGCCTGAACTGAGATCCAGCTGTGACTTTCAGAGGCCCGCCCACAGTGGCCCACCTCTGCCCCTGCCTCCCAGAAGTCACACAGCCTCCCAGAATAGTGCCATTAGCTGGGTTCTAAGTGAGTAAACCATGAGCCTCTGGGAATAATTCCACATCCAAGCTACATTTCTGTACGAATGTAATTATAAATTACATATATATATATAGTGTATTTATTTTTAAAGATGCTACATATTAACTCAGTTAATTCCAAAATAAAGGGTCAGCTTGACATTTGAAACTAAATTACTGTGGCTATCCAGGAAGAAATAGGAAAAATCATGGATATCTCAGCTTGTTACAAAAAATGGCATTCAATAAAATCTACCACCTGTTCATATTGAAAACTCAGCAAACTAGAAATAGACCTTTTTTTAGCTATAAATTTTTCATTAGAAAAACAGAGTACTCAATTGTAAAAGAAAACGTTTTTTATTTCCTAAGGTAGGGAACTGAGCAAAGATTTTCTGTCAACACCTACACTTAACATCATTCTGTAGGAGATCCTCTAAGAAGCAGTGACATAAGAGAAAAAAAAATAAAAGCATGTGAATTGACAGGGAGAGAGCAAGGACAAACAAGATGTTCTAGAAGGTGAGGCACTTGCTGCCGAGCCTAACCCACAACCTGAGTTACATCCCTCTGGGATCCATATGGAGGAAAAGAGAACCAACTTTCAAGAGTTGTCCTCTGATCTCCACATTAGGTATGTGTATATGTGTGTCCCAGTGAACAAAAATTTTAGGAAAGGAGGAAATAAACCTGTCTATTTACAGGTAGTGTAAATATGTATATTGAAAACTGACAGAAGCATACAACACAAGCTTCTAAAACTAAGTGGCCACAACAAATTTACACAATGTAATAAGTGTATAAAAGTCAGTTATATTTTATAAACATATAATCAAAAAATTGGAACAGCATTACCATAAACGCTTAAGCCAAAGTAAATTAAGAGATATATTTGTTTATATGGAGACTTGATATTGTAATAACCTGTTTTGTGGATTCAACATAATACCAATCAAAATCCCAGAAGACTTTTTACAAAAAGTGACATGTTTGCTCTAATATTTATACCCACAATCAAAGGGCCTAGAATAGCCAAAACAGTTTTGAAAAGAATGAAAGTCAAGGGTGTATATGTATACCCCTGCATTTCACTTTTGGTTGGGTTTTGTTTGGTTTATTTTGGTAGACAGGCTCACAATGTAGCCTTGGCTGTCCTGAAACTCACAAAGATCTGCCTGCTTCTGCTTTCCAAGTGTTGGGATTAATGGCATGCCCCACTATGCCCAGCCTGCATTTTAATTTTTGAGAACAAAATTAAGTCATCTTTGTGAAGTTGGGGAAATGGGTTAGTACAGCACATACCTTATAATCCCTGTACTGAGGAGGAAAAGACAGGGCAGATCCCAGCCTCCATGGTGAACTCTATCCAAATTGGAGAGCCCAACCTCAAAAAAAGTAATGTAGAGAGCTATTGAAGAAGACACACGATGTCAACCTATGGCTTCTGCCTAAGTATGTATGCAGACACACCCCAAAAATATAAAAAGAAAAAATTAAATGAATTTCACAATTGAAGTGATTACAAAGGGTCATTAAATTTTAATGATGAAAGTCGCTGAGATACATAGGACAGCTCTGAAAATTACAGCCCACGGGTTGGTTGCCTGCATCTTTTGAATGGCGGGTGAAGGAATGAAGCTGCTGCTGTTTAATATAGCCTCACTCTCAGTACATGTGTGCAGCCTCCAGACTCCACAAGGAAAAGCAGCAGCAGCACAGCACCTCGGCTTTCCTGGATTGGCCTTTTTGTCGAGCAGCCTCATGATTTTCTTAGTACAGGTATTTTATTTTAAAATATGTTTCTAGACACTTACTCCTGGTAGGCCTGAAAAAATGTAAATTACTTCATGTCTCTTCAAAATTCTTTTCAGAGAAGTGAGTCAAGCTTGATTTGTGTTTTTGAGATAGGTGAAAGTAGTAAGGTTGGACGGAGGAGGAAATCATAACTTGGCTTTTAGTCCTTTGTTGACACCTCTTAGCTTCTGCATTAGTCATAGGTCCCTTCCTTTTTGTCCAGAGAGGGACCAAAGGAATAGGAGGCATTTACAGGTTTGTAAAAGAGCAATGCAAAGAAAAGAAAATAGCTGACACAGAAAAATGTTGTTAGTCCTCCAGTTTTACAGTTGTATTTTTAGATTAATACTTAGTGGTTTACGGATATTTGGGGGCTTGAGGTTTGCTTTTGTTTTGAAAAAGGGTTTTGCTATGTGTCTGTGCTAGCCTAAGCTCACTTACATAGACTGTGTCCTCACTACATAGGGCAAGCTGACCTTAAGCTTGCAGCAGTCCTGCTTCCTCTGCCTCTTGCACGCGTCACCCCACCCAGAAGTGTCTGGATAGTTAGCCTTTTGTTTTGCTCCTTTTTGTTACTATTTTTGACTTTGTAAATGCTTTGCAAAGTTCCTAACCTACAAAGTGAACCCATTTTTAAGGGCCAGAGTTTTTTTAATGTTATAGTGGAGGCCAGCAAGACGAAATAACAGCAGGCAAAGGTGCTCACCTGCAAGTTTGATGACTGAAGTGTGATCCTGAAATCCATATGGTGGTAAAAGGGAACGAGCTCCCTCAAATTGGCCCCTGACCTCATACACATAGATGTGAAGGTGCACATAGACAGACAGATGTCATTTTTTAAAGTGTTAGATGCTGTAGTGAGAGTCACCTAGAAAAACTGGTAGACATTGTTGATGCTGATGCTGAAATGAAGAATTTCTCTTGTTCCGACTTCGGTGTTAATGAGACCATGTGAGTTTTCCACTCTGTCTGCACAGAGTAAGGGAAGAGAAGGCAAAATGTGTTCACACTGCTGGGAGGACTCGATAATGAGGAATTTGTTGAAGAGTTTAGATAGAGATAGTGGTCAGAGTTTATATACCAGCGTCACCAAAAGCCAAGGCTAGAGGGTCAATAGACAAGAGTCTAAGGCTTGTTCACAAAAAGGTTTAGGAATGCCTCAGTGTCTGGCATCTAGAAAAGTGAAAGGGGTGGGAACATTGCAACACTTGCCCTCTAAGGAAAGCTTTGCTTGGTCAGGAAAGGAAATTGAGATAAATTTCTCTCTGCATCTGCTTTGGGTGTTTGGACTGTCCGCTTAGTTTTTTATTTGTATCTATAGAGCTTGATATACAAAAGCATTTTTCACAAATACAGAAGATTTTAGGTAGGCAGGGAAAATATCAATATTACTATCTATATTTCACAGGCAAAAAATATGAGGTATAGAGTTGTTAACTATTTGTTGACAGTCACACAACTGATAGAGTGCTGTTAAAGTGTTGAGTAGATGGCTCAAGTGGGTAAGAGCACTTGGTGCACTGGCATTAGCACCTGAGTTCAAATCCACAGCAACCGTGTATACAGTGGGGTGTGGGAACACGTGCCTGTAACCTCAGGATGGTGGGAAGCAGAGGCAGAGGTTGATGCCAGCCTAGTTAAAAAATGCAAGCTCCAGGTTCAGTGAGAGACTGTCTCAAAGAAAGAAGGTGGAGTATTAAGAGTAGGACACCAACACCCTCTCCCCCAAAAGATAGCACCACACGTGCAGGTGCACACACAGACACACAAAAACCCCATCTATCTCCAGTGGTATTACTGCTTTGCGTAGCATGCACAAAGCCTTGGGTTCAGTCCCTATTAATTTGGGGGGCTGGAGAGAAGGCTCAGCAGATAAGAACACTTGCTAACCTTGCAGAGGACCAGAGTTCATTTCCCAGGACCCATGTGGGGAGGCTCACACCATCTAACTACAGGTAGAGGGAGAGCTAACACCCTCTTCCAGGTTCCATGGCCACATACACGTTTTCTTATGGGTAGGCACATAATTTTAAATAAACAAATAAAAGGTCTGAAAAGTAACATTGTAAACTTGTATAAGAATTTAAGATATTGAGCATTTCTCATTATACCTTTAGGGTCCAGTTTGAGTACTAACAAATTGAAGACCTATTGTCTGTGTGTGGTTTAAGGCACTAAAACTGAGTAACATTTGTTTCATTTTCTAGGAGAAGATGATGTAAACTGGTTCATCAGTGACAAAGACATCGAGGTAAAATCAATTTTAAAAAATATCTGAGTAGTAGGTTAATATTGTTCTTTGCTCTATGTTTCCATTTGTTTTTACTACAATTTTTGAAAAGGAATAAGCTTTTTTAAAGAGACATGTTCCCATAGCTCAGAAGAGAAATTTTGGTTTTAATATGTACGTGATTTAACTTTTCAGAAGTGTAACTGAACTTTGACTTTTGTCAGCTGATGGGTAGCTATAATCATTTAATACCCATTTCTGTTTCTTCTCTGCCTTAATGATTTTTGTAAGCTCCTATGGCATAGTACAAGTAAGGTCTATACCGGAAATAACTGTTTCTTCAGTGTAAGGAAATGGTCAGTCTATATTTAGAATGTGGCAGGTGCTTGTGTCAATTATTAGCCTTATTGTAGCAAATGCTTAAAAAAAATACATAAATGAAAAAGTTGTTTTCAACTTGATAGTCAAGTTTTAAGCTCTCACTACATTGGAGGTAACTGACAATCAGTTCAAGAAAATAACAGGTAAAAAATGAAGCTTGTTCAAAAATGGAATTTATTTATTTATGTATGTGTTTTCTTTTTTTGAGACAGGGTCTCCTACATAGCCTAGGCTGGCCTTGAACTCGAGATCCTCCTGCCCCAGCCTCCCAAGTGTTGGGATTATAGGCATGAACCACCATGCCTGGCTTTAAAGATGGAATTCTGCCAAACAAGATAAGCGCATGGTTGGGATTTGCATATTCTTCTTTAGGTATTTCATATAATGTGCTTTGCTCATATTCTTTCATAGACAGTAGAATTTGACTAGAATAAGAGACAGCTACAATTGGGTTATTCTGTAGCAGAATGTACAAGGACTATAGTGGAAGAATATTATCTCTTAGAAATTATAATTAGTTTTATAGGCAGTAGAGGAAGCCCTGTACTTTTTAAAAGAAGGATATATATTTGGTGGTTATATGGTTTTATAATGTTTGAAAGCACAAAAACATCAAAGTATCATTCCCTAACTAAAACTTTAAGCAAGCCTCTCATTTGTAAATAAATGGCATATATTTAGATGTAGACATTAGCAATGGCTAAATGAAGCCTGTCAGTAGTCCTGCTAGACCCAAAGCCTTAGTGGAGAATAACAAGGGAGAGGGAATCACGTGGGCAAGTGCAAAAGAAACAGAGCTAGCCTCGTGCCCACCTTTACGGGAATGGAGTCTGCTTTGGGTGTTGGGTTGAACATAGGTGTCTGTTCATTCTTTTGTCACACCAAAGTAATGGAACTGACTTAAAATAGGAAGAATAGGTAGGTTTCCTTAAACTGACTGAAATAATTTTAATTCTTGATTTTTTTTCCCCTATCCTTAGGCCAAGATAGGCAATAACAGATCAACTGGAAGATGGACCAACCGATACTATTCAGCCAACAAAAATGTCATATGTAGAAATTGTGATAAACGTGGCCATTTGTCAAAAAACTGCCCCTTACCACAAGTACGTGAGACACATGCTGCTTCTTCCCTTGTTAGACTCAAACTGTTAGGCCTAGAACACTGTGGCCTTAGGTTCAGCTCTTGTTGAAGTATGTTGGATTACAGGAAGCTCGTGAGCCTGGGACAGGACGGAGAGCAATGAGTAGTGTCTGTGTGGCTGTGCAAATCACTTCATATTCTGTGCCTCAACTTATCCTGTCCATATGTTGAGAAGACTGAGTGAAGTGATTTCCTTTCCATTCAAAACTTCCTCCTGTTTAGGCAGCCTATTTCACTATGGGATAATTCTCACTGTTAGAGATTTATAATTGTTTTCTTTATATGTGTGTAGTAATGGCAAAGCAAGCACATCTGTTTGGAACACACAGACTGGATTCTTAGACTTACATGGTGTGCAGTGACCTGCACACACACTCCCTCCGCTGCCCAGCCCCTCTCCCAGCAGCTGTTATAGCTGTACCACTGTTGCCCTCTCTGTTCCTTCTGTGACTTGGTTTCCAGATCTCCTCATTCTGTTTTGCTAGCTATTTCTGCTCTATGACTCTGCCTCTGTCAGACACAATATGCTAAGGAAGTGCCTATGGACATATGTGCAGACTGAAGACTTTGTGGTAGCAACATACTGATTGATAGCTGTGTTCAAGCTCTGACTCCAGGCATTTGTCTGATTTTACAGTTGTGCTCAAGGTTGGACCTTCACTGGGTTTTAAGTTAGAAATAACTTTTTATATAGGAAGCAATACCAGTGCTTTGCCATTTGAGACTTACACGTTTTGCTAAAGCGAGTTTGTGTTTGTCTGCCACATAGAAAGTCCGGCCCTGCTGCCTCTGCTCGGAGAGAGGACACCTCCAGTATGGTTGCCCAGCCCGTTTCTGCTTAGACTGCTCCTTGCCCATGTCTTCTACCCACAGATGCCTTGAAAGATCTTCCTGGAAAAAACGATGTGACCGATGTGATATGACAGGCCACTATGCTGATGTGAGTATTTTTAACATAACTCATTCATCAAGTGTACCAGTTTATAACCATCAGCCAACCTACCTGAAACAATGTTTGTTTGTTTGTTTGTTTGTGTGTGTGTGACAAGCTTTTTTCTGTGTAGCTCTAGCTGTTTTGCAACTCGCTCTGTAAACCAGGCCAGCCTCCAACTCAGGGATACACCTGTCTCTGCCACACAAGTTCTGGGATTAAACGTGTGAACCACCACAGCTGACTTTGAAAGAATGTTTATTTTTCCCTAAATACAATTGTCCTATCCCACTAGACACTTACCAAGCAAAGCAGTGCTTCGAATCTCAGATGTAATCTTACTGAAGAATGTATCAGGAAGAAACATCAACAGATGTTTTAAGCCCATGCTAGCCTCTTTATTTACATTTACTTAGTACATAAAGATTGGTTTTAAAGACATATAGTAACATGTAAAATTTACACATGAATTCATATATGTTTAGATGAAAATAGATGTACTCTTACATGTATATGTGAAACCTGGTCTGATAGTCTTGTCAGTGATTTTTACTAACGGTAAAATAAATAATCTGAGACAATAAGCACATGCCTCCCAGCACTTTAAAAATGCTTGTTTTATTAGGTCTTTTTATATATTTAAAAAGTAACCCAGGCATTGTAGTGTGGCCTCTAATTCTAGCATTTAGGAGCACATGCCTGTAATCTTAGCACTCGGGGAGGCAGAGGCAGGCAGATCTCCATGAGTTCAAGGCCAACCTCGTCAACAAAGGAGTCTAGGACAGCCAAGGCTACACAGAGAAACTCTCTCTATCTCAAAACACACACACACACACACACACACACACACAAACATATAAGTAATTTAGAAAACATTTCAGTTATTTACAACATAATAAAATGACGTATTGGACCTTCTTCACTTCCTGTTGTAAATATGTATGGGATGAAAGGATTGATTCTTAGCACAATTTCAGAGACCAGAAAGGCTGATATTAGGTGAATGTGTCACTAAGCTCTTAATTGCGTACATTTCTACAGAGTAATGGGTGCTTATTTGTACTTAAGAGTTAATTGTTGCTAAGATATTGTTCACATTCTTACCTGAGTGCTGACCCCTGTTGTTTTAGGTCAGCCCTCTTTGTCTTTTCAGTGCTGAGGTTCCAGGCTTGTGCCAGAAGACCAGACCAACCCATGAATGTTGGTCAAGCTACTCTTAACCCCTACCCCACATGTACTTGTGAGCTGATAGTATTTGTTTCTTCCTCGTTTGCTAGGACTCTTTGCAGGCTTCTCCTCTTCTCTGTATGGAGGCCTTCAGTTCACACTCACACCAATAGTGACACCTTCTTCCACCCAGCGTGCCAGTATGGTCCTCTCACCCGGGACTATGGTTTTCTGCCCTTTCACAAAAGACTTCTGGAACCTTGTTGACAATTGATACTTTTAGCATATTATAAGTTAAAAAATCAAGTAGGGGCCAGCAATATGGGTCAGTGGATAAAAGCATTTGCACACCAAACCTGATGCATAAGTTGGGTCCGCAGAAGCCACGTGATAGAAAAAGACAATACTCTCACAAGTTGTTCTCTGACCTCCATACCACAGCATGTATAATTCACATGTACACTGAATAAATATTTTTAAAGTAAATAGAGCAATAGAGTTTAACTTTGTCTTCTTATGCCCATACCTTCATGTCTGTTTTGCTGAACCAGGTACATACCAGTTTGGGCCTGCTGCTGCTGCTGCTTGCACATTCTAAGCTAGCTGACCTTCAAACTTCAGGGGATTTTCTTGTCTCCTCCCATTTTACCACAGAAGTTGCCCTACTTTGTATCCTTGTCTCAGATGACCTGAGTGTACGTCCAGTTGATGAAGTACTAACACGGCAGAGCTCAGATTGCAGACATGTACCACTGCATCTAACTTTTTATGTAGGCTCGGAAATTGAACTTGGGCCCTTAGGCTTGCGCAGCTGCTGTATTTACCAAATAAGCCGTCTCCCTAGTTCTACTTCTGTCCTCATGATAGTTTTAGTGAAAATTGTTTATGTTTTCATTGTTAAGAGAATAAATCCCAAGCCAAGAATTAGTCATTCGTTGGAACTGTTCCCAAGCCAGTTATTTAATAAATGCGTATCTGAACTTTCTGTGATTACGTATTCATGTTCTACATTTTAAATTGAGGCTATGTACCTTAACACCTTTAAAGTTTGAAGGAGAATCCAGCCTTCTTTTGAAACTTTGTTAATCAATTTCCTTTCTCAGCATCTCTAGCTTGAAGAATTCTCCCACCCTTTTGAGCTGTCTTATAGTACATACCTCACTGTCTAGCACTTGGCCCTAGTAGTGAGCCTAGCAGCTTAATGGTATGGTGTCTTTGTTGAAACTAAGAATATGCCAGTAGAGGATAGAGATAGTTAGTTCTCTTTCTCAAGAAGGGAGCCTGTCCTCCTAAGCATCTTCAGTTTCATTGAGAACCATGTGCTGCTAGAAAAGGACTTACTCTTAGTACAGTCCTATGTGAGACTGTGACAAAAAAGATTGGTACCAGAAATTTGATTGTCAGTCAGACTCACTGTACACCTCAACAGCATGCCAGCAAGATAGGTTCCCAGAAGGACAGATGATTTATCTTCCAAGTTTCTTTCCTTCAAGGGTCAAAAACCCCTGGTTACTGCTAAAAAGGAAATGCTAGTGAAAATGCTGTGACCATTATTGTTTTTTTCCCCACGGGGGGGGGGGGGGGGACAACTAAGTTTGAATAAATTAAGCAAGGACATGTTACTTTGAAAATAGGGAGGAATATTTTTGATTTTCACCAGTGGTCAAACTAAAATTTCTGTAGTCAGAAGTTAGCTCTAAGATACAAGATAAGATACTATCTGATCCAATATCCTTTTCTATTATTTTAAAATTGGTGCTAACCAATTTGATTTTTTTCCAGCTACATCTAAATAAAATTGTTTAGCTTATCCTTTCTTTTTAGAATTGTTTTTGTAGTCTTTGCTTTCCTATAAGCTTGAACATGAAGAGTTGACCACTATTCCGTAGAATCTGAGCTGCCTCACTGATGTCCATTTGTCCATGGTCATAAAGCTTCAATAAAAGTACACAGGGCCAATCTCATGTGGCTGTTGTAATAAGTAATAACAGTTGAGTGCTTACTGTTTAGCAGGCATTGTTCTGAAGAATTAATTCTATCAGTTCTAATCATCACAGCAGCTGATGGAGAGAGCTCCAGGAGCCCTGCTTTATAAATAAGAAAGCCGAGACACACAAGACAGTAAGTAGCAGGGCCAGGATTTGAACCCAGACATGTATTTGGTTCTGGCATGTCTAATTTTATCTGCTGTGTTTGTATAATTCATTGTCTTCATTTTTCCTATTGTTTTACTTTGCATCATCCTTAGCTAAAAACAGCACATGTTAGAAGATTAACAGCTGTTTGTAAAATGCACTATGTCTGTCATCTGGAGTCATAGAATATCTCCAGAAACATTTGTGATTCCTTATACAAAGATCATTTAAAAAAAAAAAAAACAAATGCCACTTAAGAGAACAAAGTATCTGTGAGTGTATTGAGATTTTGTGTGCCTGTGTGATTTTAAATATTTTTCTATAAAATAAGGACAATTACATTTTCCAATAAAACTGAAATATAATCTGAGAAACTTTATGCCCTTATAACTGCACTTAACTTAGGAGAATACAAAAAAAATGAATATTTTCTGCAAAAAAAAACAAAAAAACAAAAACACTTGTCAATTTTCCTAATTATAGAAGATTTTGAGTATAGGGACTGATGAAAATTTGACCTAGGATAAAAATGATTATTGAAAAAATGGAAAAAAATATATATATATTATATATACATTACTATATGCAGGTGGTGTATATATGTATAGACATCTTTGTGTTTATGTGTTTTATAGCTTCCCCTTACCCAGAATAGCCAGTTTTTATGCAGAACAGAAATATAGTCAACAACCTTAAAACATCTTAAATTCTGATTGTAGATTTCTGTAATGCTAGTCCTTATAACTGTCTTAATGTAGAATTTTAGTTTAAGCTAAATGTTAAGATAATCTCTTAATTTTTTCCTGAGGTAAATTCCAGCTTACATAAATATGTGCCAGAGGAATCGCATACATTCTCAGTGGTTAGGCAAGTATTTGGGCAGATAGATGACTTGAGGATCTTTATGTGAAGAGTCTGCTGATCGGCTTCAGCATAGGGTCATCCTTTGAAATGAAGGTGCCTAAAACAATGTAAGTGTGGGAGTAACACTGATGGTTGAGCCAGAGACTGGATTATTCTTCTCGCCATCACTTCTTAGTTAACAAATTTTAAGCAAAATGTTTAAACAATATATTCTCTTTATTTTTTTTTTCTATTTAAATTATTCACCATTGATGAACATTGCTTGTTTTATTAAATCTTTTGTTTTGCTACAGTGACTTAAGGGGCCAGCTCTTAACAACGGAGGCTTTGACAAAGCACCAGAGGATTCTGTTAAAAAGTTGTGTTTCGTAATTGTAGTTGTCGTGTCAGAGCCTAACTGACTTGGAGCTGAAGGATTTTTGTGGGATGAGTAGCTGTGCCAGCAGGGACCCAAGTCTCCTGGGCTGGCCGCGCTCTCATTAAGATTTGCCGCTAGCAGTGGCGGTGTTCAGCATGTATGTGACGTGCATTCTGTTATTGTATGCTTGGCTTGTCAGCCTGCAGCTTTCTGACACTCACTTATGTCACTCTTTATTCAGAGAGGAAGAAGCGTTTGATAATTTGACAGGACAAGCTCTTAAACGATCTAGGTCATGGCCTTCACTGTCTGTGATTGTGAACATATTTCCTGAAAGCCCTGTCACTCATCACAGCTACATTTTCTCCCGGGGAGCCCCAGGCCTGTCCTGGTCTCTTGTCAGCTCATACATTTTGGTTATTCATATACCAAATACAGTACTGGGGGTTTTTTTCTTCCCTTTTGCAAATGCTAGCATGTTAGTAAGGCTAATCCTTTCTCCTGTGCTGTGTTCCCAGCAGGGCTGCGTTCAAGGGCTCTCTCTAGTACAAGGCAGACAACTGGCCAAGGGGAGCTGAGGAGGAGGAAAGGCCGCTTAGCGCTGTTTTTGTGTTTGTTCATTGTTGTGGAAATATGAGAACTGGTGGCAAGGGCCTTGTCTGTTGAGCACTTGAGTCTTGGTCTGCTGTCAGGGGCTGTTTAAGATTGAGTGTTTTATTTTCTTTGATGTACGCATTTGAGAATAGGGAAGTGGGAATTAAACAGCAGATGCACTAAGCCGTTGTTCTCATAAAACAATAATTAGCACCTGATAAAATTCAATATGGGTCGAAATGCACAATATAAACTCTCAATTCATCTGGCATAGCAAATTGTGTTGATTCATCTTTGAATTTTATGAATAATAACACTCAGTTATTCATGTATGTTTATTATCCAAAATACAATAGATAGGAAAACTAGTTGGGCAAAAGTTAGTGAACAGTGTCCCACATTGCAGAAACAGATGTACAGGCGCGCTTTGTGTGTTCAGTTGTGTGACTTGAGGATGCCCTTTGGGTCTGTCTACCTCAGTGCCAGTAAGGTGAGAACACTAGGGCAATAATAATCCAGTTGTACTTTGATGTGTTATTATATTTTCATTTTAGATGAGCTGCACAGCTGACTACTCACTCAGTTTAAATATTTTAAAATAAATTAGACCAAGTTTTGAGTTGCAGTAAGCAGCTTCTTTCTTTAGAGATTAATTTATTCCATCTAAATTTTCCATGCAATAGATATATAAACCTTTGTCATTCCGCTTGGTAAGAAATTTTAAGATATCTGTGTGTAAATAATTCTAAGGAATGTTAAAAAGAAAAAGAAGAAGCCACCAAAGCTTTAGCATGTAAAAAAAAAAAAAGGAATTTTAAATGTTAATTAATTAGTACAGTTATATTTTGTACTTAAAATGAACATGTATGCTCTCTACTTTGAAGTGTTTTTCTAATCTTACATAGTATTATGTATAAAATAGTAAAATGAAGCTGTACATAGGAATGTTAAATAAAAGTACTTACAAAATAAGTAGCCAGAGAGAATTTTTTTTAATTGTAGTACCATTGTCTAATAAAAGAAAAGAAGTTTCATGTCTTTCACTACTACTAAATTTCTGTATCAGTCATCATCTTCATGTTCAGAGCAATCAGATGATTGTTCAAAAACCAAGTAATTCTTTCTTTTATTACTAAATTGCTACTACACCAGAAAAGGTCACATGGTAGAGTGGCATTCTGCCAGTCTATGACAACTCAGTGATTGCGATTTTTCAACCGTATTATTCTGAGGATACTGTGGTAATCAAGAACTATCCATAACTAATGTATAAATAACTGCTTGCTTATCTCTATAGTAATCCAATTCAAATTATGTGTATATAGAAAAAAAAAGCTTATGCCAGAAGGTAGGAAATGAATACTTAAAAATACATCCTACATTAGGTCTTTGTATGTAAGTATGTTTGTATTTATTATCCTTAAGAACTTTGGAGCTAACAACTTTGTAGCTATTATTTATTTGGTAAGAACATTGTCTTTACCTCCAGAAGCTACGTTTAATTTTCTAAAATCAGTTTCCTTTCTGGTGTTCATCCAGAAGTCATTGGCATAAGTAGTAGGTTTTCAGGCACTATATATTTTATGAATGTGCCATTAAACTGGGAAACTGACCGCTGTGCATTCTAATTTACACACTTTTCTATAGAAAATTCCATGGGCTAGTTAGGCTTAAAGTGCCTAGTAGTTTGGTGTTTTGTTTTGCTTTGTTTATCTTGAGTTATGTATCTTTTGTGTAATCTCTTATGTGGTATTTTCAGTAAAAATTTTGCTGTTCACAGTTGCTGGCATCAACGTTGTTTTTCTGCAAAGATGGACAACTGATGAGCTAAGCATTGCTGTTAGAGACAGTGTTTCTCCAACAAGCTTGTCGCCATAAAGAGATTAATGTGTGACTCAGGAAAAGGACCTATTGCTGGTGTTTATTGCTGTTGCTTTGTATTTTGTTGTAATCTAATCTAATTTCAGTAAGTTCATCTTTGACAGAATTTTTGAGGTTTTGTTGTTTTTAGATGATTTCTCTATTGATATGAACATGCAAATTTTTGATGTTTAAGAGAAAGGTCAGAGACTTTAGGGTTTTTGTTGTGTTTTGTTTCTCTTTTTTTATTCTCTTTCATTAAGTTACTACCAAATGGTTAAATAAAAGATAGCAGCAGCTATTATAAATAAGTACATAATACAGCGAGGGCTTCTTAAAAGTGGTGCTCTTAATTGTCTTCTGCTGCACCACCAAAGCTCAGAATACTCTTTTAAAAGATTTTAGGTTACTCTTAAAGATTTTGACCACTGTTCTTGAAACTGTTACCAGTTTAACTGAGTTATCATACCTTACTCCCCAAACTTCTAACCTGAGAAAAGGAAGAAGAAAACTTTGTTACTGGCTTCCTGACAATGGCAGGGAGTGTGTTAAAGCAGTGTAAAATTCAATTAAACTGTCTAGCCAGGTTTTTGAAGCTGAAATGCAGACCCTTTCTGTTAAGCTTCTTATTTTCCTGTGACCGACACCGGTGGATGCTGGGTTATGCCAAAACCAACAGGCTGTAAAGTACCTTGTTTCATGCTCCCAGCTGATCAATATTTTTATTTTCCAGGCTTGCCCAGAAATCTGGAGGCAGTATCACCTAACGGTGAGTAAAAACACCTTTTTATTTTCCCCAAGACCCAGCCTATTTACCCTTCTCTGAACTGCTGACCATAAAATATAGACAAGCATCTTCTGCAGCAAGATAATAAACATCTGGAGAGTTTGTACTGAGAAAGCAATAATACGCCTGTCCCTCTCTCCTGCCCACTGCCTGTCCTTTATTTTCCTGTTTTTTAAATTTTTTCAACTGATTTTCATTACTCATGTCATTGAATGATTATATCATGATACCCTCAGGCTTAGACTATATTCATTAAATTAAAGGGGGAAAGTATGCTAGACCCTATAAAAGAGTGAAATAACCAGCATCTTTAGAATACTGTGTTTCCACAGTCCATAGGCATACAACCCACAATTTTATCCATTATCATTTTCTGCTTTTACTCAAATATTAAACATTCTTAAATGAAGCTAGAAGAACCTTAGTGTACCTTTCATATAGCACAGTTCAACTCTCATATCCTTAAAACTCTTTGACTGGTTTGAATTTTATAAATACATACTTAGTGGCCATATTATTCAGTTCTGATTTATTATGGTTTTAGTCTTAGTAAAAGCAGAAAATAACTATTGCTATTATACAATCCAGTTGACTAATGGTCAATATTATGAAGTCAGCTCACTTTGACTCTCCAGTTTATATAATGTTGGTAATTCGCCATTGTCTTGCTAGTTATTTTTAATGTATTAAGTAAGTTGTATTGAGAGACAGTTTATTTTAATTATATAGTTTACATAGAAAAATATAATTAGTTTTTGAAGTTTAATACATAAAAGATTTTGTTTATATTAATACAGGCCCAAAAAGAGAAAAGGCAGTTTTTTTAAAAACATATATTTGCACCACTTTCCTCTATAGACATATAAAGGGAGCCAACAGGTAGAGTCCTCTCCCATTGTTTGTCCAGGCCACAGTGCCAGGGACAGTATCTGCAGGATTATTCAAAGTTTTAAATAAAAGTCATATACATGTCTATATATTCTATATGTACATGTGGCAAATGCAATCAATGGATTTTATTTGTAGTGTTGTAGCAGCTCTTTGGTAACATAATAATGAAAAGCCCTTCTAGCCTAAACCTGATGAGAACAAAATTGTCCTTGTACCTTTCAGGATCATAGAATCTCTGTATAATGGTACAGCAGTACTCTTTATTTTTATTAAGTAATATCGTAGTAGATCTGACTTTGTATTTCTTTCAGCTTTTCCACTAATTGAAAGACTCTTATTGCTGAAGAATAAAAATTAGCTTCAGATTTAACAGAAGTACTTAAAAGGTTTTTTGAGTATTATTTTTAGCTTTTCAGAAACAAATTATAAAAAGAATAGAGTTCTTTTAAAATGAAGACAAAATAAATTCACCTTTATTGGAATATAATATATCCTGTCTGTAAGAATAACAAATTCAATTTGAAAATTTCCATATCTGGAAACCTGGTTAATATTCTTTCAGAAAATGTTGGAATAACCATTGTAATTCACAACTACCAAGTTTTATTTAACAGTGAATTACTATGCAAGAGTAACTGTGAAACTAGTATGCATCTAAGTGTGTAACTACTTTATCAGTCCATCTAAAATCTAATCATTTTCCAATTATTAAATTGCCTTATCAGTATAAGGACAATATTTTGATACCTATAATTAAGCAGTATTAAATACTGAGTGAAAGCAAACTGAATGCTGATTTTAGCCATCTTCAACCCTTTTACTAGGCGATGGACTGCCATCTATTGACTCAGAGTAGCCCTCACATGTGAATGTGGCATCAGTCACAGCAATGGCCACAGAAGGAACTAGGTTTGAATTGCTACTGTGTGTTCATTTCAACCAGCCTACTTAAGGCTATAGAGCAGTCTACAGTTCATTGTGGTCTATTCATTTCTTTTCTAACCAAAAGGCATCTATTTCTAACCCCAAATGAATTGTACTTTGGGGGCTGAATTTATTTTAAAACTCCAGTTTGGAACTGTTGACATTTGAGCACTTTTCACTTGCTGTTGTCTGATTCCCAGCTGATAAGATCTGGGGGGTCATTTCCAGAACAAGTTCATTTTAACAGCTATAAAACAGAGAGCTAGGAAGCCTCTCTTTTATAAACTTGTAAGAAACATGGTAAGGCTAGTTAACGTAAGTAGACTTGTGAAATTTCAAAACTTCCTTAAACTATTACTAAATAAGATTTCAAAAGAGAAATGTTCATTATTTTCAGTAATTTCATCAAAGATAAAACTAAGTCTCTAACATAGTATGCCTAAAGAGCTTTTTAACAAACTTGACTTAACACATTAATAAAGGGCAGATCCATCATTCCAAAAGATGCACAATGATAATGAGACTCTAAGCATGTGGCTTTACTGTTTTTCTTTGTACATTTCAGTGACTAATAAAAAATCAAGACTTTTGATATCTTTGTTGGTGTGGAGGCATACGTAAGGAAAAAAAATTTTAACAATTACATAATTTCCTCCTATTAATAGTTAATATTTTTACTTCCTCAAAAAAAAATATTTTGCTATCTTTGTTGACCTGGAGATAAACATGAAGAAAATTTTATTTAACAATTACATAATTTCTTCCAATAGCTAATACTTTTACTTCCTCAAATAAGTTAGTTTTTAAATGTTTTAATCATATAACCCGATTCTTTACATTGTAACTTCTGCTTTCTGAGTTTTAGCAAAGCCTACTCTTTAAATATTCTTTGTCTTCATTCAGATAGCTCCTTATAGATTATTTGCCCTATCAAGAAAGAAAGTTCCTTCTTCCATCCCTTCATTTCTTATATCATAGTAAAAACTTTAGGCTAATATGGCACCAACAGAGTTTTCTAACCAATAGAATTTTTACCTGATAGAAGCTATAATTTAACATACATTAGACTTTCTTAACCTGCTTACTTAAAAAGTAATCAGGAAAATGCAATTTAGAAGCTGTATGTATTAAGAACCAAAAAGGTTAATGCATCTTTTATGTTTAATTTTGTTCCTGATTTTTTTATGTATTTAAAATGCATTTATAACCTTTCTACTTCTTATTCTAACTAAAAATGTCTTAATAAGGAAGTAGTTGTAATTTTCGTAAAAGGGTTAAGTTTTAAATGTTAATTCATAATATTTGGAACGCTTAAATTTACACTTCAGAAGAGAAATAGATTTCCTTGCCTTCCTTTCTGGCCCAGGAAAGGCTTGTGGTCAGAACTTACTGGCAATCAAGTGTTAAGCCCCTGAGCACTGATGGTAGAGTGTGTCTCACAGACTGCAGTTAACAGGGCCCCGTTTTGTTTTCCATCCACTCTCACCTCACAGTGTTTTCATAGTATGAATTTTACCAATGAGAATTTTACCATCTAAAGAATTCTGTGCTGCCGGCCACAGAATGGTACCCAAAGATCAGCAGACTAATAAAAGAAAGCTTAACTTTACAACTAGTGTTTGCAGTCCAGGAGGAAAGAATAGGGAAATGAATGTAGGCGCTGAAGCTACAGCCATTCAGAAGATATCTTTATCTTGGGGCTGAGGTGTAAAGATAGGGTAAATATAATTTTCTAACTGTCTCATACCATGTTATTCTTTTTAAAAATCTTAAAATAAAAAGCAAAATGTTTTTAAAACTCAGCCTCAATGGAGAATTTTTTGTATTCATTTTTTTTTTTAAAGAAGCTTTCTTTGAATTGGGTAGGTGTTAGGAGTTTTGAGGGACTTTCTGAGAACTTCTTAGCTACCGAGCAGACCTACCAGCCATGAGCGCACTGCCCACACACTGCTCAACTGAGAGGTCTTCATCTTTCCTGTGCCTGTTTGCACATGTCTGTGCAGCCCCGGGGTGTGTTTAGGAAAATAGAATTGTCTTTTCCAAAATAGAATGAGATATAGTTCACACTATTAAAAAGCAAAAAATTATGTCCCATTTTTAAGGCCTGACAGAAGTTATCATAAACAACACTCTTATGAATTCATTTGGTAGTGCAATTCACTTTGCCAACTCCCGGAACCAAATATACTCATAAATTGTAGGGATTTTTCTCTGGTGCTGCTGTGTCAATGTTTTGGTGGTTATATTGCTATTAAGGCACTGTTATCTGTAAAAATTTAAATTCAGCTTTATTTAAAATCCCCTTAAATACTGAAACTGCTGAATTTAATGTGCCATGGGCTGGTGGTTGAGAAGACACATGTCTCTTTTGTAGTACTTGAGGATTATATTTTTCTTCTAGGACTCTGGAGTAAACCAGGCTGCTTTATTTCTTCCTAAAGTTGCTTGATATCTGAAAAATAAGATTTGGTTGGTTGGTTTGGGATACTGGGTCTAAACCAGGGTTCCATGTGCTAAGTGCGTGCCCTGCCACTGAAGTGTACCCCAGCCCCAGCAAGTTTTTTTTTTTTTTAAAGCATTGATGATTTTTATAACAGAAAATGCATTTGGACAGTAACATGACAAAATTTTTAAAAGATTTTTCACATGGAAATTTTATCTAAAATAGTTCAGTTTTTAATATTTTAAAATATTTGTCCTGCCCTTCATGTCAAAATTATAATGGATTTTTTTACTTCAATCTTATCATTTTAACTTACTATATAAAAAGTAATTACTACATTTAAAGAGTTAAATAACTGATGTTTTTTTATATAGTATTTCAGTGACATGCCAGAACTAATCATTGAAAGCAATTAGGAAATGCACTTTCAAAGAGGGTGAAACCTGGAATTATTAATCTCAATAAATGAGATTCATTTTAAAATAAATATAATTTGCCAAATCACCAAAAAGCAATTTGCTAAAGCTCTTCCTATAAAGGAAAGTGGAAAAGTGTGGACGTTGTACATTATTAATACATGTTATTTTTCCTTTTATGTTTCTGCAAGTCATGCACACATACTTATTTTTTTTAGTGAAGGGTATAATAAAATAATTTAAATCTGGATATAACTTAATTTATTGAAGCATATGTTAGTATTTCTTCTTTTGAAGGAACCTGAGGTACCCATTCCTTCAGTGAGAGGTGTGCATCACCCGTACAGTTTATCGATGGCTGAATACCTGTGCTGTGCCACCTTCTGAATGTCTAATCACCTCACCAGCCTTTATACTTTTGTTCATTTTTTAGATAATAATACTGTTCAGTAATGAACTAGTTTAATCTAAATATATGCTAGAGTTAGTAACTTCTTTCTTCATTTGATTTTTTTAAAGAAAGGTCTTTGTATCATAATGTCTGTCCGGTAATGGCTGGAGGGAATGGCTAGCACACTCAGGATTCATGAGTTCACCAAATGAACTTCTAGTTTGACTTCTGCTTAAAATTTGAGAGAAATTCTTGTGGTCATTCTTTTTTTTTTTTTAATCTGTTTTTCCTAAGAATAACAGAATGGTAGAAAATTACATTTAGATATTTTTATTATTCTTCCCCCTCATTATGTTCACTTTTATTTACAAATGAATATGTAGGAAAGTTATCAATAATTAAATATGTTGCAATTAAATTCCATTTCTAGGTGTTTATACTTTAATATATGGTATGCTTTGAATTTTTTTAGTTAAAAAATTCCTCAGTAAAACATGTATGAGTCATGTCATCTCAGAGAAAATTATATTCCTTTTTACTGGCAACTCAAAGAATGCCACTTTACAGTGGAAATGAATATAAACAAACAAAACCATTAAACTAAATTTTTCCAAGTTCATAGCTGACCACTGTATACTCTCTAAATTATGCATTCATATCTGAAATGTTAAACAGTCTCTATTTTGTGAGGTTACCTACACATGAGAGCAGAGGAACAAAACGTAGTATGATTTTAGCATATTTGTGCCTATTTTTTATGTGCTAGATAAATAGGTGAGTTATGCCATTCCTTAAAATGCATTCCAAGGAGCTGGGCTTGTTATTTGTTTTTCTGGCTATTTTGGCACAACAATAAAGGTAAATAAGGTGTCCACTGCCGGTGTTGGTTGCACTAATTAGTCAGTTTTTTAGTGGGCTCAGTGTTTCGATGGCTTGTAAAGACTTCTCCATGAGCACTGTCTCTGAGCCAGACTGTTATCACGCAGGCGTCTGTAATCAACAAGTCAAGTTAGCTTTAAGATTCCAAAAAGTACTAACTTATAAGTGACTAGAAATCTATGAATTGTTGTCCAGATTGATCTGACTTTAGGCTTGAAAATCACTGGTCGTTTAGTTCCCCCATATATTAGAAAGCCAGGAGAATTATATGTGGATTTGTATATTTGTAAATATTTCCTCCAGCTTGAGGATTGGACCTTAAGTAATATCAGTAATTTACATAAAAAAAATGCTACAAAGTCAGAAGGCATTGAACAATTAAAAGAAAGTTTGAGCCAGGCGGTAGTGGTGCCACCTGTAATCCCAACACTCAGGATGCAGAGGCAGGCGGGTCTCTGTGAGTTTGAGGCCAGCCTAGTCTACATAGTGAGTCCAGGACAACCAGGGCTACACAAAGAAACCCTGTCTTGAAAAAAAAAAAGGAAGAAGGAAAGCTTGAATATAATTAATACATGCAAACATACACATCCGTTACCAGTAAGGCTACCAGATTGCTTTGGTTTTGCCTCTGCCTCCTACTGCTGGGATTACAAGCATAAGCTACTATGCCCAGCTTTGTTTTCATTACTTTTTCTTAATGTGTGTCTGTATATCATATATACTATGCGTGTGCGCATGTACACCAATTTAACTGAATGTACTAGATAGATTACAAAGCTGTCTTTATAATTTTGTAATCAGTCTTTGCTTGAGGTTTTTGCTTGTTTTGTTTTCTTTTATGAGACTAGCCTGGACTAGCCTTAGACTGATCTCTTGTTCAGCTTCCAAAGAGCTAGGATTACAGGCATGATCTGTCATTCCCAGCTAAATACCTGCTTCATATAAATATGCTTATATGCAGATATTTACAGTCAGGAGAACTAGGTTTGGGGATATGTGTTAATTTTGTTTATAAAATAAAAGTCTCCATTTTTTTATGTGTTGGATCTATAACATTTTCTTTGTTTCACAGTTGTACTACTCATTTAAAAAACATGCTATGAAATTTGCACAGAAGGGCAGGCATATCAATGGGAATTTCTATATCACAACATGAGGAAAAGAATGCCAATTTAGGATTATGCTGTGGTTCAAGTTTGATTCTTTCATGTATTGGTACTCAGAGGTTGTGGTTAAAATGTTTAACTCAGAAGAGTCTGTATCTGAAAGCGGGTGGTAGTGCCTCATGGGACTTGCAAGTATGCAGTGAGGTGGCAACTGTGCCACACCTCACAGCTCCTTAGCACATGCTAACCCAGGTAAGCAATGCCAGAGCAAGCCCATGGGCACCGCACCTAGGGAAGGGCTGGGCTCATAGCCCAGTCTCAGACTGTTGCAGTGTCTCTGCTCAACTTGAGGAGGTTGTAATAACCTCTTTTTAGCCTCCTAACAATGTTTCCTTCTTAGAGTTACTAAAGTTAAATACTCACAAGCCATTCTTCTTTTCTTATTATTTATACTTGTCTTACTTGTTTCAAAAAATGTAGGTGAGTAACTTTTTCTTTTCTTTTTTTTCAAGACAGGGTCTTGCTATGTAGCCCAGGCTGGCCTGGAATCGCTATATAGCCCAAGCTGGCCTGGAACTTGAGATCCTCCTGCCTCAGCCTCATGAGTGCTGAGATTACAGGCGTGCGCCACCACGCCTGGTTTAGGTGAGTAACTTTTAATTAAGTACTGCAAACAAATTATTTTCTTAATTTGATTTGCCTTAACATCAGTGTAAAAGATTTAAGATTAGATCGCAAAAAACTTAAGGTACTGCCTTTCTTAGAAAAATGACATGGTAAAGTACATATAAGACATAAAAATGCAATACATGTTTAGCACTGGGTTTAATATCCAGAATTAAAGAAATCAAAGAGGCAAGAAGGGGTTGGTAGATAAGTAGTGATATCACTTTAAGATATATGAATTAAATTATTATGTCCATAATTTTAACTAAAACTTCAGTGTCCTATGACTAATTACTATAAGCAAGTTATATAAATCTTTATAATAGAAATAATATGAAATCAAACAGCTCACAGCAATTATAGTACCTTACACAAGGAAGAAAGGGATTCTTTTAATATAGGAAAGGAAACCAAATAATATATCCGTGTTTTATACTTCAGGTAAAACTACTTGTGCCTGCACATAACCGATGCCAGAAATAAGCCAGGGAGCATCACAAAATACAGTAACCTGGATGCTAGCTGAGCTCTGCAGTCTCCCAACTGTGTTCTTGTATGGGTACAGAAAGAAAGGCAACACCAAATTGGGCACTTCCTCAACATTTCTGATATATGCCCTCGAAAGGGCATTCCTAGTCTATGCTTCTCATTTTAAGACAAGCAAGGGCTAAGATAGAATGTATTACAAAATCAAAAGACTAAAGCTGGAGAGAGGACTCAGTGCTTAACGTCCAGAGAACCTGGGTTTGATTCCCAGCACCCACGTGGTGGCTCAGAGCACTCAGTAACTTCAGTTCCAGGGGATCCATCATCCTCTTTTGGCTTCTGTGGACATCAGGCATCTAGTACACAGACATAAGTGCAGGCAAAACACCCACACACATAAAATAAATTTTAAAAATATAACTTTAAAAAAAAAAACAAAGACCATTCACTTCCTACCCTGTAGCTGGTCCTTGAAGCTATGAAATTTCCTGCCTTAGTGACTAATGACTAACAACAGAATAAGCAGGCTTACGAAGGGAAGTCATATGGAGTTATAGTCAAAATTAAAAGCTTGGGGTTTCTTTGGGTCCCCATGTACTAACTAATAAATACAATAGAACTTTGGTTCTAATCTGTAATTATCAGTGGAGTAAGTTTATGTAAGCATTTCATATGGTTGGAAGATATATATTTAACATGATGTCCATACCTTACACTCTTCCCCAGTAAACCTGCAGATAAAATATCTGTGAATTCACATGCGTGTGTATTCTTTTCTGTCCCTGTCCTTATATCCTGTCTCCACGCCCTCCTCAGCCCTCCCCTACATCAAAGCTTGTGGTCCTTTTCCATCTGTGTACTAAAAGGTTTCTTTGTAAACCAGGCCATTTGTCCGTCATTGTTTGGGGTCCAAACAGTGGTAAGATACCCTGTCACTGATCCCGTGTGCTATGAATGGCAGCTCCTCTCTGGACAATTGGCGGAGGGGCTGAGAAATATTCCTGAGAGGATTATTTAACCTTTCAATTTAGAGGGCACAAAGCCTAGCTGATTAATGAACTTTCTGATGGGTGCCGATAAGCGGATCTATTTCTTTATTTCCCCTAAAAGTGATTCCTTCTCCTATCCATATTACTATAATCTTAAACATAAATGTGGCAAATAGATTAAAAAACTGCACTAAAGAGTTTATCTGGATGGCAAACTGAAGGAGCTAAATTAAAATTGGTAATGACAGCAGTGGCTCAGCCTCATATATGGTTTTTAAATGCACTGTGTATTTTGAAGAGACTTATTCTCCAGCTTGCCTGGTAATGACTGCTTTTGGTGCAGTCTGGGGCTGGCTTCTGTTATCCCCACCTCATGCCCCCCCCCCAAAAAAAAATGAGTTGTGTTATCTGGATGGCTGCAGACACATACGCATCCCCCTTTCTCACTGCATGGGCAGACAAGGTCGATAGCATTACAAGGTATTTGTGGCAGTGCTTGTTTCAGTTTTCAGAGCTGCCAGTTTCCAGGCAGATTTGAATTACAAAAGAAGAAGCTGGCATGAAAATTGAAAGGTTTTATCGGCCGGTCTGAAGCCTCATAGCACATTGCTTATTTATGCAGTCCATTTGCACCAGGAAATATAAAAAGGAAATACATTTTTAAAATAAGGCCATAAAGACCCAGATATGTTTAAGATGGCAAATAAAATATAGATACCTATAATATCTTTCCAGGAAACGATTTTCACTTAATGTTGCACATTACTTCAGAAGAGCATTTATGTTGCCATCATAAATGTGTGCGTCTGTGTCACTATGTAGGTAGTCTCTGGGGATTAAGAAGGAAGCCCTATGCTAACTTACTTTAAAATTAAAATAGACAGAGGGATAGCTCTGCAGTTGGAGAGCTACATTGGAAATATTTAAATAGGGTGGTAAATTAAACTTAAACTAACATTTTTGCATTCCATGTAAAATTAGCCATGGCCCAGTGAGTAAGCGCTGCTACCTTTAGAGAAAATTGGGATGCTTTTTAAGCCAGGAAGATTGGGAGTCTTCGGAGCGCACACTGCTGGCCTCCTTACTGTCTTGCATATGCTCATTGTTCTACCTACTAAGCTTTTCCTTTTGTGTTTGTTGTTGGGGCTTTTAGTGGCAAGTGTGTTGTTTATGAAAAGATTGAAAAGCAATCACTTTAATAGTTCCTTCTTATGGAAGTTATGCTTCTTTTATTTTAGTCTTTCTATATGTCTTTTAGGTATAGCCTGTTGTTTTCTTAATGTAATAAATTTTATGCTAGCAACATACATATTCCTCTTACTTTAACAGGTTTTGCTTAATGAGAAATGATATACACGTGTATTGTCTTAAATGAATTAAATTAAATGAAGGCATAAATATATGAGCATTTGGTAGTGCAAGGCCTTAAATAATTACTGGCTTTACCTCTGGACAGACAACTCAAGTATATCCAAGAGAGACGTAGAGAGGAAGTTAGATGTATATTAAAAATATCAAATCAATAAAGCAACACTTACTCTGCTGCAATTCAAATGAACATTGTTCAAGAATCCTTTTTCTAATAAAGCAAATTACTCTCAGCTAAACCATGAGAGGTGCAATGTTTTGTAAATTTCATTTTGCCAGTGTCTGGGACCATTATTATCTTTTCCTGACCTCAACTAATTATTTCATGTAGTTTTTTTTTTTTTTTTTAAGCAGAAAACTATCAAAAGCATACATGCCTGCTGCATGCTAATGCTGTGCTGTACATTTTTTCATGAATTTTCATAAGGATTTTTCTACGTAGCATGTGTGGCTTAATGATGTAATCACCCGATAGACTAGAAAATGCTCCAAAGGAGACGTTCCGGTCTGTTGTGTACATAATACATGTTTCAAAATTCTGCCTAATTAAGGAATTACCCAATGAATTGGGAGTCTTGTTGGGTATATGACATAGTCTAAATACATAAAAAAATATATGTATATTATTATATATGGTACTTTCAATACTTTTTTAGGATACAGAAAAATTAATAGTAATGTCCTCTGGAATG
>NW_026589732.1:1318347-1337674 GCF_907164565.1 Psammomys obesus
AATAGCTGAGATTATGTTTTGTGTGCCATGATCATTTTCATTCAGAAAAGACTGCTCAGGTTTTGTTTTCCTCAAATGTGATGATGAACCTCGTCAACCTGACTGGATTAATAGCAATGAGGAACTTAGTAAGACACACCTCTGGTGCGGCTGAGATGTAGATCACTGGGGCTCTGACTTAAAGAATGGTTTAGTTCATTAATAGAGTCAAAATTTGAATAAACTATTGAGAGGTGGTGGGACTGTAGAAGGTAGAGCATGTTTGGATATCAGTTAAAGCTAGAAAGAGTGCATGTGTCTTTGAGGGTTCTGTCCTGCCCTGACATCTTTCATTACTTCTCTGCTTCCTGTCTGCTGTGCTGTGAGCTGCTCTATACACCCTCCCTACCGTGATGGACTGAAGTCTCTGAGACCGAGCAAAATACAGCTTTTCTCCCCTAAGCTATCTTTCAGTGCTTCATCACAGCACTAAGAAAAGTAACTAGCAATCCAGCTTTCCATTGTAAGAATAAGATCTAAAGTAAGGTTTTTAAAGACTTTTTATTACTATATATTATTTTTTCTATATCAAGAGCTCCTCTCTTTACCTGTGCTTGCAACCTCAAACCTTCTGACTGCAACAATAGGGGAAAGTATGAGTAGGCCAACTACCACTCTGTTACAGAAGCCCAGTAAGCATGAGGAATAGTTGTAGCAAAGTGCATGCCCATCTGTACCTCTTCTTCCAGGCTGCAGAAAAGAGAGCAAATAAAAGACTACATTTTTCTCTCCATGGTTAAGTTCACCACCATCTAGGGATATGCTCTTTCCTTCTTTCTGTTTTCTCCCTTCAACTCTCCACCTCAACTAGCCTACATGGTCAAGTTACTCCCATGGAAAACTCCCACCAACTAACTCTTCCTCTTAAACACTGTCCCTTTTCATCCTGTACTTTCTTGTTGGTGCTTCTCAAAATAATAATATATGCCTGCTCCCTTTCTTCAATTTATATTCAATTTCTTAGCATTTGTTTTTGTAATACAGTGTACATACCAAAAAAAAGCATAAAATATAATAAGTAGAATCTAATAAATTAGCTGTGTAGCTTTCTTTGCATCCCTTCACTCCTCACCCTGCTCTCTGCCCTCCCAGATTCTCAGTGAGGCCCCTGTGAGCAGTTGCATGTGTGATGGCTGTGCTTCTGTCCTTGTGTTGCTAGGCTTCTGTTGTGCTTGGCAGTGTAGGTCAGATCTTCCTTGAAACTGTTCTTTAAGGTCTGGGCTTTTGTCTTCCTGTGTCTCCTTAGCTTTGAACCCTCCCTTCTCCATCCCTTTCATGAGCCTTTGTCTGTCTGCCCTTACGTGTTGTTTCCTGGGCTCCATCATGAGCCCACTACCACTCCACACTAAACTCTAAGAAGCATTTCTTGCCTAAGAGCTCTTTTAGAACAGATGGGGTTTTAACTTTTCCTCTAACATTAACTCTCACAAATATTTATATTGCAGACCAAACCTGGACCACCTAAAAGACCAAAGACCCCTTCTGGACAATCAGCATTGGTGTATTGCTACAACTGTGCACAGAAAGGGCATTATGGGCATGTAAGTTTGAGTGGTTTTTGGACATAATGCATCTTGTTGTCAGGGAGTGGTTGCTGAGAGGTGAGCTCAAAATGATGTAACTGGGAACACTTATTTGTTTATAAGCTAACCTTCAATGTTAAGATGATGTATTTTCAACTAATTTACTTCTGTGGTTCTTACCAAGAAACACTGTCAAAGCATATTCCTATAGTTCTTTGAAATGTACTTGAAAACAAATTTAGCTCATAAAGTTAGTCAGGCAAAGTCAGCAGCAGCTTAGAAAGAGTTCTCACACCTTTCATGGACCGTTCATTGGATTTTTCTGCTTAGTTCTTTATCTTTCCCTGGAACCACATTCCCTTAAGTCTGTCATTCGAATCAAGCTCTGACACTTAGTAGAAAGAGGTGGTACAGCATTGGCCCACACACCTACTCCCCAGTTGCCTACATTCCCTTCTGACTGATCTGTGCCAGTCCACACTGAAAGGACTAGACTGTGTGACACTTACAAGAACTGTAAGGTGATCAGTGTCCTCTAGCCAGTTGCCACAGTGAGCATGAAATAGTAGCAGCTTATCCCAGAGCTAAGACCCAGTAGGAACAGGCTTTGCACCTGTACATTGTGGGAACCTTAAAGTCAGGGAGGAGAGGCAGTGGCACAGGGAGTAGAAATCCGTGTGCAAGGGATTCCCATGCCCCACATAGGCTTGCTTGTTCGTTTGTTTGGTGTTTGATGTTTGGTTTGTTTTTTTTTTTTTTTTTTTTTTTTGAGACAGGGTTTCTCTGTGTAGCCCTGTCCTGGACTTAATTTGTAGACCAGGCTAGCCTGAACTCAGAGATCCGCCTGCCTCTCCCTCCAGAGTGCTGGGATTAAAGGTGTGAGCCACCATACCCGGCTCCCCACATAGGCCTCTAACAGCCTAGAAACCAAGGTAAACATCAACCTGATCCCATGGCAGGAGGCAAAAAACCTCCAGAGGCTCAGGACCCCTGAAAGCACAGAGAAGAGGGGCAAGCAGTAGAGTGGCAGACTACCTCTTGGTTTTCAGAGACACGGTTTCTCTGTGGAGCCTTAGCTGTCCTGGACTCACTTTGTAAAGCAGACTGTCCTCGAACTCACAGAGATCCACCTGCCTCTGCCTCCCAGAGTGCTGGGATTACAGGCGTGTGTCATAGTGCCCGGCTGGCAGACTACCTCTTAATTTCAGTTATGGCACTTTTCTAGTACAGGCCTTGGGAGCCCTACAAGTGCAAAGAGACAAAAAAGGCTGGGAGAAGAAAACATGCTAAACAGAGCCTATGAAAGACTGAGTTTATCTTCCATTTTGAAGCAGCAGGAACCGGGGGGTGACAGATAGAGCATGCGTGCTAGGATGAAGCTCAGATTCTCAGTGTAATTTTTACTCTGTAACAACCAGATGATTTAACAACGCCCTCCCCCCCTTCCCTGACATTCAAGTCTTTATCTCCAAAGCAAAAAAGTTGTACAACACTGACGCTCAGATGCTCTAGTATGATCGAGCCCACTGTGTAGAGAGCACGATCCTACAGGGTGCTCAAGGTCGCCTCTGAAGAATTCACACTGAAAACCCCCTAGAGAAGACTCTTAGGAAATTACCATCTCTAGGTTTCCTGTTGTCCTGTGCATGCCTCTTTTTGACAACACCTTTTAGGAAACACTCATATTAGCAATCCACCACCACACACATTACGCAGGTGTTTAATTTATGTGCTTGCTTATCTCTTTAAAGCAAAAGAGTATACTTTTAGCATTTGTGTTTGTTCAATTAAAGAAAAGCAGTTACAGTTGGATGCTCCCTGCTACTAGTCACTGCTGTTGTGGATGAGAATATCAAGAGCATTTGGAATTTATCCCTGAAATCTAGACTTAGACAAATTTCAATTTACAGTAAAACAAATTTGGCAGCCATAGTTGAAGGAACTCTAGATTATCAACACTAATGAAGAAGATCATTGGTGTGGCTAATCCAGAACAGAAGATAAATTATATAGCCAGCTATCAATTATCTGTGTTAATAGAGGAGACCAGTGATGTGGATAATCAAAATATAATTTACATGTAGCTTTGGAAAACATTTGTGATACGATATAGCTCCGTGTAGTTACATTCGTCTAGATAGAATAGTATCCAAATAGGAGGCATCCCCAGGGGTGAAAGATGTCCAAGCGCTCACCCCTGTCAGTGTCAGAGATTCAGCCCTCACAGGTTGTTACTGAATCACTTCATATTGCCTTCCCTAACTCCACTCATTCTAGCTAGAGGGGCGAGGACAGCAGTAGACACTGAGAAGAAGATGATGTGAAAAGGGCTGGAAGAATTAAAAGGGTCTGTTGGCATGGTGCTGACTAAGTGTATCAAAACTTCTAGGGCTCTGATGTAACCATAACTTGATATTTTTATTGATTTATATGATGAGTCAGCTAAATTCTATGTGGTATTTCACAGGCTTTTTTAAAACATCCTGATTTTTCTTGAATACTTAGTTAAGAAATGCTGAACATTAGTAAATAAATCTCAGGCAATATGATAGAAGGCAGATGAGAAGGTCCTGAAGGAGAGTCTCTCCGAAAGAGATGTCTCAGCCTCTCATGCTCCTTCAGTTGATATCGCGTAGTGTATATGGGATAGTTAAAGCAAAGGACAGAGACAGGCAATAGACATGGAAAAATCAGTCAGGAAGAAACGAGTAAAAGGACCGATCTCAACTTGGTTGAGAGAGCAAAGAAAAGAGATGGTTTCCTCTGAGGCTTCTGAGAGTTACCCAGGAACATTTTCCAAGGAGATATAGTCCACACTTACTTCACCATAAGAATCCTTAGCCCAGAAACAAAGAGGACTAATGGGAGGCAGTAGACTGGAGGAGCAGGAGGTAAAGGGAATGGAGCAGAAGGGAGCAAAGAATATGCTCAGTATACAATATATACCCACAAGAAATAAGAAATTTTTAGTTAAAAAAAAAGTCCAGTGGTGGTGGCACACACCTTTAGTCCCAGCACTCAGGAGGCAAAGGCAGGTAGATCTTGAGGTTCTCAGCCACCCTGGTGGACAGAGTGAGTTCCAGGACAGCCAAGGCTACACAGAGAAGCCCTGTCTGAAGAAGAAAAATAGAAAGAAAGAGAGAGAAAGAGAAAGAAAGGAAAACCAAAAAAGAATTACTGCCCTAGTAACTAGTGAATGTTGAGTTTAAATAAGCTACCTTCTGTGTGCAGAGAAAAGAACAGTTTGAAGCTAGGAAGAAGGGAAGAAAGGAGCATTGATAGGAAGGCTACCAGATGAAACAGACAAAAGACAAATCGTTCACATAATTCCAATAAACTGCAGCAGAGGACAAGACAAATAGGGTTGGCACCCATCCCTCCATGCTGTTAACTCGAACTGGGGAAGGAGCCTGGCAGGGTGTACATAGTTCCTTAGTTCCTTAGCCAAGAAGGGAGGAAATCCAGGCTGGGGTAGCCTAGAAGCTTAATCAGGTTGTTCAGTTAGCAAGGCCTACGCCAGGAGCCGCTGTACGTGGTGCATGTGGTGTGCACTTGCCTCTAGTCAGTGTAGCCTAGAAGCTCTTGAGAAGGTTTGCTGAGCAGGGCCACCTTGTGATGTCATTCTTTCAAATGCAATTGCAGGAGTGTACAGAAAGACGAATGTTTAACCAGACATTTCCAACATCTCCATTCATCTACTACTATGATGACAAATACGAGATCCAGCAGAGAGATCGGAGAATAAAGCGAAAAGTGAAAGGTTCGTCATTAAACTTGTGCTTGAATTACTTTTGCAATAGCTCAAAAAAAAAAAAAAAACAAAAAAACTTGTATACTATCTTTGCCTATTTTGGAGGTCATTAATTAGTACATAAAAACAGTTTTAATAATTATAAAAACTAAAATTTTCAAACCTCTACTTCCAAAATCTTACATTGTAATCTATTCACAGTTAATATGTTTCTTGGAGAAAGCATTTTAGAAAATTTCTAAGATTATTTTATCTGTCTAAGCAGAGAGTTAAAGATTCCTTTGAAATTTTTCTACTTGACAGATAATTTCCCCTTTGTATGTCTGATATTTTTCATGGAACATGGGTTTCTGGTGACTCTGTTCTCAGAGTCCGCCGTTGCAGACAGGGCTTCAGGCCCACTGCCACCCCTGTGCGCCCCTTCACCTCAGTGGTTAAGAGCACTGGCTGCTCTTCCAGAAGGCCTGAGGTGAAGTCTCAGCACCCACATGGCTGCTCACAACTGTGTGTTGACGCCAGCTCCCGGGATCTGACGCCTGTGGCTTCCACAGGCACCTGCAGGCACATGCACACACCTTCATGCAGACAGGCACACCTCCACATAATTAAAAAATAAAAACCTAAAAGCATAAATAAATTTACAAAATCTTGTTTAAATCTGTTTCTTCTGCCTCCCTTCTTCCTTGGTACAATCAAGATGTGTTCCCAAGTTACCTTTTCTGTTGCATGATAAAATTATTTTTTAAGCTGTTTTCTGAATTTTTTTCTGACTCTTAGCATTTTTAGGGATTTTTTTTTTCCTTTTTTAGCTTTAGATTCTCTTGAGTTCAGACCTTTTTCAAAATGGTGATACTATTCATCTGCATACCTTACATATTTAACATAAAATTGATCTCCATTATGAAGAAGCTACAATAGATCAAGATAGTGACTGAATTAGAAAGATTACCAAAAAGGCTGTATCTGTACTTTGATTTACTTTTTATAATTTACTTAGTTTGTTTTACTTTGTTTTTCAAGATACGGTTTCTCTTTGTAGCCCTGGATGTCCTAGACTCAGTCTGTAGACCAAGCTGGCCTTGAATTCAGAGCTCCACCTGCCTCTGCCTCCCGAGTGCTGAGATTACAGGCATGAGCCACTGAGCCAGACTCTAATTTAGGTTTTTTTATTTGGTTTTTAATTTAAATTTTTTACAATAAACATTTATAAATTAAAATCTAAGAAAATCTTTTTTTTTTTTTTTTTTTCTTTTTAGCTGGTTTTGACAGCTCTGGCACATAACCATCTTGAGGGTCACTCTGATCCTTGGATAAAATTCTTATTTTATGCTTAAAAGTTTAGGCTTAAAGTTTTGGGGGTTTTATTTTATTTTAAGATTTATTTATTTGTTAGATATACAATGTTTTCTCTGCATGTGTAACTACAGCTAGAAGAGGGCACCAGATCTCATTATAAATGGTTGTGGGCCACCATGTGGCTGCTGGGAATTGAAGTCAGGACCTCTGGAAGAACAGCCATCTCTGAGCCCTCTCTCCAGCCCCCAAGACTAGAAGTTTTTAATCACCATTTCTGTAATATTCCAAGGTTCTGTTCGTTTTCACACACCTCACTTCATCCTCAACTACCACTCACTATTGTCAGTCACTTCTGTCAGTGCTCATAATAAATATGTCAAATCCTAACAAGATGCAGCAGCAGCTAGTACTAAACCTCTAAGGTGCACACGGGAACACCCACCCGGCAGCCACTTCTCTTAGGAATAGTACCCTGGGCGCTGTGGTGGCCACCTCGTGGAAGAATGCCAGGCTTGCCCTTGGAGGGTGACTGAAATGTCTTGTGAGACTGTAAGGAGGCCATTTCTACACCTGTTTCACCTCTCAGGCAACTCTTCCCTAGAGGAACTTGAACGGCTTTTCTCACAGAACAGCGCAAGTCTTCATTGTGAAACATGTTAAAAGTATGTTGAATAGAGTTAATAACAAATACTAATGAATTTGAGGATGTGTCCCCAATGTTAGCAATCAGGATTGTAAGGGCTCTTTAGAATGCTGTATTGGTCACTTGTCTAAATATCTACCTCTGTCTCTTAAGTTATTCTAAGAAAGCAAAAATTCTTCATGGACTGAATAGGCAAAATACTTTTCTTATCTTCCAGAAATCCAGAAAAATGGAGGTTTCCCAAGGCGGTTCAAAAGACCACATGTAGAAGAGACAGATCAGAGGCAGCACCATGGTGTGAGAAAAAGCCATTCCTCGAGAAAAAGCAGTAGGTGGCCTCGAGAAAATAAAGAAACACACAAAGTAGTGACCAGGGATAGAGAAGGCGGGAGGCACAGGTGGGGTCACCGGCATCGTGATGAGGATGAAGACTTCCCCAGGGGCTCCAAACCTCCCTCCTCTGGAAGTGCTAACAATCGAAAGCCCTCCAGGTCCCTTTCCCATTCATCCCACTACCACAGGCTGCGAGAAGAGAAGCTTCTCAGAGAGGGCAGGCGGAGCAAGCCGAAGAAAAGGAAATGCACAGAAGAGGGCAGCAACGATAATTTATTTCTTATTAAGCAAAAGAAGAAAAAACCTAAGCTGTGAGGTGGTTTCTGACCTGGCCTTCACATTACAACATTCTGGCAGGGCTTTGTTGTCTGTTAAATGAAGGGGGCTTTAGGTTTTGATTGCTGAATTTCAGCCATACCTAGGGTTGCTGCACAGAGAGCTCAGTTCTGTGTCTCAGACTGTCATTAGATAGAAAGGTAAACTTAGCTTTCAGTTCCCATACCAATTTTACTTGAGATAGAACACTTTTCTTTTTTTCAAAAAAAAAAACAAACCTTTTTAAATGCTTTGAAAAAAAATTACAAGTTCACCAGATATAATTTATCTACATTATTTGAGTACTTGAAGCTCATTGGAAGGCAGATTGCTATTAATTAAAAAAAAAAAAAAAAAAATCCACCACTTATTTAGCATTCTTTTTTAAAAACACTGAAAAAAAAAAAATCAATGAAAATCCAAACACAGCTTTGCTTGCTTCAGAGGCTGTTGGACTCTTTCTCTGGACAGAACAGCAAAGGCTGACTGTGAAAATGAAGATGTCATCATTGCATCGTGGAAGAGGGCAGAGAAGAGGCCATAGCAGAGGACTCATACAGACTCTGCAGGGTAGGCACACAAGGCAGAGTCCATAAGACTTCAGCATGATCACAGTGGCATTGTTCTTACCAGTCTACAGCCATAGCTCAAGAAATAGAGATAAGTATTACCAACTTAATTTTCATGGATCATTTTAATTACTGCAAAGCTATTCAGAATCTTTTGTACTTGTGAGTCTTTTTTACACTTATGAAAGCCTAAACTTAGAATAAGAAAAATAAAATGCCTGAAACCATGAGTAACTGTGTTTATTGTTACAAAAGACAACAAGAACTTGGGTACTAGAAAGCATGGTTGGGTTGAACAGGTCACTACAGTCATAAAATCCACCGTAATCTGGAGTCACACTGCCTTTGTGTAAAGCTGCAGAGAGCTCCACAGTTCCAAGTGCTCTCCGGAGTCTGTTCCCAGCTCAGGACACAGCATGAGGGACCCAGCCCTTTGAGCCTGCACATTCAAATGCACAGTACCCACACACAGAAATACACACATGCACATAATAATTATAAATCTTTTTTTAATGTCTTCATTGTCCAAACACAAGATCTCTGCCAGAATAAGCTGGTGTGAAGGTGTTGGATCCCCTAGAACTGGAGTTACATTTTTGAGCGACCATGTGGTTGTTGGGCATTGAAACCCAGTTCTCTGAAAAAACAGCAATTAGGAAGAGCTTAACTGCTGAATCATCTCTCCAACCCCAAGTAAAAGGCTTTTAAAAGTGATCAGACATTTCCAAGAAAACCTAGCAGAGCAGTAGCTGCCAGGGGCCAGGGATGCTTAGTAGAAGCAAGAGAAAGGATGAGTGTGTGTGCGTGCTCACATTAGTTGTGATAACTTCACAAGTATTTACATAGGTCACTTTCACAGAGGAAATCTATTGAAAACATTTTAATGTTTTCACTTAATTGGAGTAATCTGAAAAATGTGAGTGAGGTCAAGGTTCATTCAGTAGTCCAAGAGCCATCTTCATTTTTGTTTCTTGCTATTCTATGGTGGAGCAGGAGTAAAACACAAATCTGGTATCCATCAGGGACTGTAGAACTGCTCCCTGGCCCCAGGCCTATTTCTGCAGAACTTGTTTTCAGCCTCTGTGTCATTCACATACATTTTGGATCCCAGTGCCATAGAACATTGTCTTAAATGACAGTCTGGGCTCAGTGCCAGTGAACACTGACCCACCCAGTAAATACTCAGCATTCTTCAGACACCTTGTAAGGGGTGTTACATTTACCAGGAAAAGCCATTATTTTCTTACCTGCCCCTGACACCCAGCCTCTAGAAATGACCTCTACTTCCCTGTTAACTCAAGCCTCCAACAGATCAAAGCCCAATGCTAATTCCAATCCTAGACCGGCTAAGGCACCTTCCTCCAGTCTCAACATAACCCCCTTATGACTAGCTGGACTCTTCCTGGCCATTTTTTGCTATCTTCTCTGACCCTCAAGAGAACCCTGGCTCTCTGAATATTCAAACTTTTTTTTTCCCTTTTACCCAGGAAGCATTCTATTTTGGTACCCTCTCTAATACTTACAAAAGAGAATAAACAGTCAAATACACGAGGGACAGCAATTCTTACTGGCGAGGTATCAGAGAACCCACAAAAACCTTAAAATTTATACCATAACTCTGGGCACCAATTAGAATGGCCCATATTGGACTTTGGAACTAAGGACTATTCACCCAACACTGGATCATCTGTGACAGCTCAAGACAGTGCAGTCAGTGGTTCCTCCATCTTGTTTTTTGGTTTATTTTGTTTGGGTTTTTGTTTTTTGTTTTTTGTTTGTTTGTTTGTTTGTTTGTTTTTTTGAGGCAGGGGTGGGAATGACTTGTTTTGTTCTTGTTTTTTCAACACAGAATTTCTCTCGGTGGCCCTGGCTGTCCTAGAATACATTCTGTAGACCAGGCTTGCTTTGAATTCAGAGATCCACCTGCTTCTGCCTCCCAACTACTGGGATCAAAGATGTTCACCACTACCATCTGGCACCATCTTATATTCTTGCTGAGGCCATTTCAGGTTTAATTAGAATTTGATCTCTTTGATGGAGAGTGCCATGGAAAATTACCCAACTCTATTCTAGAAACCCAAGGTCAAGATGCCCTAGCTAATTTAGCTTAGCTTCTGTTAAACTGCTTGCTTATGCAAACCTCTACCTGCGGCTGTCCATCCAGATACAGGATGTGGGTTTTGCCTTTACAAACCCCTTCACCCTGGGCTACACTTGGATCCCCAATACACTGAAGAACTCTGGCTTTCTCCTTCTGGGTTACAACAGTTACAAATCTCATTAATTTCTACAAATTGGAGTAGAATCTCTGCTGAGGGCTAGGCACTACCCTGAACTCAATACAGTGATGTGTTACATTGTAGGTGCCATGCCATCAGGAGCTATAGCTTGTGAGGAAGACATACTGCACAAGTCCAGTACTTTTAAGAACAGGGTTCTAGGTGTAGCGAAAGGGCTGAACTGTCTGTTCATAAACTGAAGAGATAAAGCCATCGAATTTAACTGGCTGGCCCCACCCTGTTCTGTGTATGACATTACCTAAGTGACTAAAATGGGGGGGGGGGGGTACTTCTAAATAAAAAGGTTCGCTATGAGCCTTTCAGAAAGAAGGCTGGAGGAAAGATATACTCAAGAAAGCTGTGTAAGGAAACACGAGTGTACCAATAAAATGCCAGAGGAAAACTGATCACAGAGCACCATATAACTCCTTTCAAGCTCCAAGCTTATAGCTCTGGGGTGGAAGCCTGGCCTGGGATGGGAATGAAGGGAAGGAAAGAGGATGCAAGAGACTACTTCCCAATCAAAGTCCACTGCTTGTGAGAGAAGCCCCATGTTTTAGTACCCTCTGTTATAACCTGTCCAGCTGGTTTCCTGTCCTCGGGTGAGGCCCAGATTATCTGAGATCACCTGAAATCACGAATCAGAACACCTCTCCAGCAGTATTTTGACTGAAAAACATAGCTTAGCCATAATGACCTGAAAATTTAGAGGCAATCATAGTTGTCATCTTCTTGACGTCAGAGAGCTGTGGAGAACTTCCAGCTTCCAAGGAGCCTCCCCTGGGTCTCTGTGGATACTCATGCCCCTGGGTACCAGAAGTGTTGGCCAAGCTTAACCAAACTCCCCAGAACAGTCCTCCATTACCACAGTGCCCTCTGAAGCAGGACCTCCTAAACCCGAAACTGTCCACATGCTGCCTCACTCTTCCCAGTAGCCATCACCTGGTCAGGTTTGCCAGATGCACCTTTCTGGGAAGATGCCAGACTTGCCTTGACCTCGGCCTCCTTTCATATCTCAGTCTCTTCCTCCACACCCACCCAGTGTAGCCTCAGATTGGGGACCTACAGGCAGCCTGGACAAGTCACGGGTCACCAGCCCCTTCTCTGTGTCTATAACGAGTTACCATCTCCCCTGGGGATACGCATGACAGCCCTCCTGCACTTGACTGCTCAGGGAGTTTTCTGGTTTCTCGCCTCAGTTAACCTTGGCTTCCTGGATCACTCTGGATCCCCACAGCAGAACCAGACTTGAAGGCCTGCCTGCCTGCCTGTAATACATGGGTCCCGCCTGGTCTTGGTCCTTCCTTTCCCATCAGCAAGCCAGCCTGTAAACACCACCATCTTAACAAGGATACGAGAGCTCTCAGCCACACCACGATTTGTGACATTGTGGTCAATAACAAAGCTGCAATGACCTAGTGTACTCTTCGCCCCTTTACACATTCACATGTCAAGTCAGACATATTCAAATCAGGCTTGGAGCTCTTCCCACCAGCCCTCTGCCTCTCTCTGCTGAACCTCATCAACAGAAAATAGTTGTAGAAGATTTCAACAGGTTAGGAGTATGGAAAAGATTCAGTATTGAGCCTTAACAGCTTGATCCCTCCAGACAGGTAGATGGCAGCTACCTGTAGTAACCAAGCACACAGCATGAACTGAGCAGTAGCCTGGAAACACAGGAAGGAGTGGCTCCCAGTCCCAAGCCGAGCTACAGCCTTTCTCCCGGTGACATACCTGCGCACCCCTGGAGTGACAAGTCCCAGAGTTGCTATACAACACCAAGGAACACAAGAATCAGGTGCCAGCCCGGAGAGATGGCTCAGGGGTTAAAAGCAGTGGCTGCTCTTTCAGGGGACCTGGATTCAATTCCCAGAACCCACATGGCAGTCCACAACTGTCTGTAACTCCAGTTCCAGAGGATCTGACACCCTCACACAGACCTATGCAGGCAAAACACCAATGTACATAAATTAAAAAAATAAATATTAAAAAAAAAAAAAAAGAATCAGGTGCCAGACCTGGGTGGAAGGCAAGCCAGAGGGGTTGCAGGTCAAGAAAATGAGATACCTTCAAGACCTCAACTTCTTGGAGCCAGTACCCAACACTCGTAGCTTCCTGAGATCTCAGAGTCAAAGAAACTGCTACAACACAACATCCTATAGCTTGGAAGACTCTCCAATATCACCAGTTCCAGAACCTTCCTTAATACATGGAAACCACACCCAATACTCAGACACAGCCTCCTATCCCACACTGAGTCAGAGGCAAGTCCAGGCCTGGTGCTCTCAGTGTGGGGCTTTTCATGTGGCTGGGAAGTGGGCTGTGGGGGCCAGGACCATCAGCGGGTGAATGTTGAGCTTTTGAAGCCAGGTCTAGAAGCCAGTGAAACAGAAACACCACACAGGGGTTACACTGCCACAGCAGGCTGGAGACACAAAAGGAATCCAGTGCTGGCAGTAAGAAGGAAGAAAGACCGTGAAAGTGAAGTTTGCCATTCGTGACAGGAGGAAACTGAAAATATGTTCTCCAACCCATGCAAATCATGCATGGCCTTTTGTCTGCACCTGCAACCGCTCACAGCACGCTCACACCAGGGCTTGGGTTCCCACACAGTCTACACGGGGACTACACAGCAAGCAGGAGGGACAGTGCAGTCCTCACATACTCAAGCAGGGCTTGGAGGAGTTCCACCCTTCCAAAAGCTGCTGGGCTCACAGCAGCCCCTGCTGTAGGCTGGCCATACAACCCTTATTAGAAATGACCCTGTTAGAGACAACACCCCAGGCTCCGTCCACTCCCAGCCTCTCCTCTCCTCTCTGCTTCACCTTGGGTTCCACCTCTAGAAACCTACCATTTTGTGGGAATTTGCTTGTCCCTGTGGCTCCTGCTGGGAGCGCCTCCTTCCCTTACTCTCCCCTACACCTTGCAAGAAGCTCCTTGTTGAGCTTGGGAAGCCAGGCCTAGAGGCCAGTGAAGCAGAAATGTCACAGGGCCCAGAGGTTACACTGGGACAACAGGCTGGAGACACAAAAGGAACCCAGGAGAAAGAAAGGCTGTGAAGTGAAATTTGCCATTTGTGAGAGGAGGAAACCTGCCTCATTCCAGATCCCATCGTTGTCTCTCAGCCAGTCCTCCTGCCTTATGCACTTCCTACCCTAGGCCTTGTCCTATTTTATAACTGTTGGTTTGCATTTCTCCAGCACAACCTCCTTTATCCAGCTGCCTCAACATCCTGGCATCTATTACATGGAACCACCTGATACCCTCCCTGGAGCTAGAGACTGTACTTACAGACCCCAGCCAGCCAAAGAAGACTTTTCTAAAGAGTCACTAGAATCAAACCACATCTGCCCTTCTTGTCTCCAATGTCATTCATTGGGAATAAATAAATGACTGTAGAATGTCTTTTCACAATTCTCTTATTTCCTAACCTGAACAACTCAATAAGAGATGATTTTTAAGTCCCTACCTCGGTGCCAACATTGGTAACTCTGCCAGGCATTGCCAACACAGACATACTACCCACACAGAAATCTGCCAATAGCAGACAGGAAAGCAAATGGTAATGCATGAAGGGTGTGTTTGCACCATCCTGGAAGCAGGGAACAGTGCCTCTGCTGAAACAGGAAAGACCATCAGGGTTCCTAGTGAGCAGAATAGGGCCACCCTAGGCAGGGGGAACCATGTGTTCAAAGACATGGGTGGCTCTGTCTTATGTAGGCTTCAGGCAAGTGAGTGGCTCGGCAGACAGAAAGAGGCCAGACTGAGCAAGGGCTGGGCAGGGACCAGGACTTCATCCTCTGCGTATGATGGCACACCTGGGAAACAAGTTCACTCTCACGAACATCCTCAAAACGGGGTGAGTCACATGTACCTCTCTTCCCTCAAGGTCTCACAGAAATATTTATTCACAATCTGTCTCTCCTGCAGTGACAGACATGAGCATATCAGAGGCCATCCCCAGGCGGCCATCACCATAGATGTGTCCCACTGTTCTTGGACTCCATCATAGCAGTGCCAGCCTTCTCTTCTGTCAGCGTGCTCTCCTGCCTCTGGATTCTTTAACTCTGCACGTCTGAGACTCACCCATGGATAGAATGATTTTAATACTTTGTTGCAGACATTGAGAGTTGAGGAGTTAAACTTGGAAGAGCTGGAACTTAACAATAGTTTCCTAATCATCCCACCACAGAGGCAGGCTTCTCATGAAAATGAGCTTTTATCCTCTTCTTGAAAAAGCTTACGCAGAACATAAGCGTAGAGGACCACAATGTACAGCAAACTCCCCGAACCTTACTCCAGTCCTCAGCTTAAGAGGCCCTATTAAACCCGGGGTGGATTTTCTATGCCCAATGGTTTTTCCATTTTGTCTTTTAATTTTTACTTTAAGGACTTAATTTTAACAAAAGAGCCGAATTACCACCAAGCTTAAAATGAACTTGTTTAGGGAAGTTAAAAAGAGGCTTTAGAACATGGAGCTGTAATTGACTTTAGAACGTGATCATTACAAGGCCCCTGTGCCCCCTGTCTCAGACTTTGCAAAAAGTGAAGCACAGAGAGGCCAGTGGCCAGAAGTGTCTGATCTACTGTGAGCCTGAAGATGCCCCACTCCCAGCCAGAAACACTGGACCAAAGACATCAGGATCCATCGGTCTGGGACTCAGATACTACAATGTCAGGAATCCATCGGCTGGTCGATGGGGAGAAAACGCAGAAAGGGGGCCTGGGTGAGACAAAGGTCTTCATACCAAAGTGCAGTCCAGACTTAGAAGAAGCCAAGAGGGGGTGACAGCAGGGGACATGCTTGGGCTCTCAGGAATTGTTTCATTTTTAGTTGAACTGCATTCCTGAAGATGCCTGTGTTGATGCTCTATGCCCCAGTACCTCAGAATGGGGTTGTCCTTGGAGACTGTGTCTTTAAAGTGGAGATTAAGCTATAATGGTGAAGAGGGTTATGGGGACCTCAGTCTAATCTGAATATTGTCCTTGTGAGAAGAGGAGTCAGGGGCACAGGGTACTTGGGAACACAAAGAGATTTTTATATGAAGAGAAACCAAGAGGATCAAAATCTGCAAGAGATGTTCACCCCAGCTGGCACCATGGCTTTAGGCTTCTGTGGTTAAAACCACCCAACCTGTGGTATGTCTCTATGGCAGCCTGGAAGTACAGGGTCCATTTGCCATATGTGGAAAGAGTCATACAAGAGTGATCCTTTGACCGAATGTCTTTACCTCTAGGACTCTACCCTAAAGGTTAAGGAGGAGCCTTTGAAGAATCACCTGCTCTGTTCACGGAATAGTCTCACAACTGTAAGTATGACAATGCCTGCCTGTGAGAATTGAGAAATAAATGAGACTAACTGACTCAGTAGAGCAAGGAGAAGCCATTAAGGTCCCAAGATCAGCTCTACACTGTACGTGATCTGCCCTCTGTGGAGAAATGAGAATGCCCTTCAACTAGATGATGGATAAGTAGATCCTGGTGTGTCCATGAAATGAACTGTTCACACCAAAATGGAACTGCATGGAGGAAGTTCACATGCAGTGTGCAGAGAAAAGGGAACTGGATACTCTCGAATGCCCTTCTGCCAAATTTAAGATAGCCCAAAACTAATCTATGATGTCAGCAATTCCCTTGGAGAGAGAGTGACTGGGATTGGGTAGAGGGAATGCGCTGGAAACGTTCAACATCTTGATCTGGGGATCAAAGACCTTATCCTGGGATGATCTAGCTGCATCCCGCAATTGCTGATCATTTGTCTAAAGCCACTGGGCCCCAACCTCTGGGTTACCTACATGACGGTAACTCCCCAACATATATGAGAAGACCACAATATGTTTCCAGTGTGTCTTGAACCCACCGATCTGAATTCCAAACATTAACACTGGATATGCAAATATGGAAATTACTCTTTATCATATGTTTAATAATTATTTTAAAAGGCAGTGCAAAGGGGATGGAAGTTGATATAATATTCACACAGACCACAGTCACTGCAATCTGTACGTGGCCTCAGTTAGCACCAGGTGTGAGGCATCAGCAGAAAGAGTGGAATCTGAACAGGCTTTCTCTGGGGAGACAGCTCACAGATGGAGGAAGAATGAACAGGGAGGAAGCATCTCACCTGCGCTTGTCCCAGTGCCAGGGCAGCCAGCAGAGAAGGTGGACAGCCCTGATGAGAACCAGAGTTTGGGGCATGCTGGGAGAAGAAGAGACGGGGCCACCCGACTACAGATGGAATTGTAGGGCTGCAGGGACAATCCCAGCAGAGCTGACCAAGGGTTGCCTGGGCTGTTGATTAACACTAAGGAGGGTCAGGCTTCCTGCTGTGTAAGGAAAATGAAAAAAGTCCCCAAGTCTCGATATCTGAGGACACGGATGGGTAAGTGAGGCACAAGACGGGTTCCAAGACAATGAGCCTCACGTATAGGTGGGTGGGTGAAGAAGATGGGCTGTGGGGACCTTCAGCCTTCGGGACTTGAGAAGGTAGATTTGGAATGAAGTAATGAAACCTCAGGACAAGGTCTGGGGTTGAGATTCAACCAGGCCAGGAAGAGCAAGGACTGTCAGTCTGTTTCCTGCCTTCTGTTCTCTCTCTCTCTCTCTCTCTCTCTCTCTCTCTCTCTCTCTCTCTCCCTTCCTTTCTACCTTTCTTTCTCTTTGGTTGATTGGTTGGTTGGTTTGGGGTTTCTGTTTTTGTTCTTGTTTTTGTTCTTGTTTTTGTTTTTGTTTTTGTTTTGAGAGAAGGTTTCTCAGGACAGCACTGGCTGTCGTGGAACTCACTTTGTAGACCAGGCTGGCCTCACAGAGATCCACCTGCCTCTGAGTGCTGGGATTAAAGGTGTATTTCACCACTGCCTGTCTATTTGCCTTGTTTCTTAATAAGATCCACCTGGGGAGGATCCATAAAGATGACATCCTCACTTTGTTTTAAACATTTCCTTTGCCCCACAACCGCAGTTTACAGAGAAGGCAACATATAGAGTCTCTCTAGCAAGGGTGGTGAGCCAAATGCACATGACCCAACAGGCAAGGACAAAGGTTTCTCCAAGGTTGGCTGATGCCGGAGGCCAGGCTCACTGATGCTGCCAGGATCGGGACCTCAAAAGGAACCCTGATCTGCCACCTCCCAGCCCTCACTGGAAGCCCCTGGGGCAGTCACTGCCCAAGTGCCAACAGAATAAGTCACAGAGATGAGCCTGTGAGTCATCGGGACTTCCTTCCGAGTTTCAGTGGGTATTTTGGGTAGGGCTTTCAATGATCCAGATTAGCATTAGGTAAATTCCCATGTATAGGAGCTTCTCATTTTTATAAGAACAGCTGTCAAAGTGGAAGTGAGTGTGCAAATGACCTACCTTTCCATGGTGTGCTGAGCAAGAGGGGACAGTGACGCCAAGCCAGGTTCTAATCCCATGCTCGCTCGCTCAGGGATTGACTTCTCACCATGAAAGCCATTCTCCACCATTTGCTTCCATATACACAGGGAGCTCATTTACCATTTCCCCAGTGCAAATCAGCGAGTGCCCACCCTGGGCCAGAGGCTGACAAGTTAGGGAGGCAAGTGTAAGGCTTCCCCATAGCAGCATCTGGTAGGAAGAAGGGAAAGAAACAGACCCTCTATCAAGAGGCAGGGCTGTGCCCCACCACCAGTTCTATAGCAAAGGTCTGCAGCATGGATGGATGCCAGGCCATAGCGGGATTCACAACCACGTGCCCGGGGGCCACCCTAGTCCATCGCCAGCCTCGTCCTCTGTGGTCCCCGGCTGCTCACTCAACACCATACTCGGTTCCAAAACCAAGGGTTGCAAAATGAAATTAGGATCAACTTTTGTAAAAATGAGACTAAAACTGTGTGGTTTATAGTCTAGGTATAGATTTTGGGACTGTGTATATCAGAGGGACTGTAGAAATGAGCATAAAGGTCCATAAGGAAATAAAAACGCCAGGGTTAGGGGTTTGTCAACTGCTCAGTGACAGAACATGGCAAGGACAAGGCAGTGGGGTCAGTCCCCAACAGGAAAAGAGAAGAAGGAAGAAGGGAGAGAGAGGTATGGGAGTAGCAGGGGACAAAAGAAAAAGAAAAAAAAAAAGGAACCAGAAACACAGATGTCTGTGCCATGTAGTGAGAGGACTTAACTCCAAGGAGCCAGCCAATCCTAGCCGGAGTCAGGTAGCCTCCGTGGACGCTAGCCAATCCCAATCGAGGACACAGAGCTGAGGGTTCTGGAGTCTACTAGCACACCATCCCAGACGGCCCTGATCTATTCTGATTGGGCCTATGTTTGTATGAGCTGGGGCAGATTTAGTATCTATCTAGTTGGCTACTCTGACTTCATGACAGTCTTCAGTCTACACTTTGCCTCACTAGGCCTGCGTTTCTATTTCTCGGAATATGAAACAAATCTCCACAGGTTGCAGGCCACCAATCGGCTTAGAGGTCAGCACTAGAGCTTGAGCCAAGCACGATGATGCAGCAACCTTGAAGGGCCCCTTGGAAAAATCCCCAAATGCTCGACCAATCCCAAACACACACACACACACACACACACACACACACACACACACACACACACACACAC
>NW_026589732.1:1337684-1372352 GCF_907164565.1 Psammomys obesus
CACACACACACACACACACACACACACACACACACACACACACACACCGTATCCCCTGACTCACTACTAGCCAATCAGCTTAAAGGTTACCTCACCACACTGGGAAATCCCCTAACTGTCTTTAAATTGAGCTTTTGTGCTCAATTCTGCGAAGGTGGTGACCCCAGCATGCTGGAACTCTCGCAGAATAAATGCTCTCTGCTTTGGTATACTACCTGAGTCTGGGGTCTTTCTTCAGTGATTCTCCGACCCTAACGGTGGCTTTGTGTGTTCCTAGAAAACAGCTGGAGAACGGATGCCAAATGTTCTCTTGCTTGGCCCTGTGTTCCCTAGCCCCTTCCTCTTGCCTGTCTCTGGAGAGCATGTTGTTGCTCTCAGAGTATTGTTTGACCTGACTACAGCCATGAATTACACTGGAAACTTTTCAATAGGATTTTCTGAAGTTTCCTGGGTGTCTGTCTTCCCTCCTGTTGAGTGTCTTCTCTCCTGTTGGGTGGTGAAGACACGCTTCTGTCCCCAACAGAGCACAGAGGGAAGAGAGCAAGCATTCGTTAGAAATGGGCAAGGTGAGCACGGCGTGCCATGAAGCCCAGACACGGACGATGGCCCGTCACAGCAGTCCATGCCTGGAGTAGCACCCGGAGACTACATGCCCAGGTTTGCTGAGCTGGGAAAGCCGGGTGTGGATGTGGAGGAATTCTGAAGAGCTGTGCCCAACTTCATGGTTTCTTGTTCCATAAATGTGGGTGGGTGGGGGGCACTGGAGTAGAGGGCGTCTTCAATGTACACAGCACTCTTGCCTACGCGTTCCAGGGGACTGCTCACACAGATTTATGTTCTGCCACTTTAAGATGCACTTTTATTTTTTTCTTAGCTGTGCATGTGAATCTCTCCACACGCGCCTGTGCACTTGAGTACAGATGCCCACAGCGGCATCGAATCTCCCTGGAACTGGAGTTAAAGCAGGTTTAAGCTGCACAACGTAGGTGCTGAGAATCGAACTTGGGTACTTTGTGAGAGCAGTATGTGCTCTTAAGTGCTTAAGGCTAATCCTGCCTTTTTCAAACTTCTCATTATATCCCGAGCCTTTTTCCTCCTGTTGTAAAAGGCTCTCAATTTTTGATAGGATCTTACTGTGTAGCCCAGGCTGGCCTCAAACTCATGGCTGTCTTGCTGTCTCAGCTCCTGAGTGTAACACACCAGCTTTTCCTTAGTGTTTATTTCATGGCTGCAATTCAGCTGAAATGCATAATTTGCTTGCCACAGTGATCTCTTGTGTGGAAAGAGCTTCTCATTTTTATTGCTATAGCATTTGTTATTAATTTTTAATGACTACCTTTTCCCAGTGTGTTCATAATTTTTCCCTGGGGTACTTCTTAGAGATACTTGGGCGTCTCAGGTTCATGTTCTCAGAAGAGAGCCAAGAGATGAACAGCTCCAGATTTAGCTTGGTCGCAAACTTCGTCACAGCGGACAAGAGACAGAAGTTGGCCCAGAGGATAGATCCACACACTGCCTCCTTCCCTGAAAAAGTCTCGGGAACAGAAGTCAAGAGGAGCTGAGCAGTGTGCCGACATGCCTGGTTAAAGACACTTGATTCCTTGTGGAAAGTTCACATCCAGGAGGGTCTGCAGCCGAAAGAGACCAGCCCCCACCACAGGCCAAGGGTCCTGCTGTGCCTTCGCCTGCAGCACTCAGGGATGCCCCTCCCACTGCTCCAAGGTTTACTAGTGTTCTTTTCAGGAGGCTGTGGCTCTTGCCGAGGTTGTAGGGTCCCTATGTGGCCATTTGTAAACAAAGATACCGAGAAATGGCCCTAGGAGCAAGAAGGACCAGAGTCACTCAGTAACAGGACCAATATCCAAATTGTAGTGTTGAAAATTGTTAAAGACAGTGACCTAACCAGGGACACCAAACTCCCACCACTCAGAAGGCTGGGCTTCCTAGCAACCCAAGGCCAGCCGAGCAAGACCCTGCCTCGATGCATCTATTTATTTATTTATTATTTATCTATTTGTTTATTTACAGTTGAATTTCAGTTATAGTCATGTGCCTCATGATGACTTTTTGGTCAAAACAGGCCTTGTATTAGACAGTGCTGTCCTAAGACTATACAGCCCAGCGACATAAAAACCTGAGTTTTTGATGATGAAATCACCTAGCTACTCGCTTTTCAGAATACGTCTCTTGTGGGTGTCAGCGACTGTGCTCCCGGTAAAGGGGAAGGCCACTGAGCTGAGGAAGGTGGAGGGCTCTAAGCTGCCTAATAACATGGTTTATCCCTTGGAGGGGCAAACTGCCTTGTGCTGGGTAGATCAGGGAAGCAGAGCTCAGAGGTGCGGACTCTGAGGGGAGAGTCAGGACCAGAGCACAGCCTGCTCAAAAGCCCTGTGATGAGTCTGCTAATGCAGGCTCCTGATCCTCTCCAAGCTTGGTTGATTCTCCACCACAGAGCCTACAGCCCAGGAGCAGCCTTGTCTAGTGGCTTGTCTAGAGGCAGGTGACCACGCCGGAGCTCTCTGTGGGTAGCAATGGGTCCCCTTAGATCCCACCGGGCTCCTGACCCCCCAGCGTCTTCCCCAGCTTCAGGAGACCCAGCAAACAGTATGAGAGAAAAGTTAAGGAGAATGTGACAATGTGTATGTTTTGCATGTAATAGGGACAGAGTTTGTGTAGTGCTTAATAGTTGCACAATAAATCACATATATTAGATGATGTGATTTAATGTATAAATGTCTACTCACATGTTCACTGTTCCTAAGTGGAAAGTAAAAGTGTAATACAGGGCTGGGATGGTAAGGCTCACCTAGCATTCATAATTGGCACATGACTGTAATCCCAGCACTCAGGAGAGGGATGGAGGTGGGTCAGAAATTCTAGGTCATCCTCATAGACAGACAGTTCAAGGCCAGCCTGATCTACATAAAATCCTGTCTAAAAAAAAAAAAAAAAATTACAGTACAGGGCTGAGGGCTGGGATGTGGCTCTGTGGTAGAGCTCTTGCTTAGCATGTATAACAGCCTGTGTTTGATATCCACAGTTCAAAATGGTGAAGGGAAGAGGAGGAAGAGCATTTGCTCTAGGTATGTATGATGTGTGGCTCTCCTACAGCCCTGGGCGCCTAGACCCCTTGCCACTTATGGATGAAAAAAGTGACACTCAGAAAGGCCATGTACATTCAGTTCTGTCACATCATGTAGGATTCAGGCCATGCTCTGACCTGTTGGCTTCACGTGAGTTTTGCACCCGTCTTGTATCCCTTTCTGTCTGGCTCACTGTGCCCTCAGACAGGCTGGGTGTGTAAGCAGAAAGAAAGAAGAAGCCGTTGGCGCTACTGTGTCTTGCCAGTGCAGTTTTCTGTATTCAAATTAGATGGTGCAGTCTCCATGAATAAGATTAAAGCTCCCAAAGGATTGTGCCCAATTTAAATGTCTAAGAGGCCAAGAAGGGGCGGCTGGTGGCTAGGGCTGAGTGCCGGCTCATCTGTGTTGTTTCTCTACTGAAGAGGGAATTCCAAGTGATAACAGAAGCAGAGGCTCTAGGGCCTCAGTCTAGCTGGCTTTTGGGGAACCAAAGCCGCCAAGAATGCCAACCAGGCTTTTTGAGGGATGGTAAATTTGTCAACAGCTTCTTCCCGGATCCATGCCCCTGAGTAGTAGAAGAGTGACCCTGAGAAATGGCTGTAAGGCTTCTGACATAGTGGATGCTTTTGGCAGGCAACATGGGGACATGCTAGCTGACACACAGGGCTAGTGGCAGCTGTGACTAAGCCCATGGGGATGCCTAGAAGCCACTTGGCCTCTTAAGGAGCCCTGAATTGCCATGCAACACGATGCCCAGTTTAAAGTAAATATCTGAAGAAACAAGACTGCTATCTCTCTTTGCCATTCCTGAGTTTCCAAACTTTATGGTCCTGAGCCATTTTCAACTATTAAATCTGTTCCAGCCAGATGGCATATGTGGAGAGAGGGGGTTCATTACCTACACCCCCAAATAAAACAGAGCAGTCGATTGGCCCTTCAGTGGCCTCTGGATGGTAACGGTTCTTTGAGGCTTCCTTTCTCCTCTGATCACCTCTCCTGGTGGCTCCCCCAGGTTCCTCCCCCAGAGCCTAACACAGCAGGTGGCATCTGTCAGCAGCATTGGCAGGATGCTGCGATGGTCCTGCAGGATGGTGAAGCCATCCAGATCCAGAGCTGCGGACTGTCACACAACTCGGGCTCCACCTGCCACAAGCCAGAGAAGCACTCACTGTGCTGGCCTTGCAAGAGTAAGCTCAGCCAGAATGAGTGTCCCCTTCAGCCCTGCACCCTAGACCAGTACACTCTAGCTGTACAAAAGAAGATGGGGCTGGCTCTGTAGACAAGCTCCCTTTGGCTTTGTTGCCTGCTACAGTACAAAGCGAGTTGTTCCCCCAAAGGCTCACGTGCTGGAAGCTTAGAGCCCAGTGTGGCCATATTGAGGGGCTAAAATCTCTAAAACGGCATCTCCAGCTCCACTGTTATGAGTGGATTTCTGTCCTCAAGAATGGGTTAGGACTAGACTGGGCTAGAGCAGGTCACTCTAAAACAAGCCCACCCCATGCTCTTGATCCCCTTTGCTGTCTCCCATCCCACTTCTTTACCACAGGTCCTGGTAAAGATTCTGGTGGACCCTCACCTGGACCAGCATTATATTATCAGACTTGCCAGTGGGAATCAGGAGCCAATCAAAGCTCTCTTCAGCAGTGTGGCAGCATAGGACTGTAATCCCAGAACTTCGCAAGTGGAGGCAGGAAGATCAGGGGTTCAAGGTCAGCTGTGGCTGCATTTCAACATTGCGGCCATGCTGGGCTATATGAGACCCTCACACAAAACAAAACACTGCTTACACTTTACTAGAGTTATCAAGTAATCCTTACATCAGCAGGACTAAATGAACTAAAACCCCATAACACACAGACTCTCCTTCCTCACTCATTATCAAAAAGGTTGGAAGTGAGTTTCCAGATTCTGTCCGCATAATTTCCCTTTATTCCTAGCTCTGTTACCATCCCTGAGGCAGAACTGGGGAAACAAAAATGGGTTTGGTTGTGATGGCAGACCCTGACCTCAGAATCTGAACACAGAGATGAGTATGGATGAAGGTAGCATGATTGGAAGAAGACCCAAGTGGGTCCAAAGCTCTGAGTAAGAAGGTTCTCTTCACCTGCTTCCCATAAAAGGAAGAGTTTTGGGGGATGGGAAGGAGCTGAGATAGAGGCTAAGAGTGCTATGGAGCAGGTGGAACAGGGGAGCCTTCACCCGTTAGCCAGGGAAGTTCAAAGCTGTGTTTACTGGTGCCCAGTGCTTCAGAGAAAGGGTGAGTGGGTGGCTCAACCTTCGATGTGAGATAGCAGATCTTTCCTGCCTGTGTCAAGGTTCTGGTGGCGGTATGAATGAAGGGCTGTTGTCACCCCCAGCAGGGCAGCTGGCACTTTATTTTATGAAAGGGCATTTTTATAAAAGCCATGTGAAAGCATCTCAGAAAATTTAGAAAGGGGGAAAGGAGAAAGCTGTGGGTGTTACTCCCCTACTATATGTGAGGCCCTGGTTCAAATGTCTACACTACAGAGAAGAAAAGAGAGAGGAGAGGACGGGAGAGGAAGGGAGAGGAGGGAAAAGAAGGGGAGAGGGAGAGGAGGAAGGGGAGAGAGACAGAGAATGGGAGAGGGAAGAAGGAGAGAGAAATTGGAAAATAAAATTATCCTCTTCAGCTCTTGCCCCTTCCTGTGCTGTGGGGTATTTCCTCTTCTCCTCCCCCCTTGGAGTGAGCAGCTGTAGGCCTATGGCAGAGAATACTGCCTCTGCCCTCTGAAGCGGATCTTTTTATTCTCCATTTTAAATATGCGTCCCTCTCCTCTCGCAGAAAGCACCTCTGGACCCATCAGCTACTGTGAAGAACAGTCCAGCTTGAAGTTTGATTGTTTTCAACACGATGTATCACTGCTCGGGAGTCTCTAGGGCCAGTGGGATCCACTGGATGGCCAGGTGTTGCTCGTCTTCACTGGGTTATAATGCACCCATGGTCAACTGGCTGATTCAGCAAGGCCCAGTTCCCATCCTGTGGGTGACTGCTGGGAGCCTGGCTCATAAGGTTGGGAGATGAGTATACCCACATCTCACCTCTGTCACATGCTATTGGTCAATGCAAGTCCCAAGCCAGGCTGGAGTTAGAGTTTCAGGCATGGAAGGCTTAGTGACTCCTAATTCCATAGCTAACATTTTTTTTATAGCGGTTGAGTTTGCCATAACGGTACCACATTTATAGATTATCCCTAAATGTAAGTTACCACATTTAATTTGCTTAAAATGATCTCTAACAGTACCTGAAGTGAACAGCTTGGAAGTCCTAACCTTTGAGGTCAAGAAAAACAGTGTTTCCCACTCTGAATAAAAAATAATAATAAAAAAAGGAGGAGTGGGGGTCAAATGAGAAGGAACCCAAGTGTCCCGAAGAGCCCCTTAGAAGCAGTGCCCCCTACAGAGCCCTAAGGGCTTCACCTGATGGAATTCAAATGTGGCAAGATGTCCTGGCAGTTGAAATCACCACCTGGAGTCTTCTCTGGGCCTCAATTTCTCCATCCATAAAATGAAAGAATTGGATGGAATGGCCTTCTGGCTTTCTTGGATTATTTTACTCAGTTCTAAAAGTCAGGTGGTCCTCTTATACATCTGTTAAATACATAGGAAACGGGCATGCCTGTCCTATGGAGGCCCACCTAGAAGACGTACTGTCACACCTGTCAAACTTGCCACCTCGTTCCTGTTTCCTTTACCCATAGATCAGTGCAGCTCGCAGACCTAAGCAGGGAGGTTTATTGTGCAACGAATGGTGGTTAACACAGAAACCGACAGCTGACACCCAAGAGTGTCTTGTCAGTGCTTGACTGCAAACGGGACCCAAATATCACCCCCTCCCCAAGGCTCAGGACCATTTCAGAAGAGAGAGAGGAAAGACTGTAAGGGCCAGAGGGAGGGGAAAGACTCACATGCCCCCGTTGTGTTGAATGGGAATGCCCCCCATAGGTTCAACTGTTTGAGAACTTGGCCCCTGTAGGTGGAGCGGTGTGGGAAAGATCAAAAGGTGTGGCCTTGCTGGAGGAAGTGTGTCACTGTGCGGGACCCGAGGCTTCCCAAGCCTCCTGCTTGTGGCTTGAGGTGGGAGTTTTCAGCTGTTCCTGCTGCCATGCTCTTGCTCCATCATCATGGCGGGTGGACTCTAGCCCTCCAGAACTGTAAGTACAGCTAAACTCTTTTCTTTGTAAGCTGCCTTGGTCATGGGGTTTCATCACAACAATAAGTAAGTAATAAGTAAGTAAGTAATGCGTGTTCCCACCTCTACTGGCTGTTGGTGGCTTCTGTGGGGGAGGGGGGGATTCCATTTTCTTTGATAGTGTGGCCCCTGGTTGGTTGAACAAGCTCCAGTGGGTGGCTGTGTACCCATGACTGTATGAACAGCACAAAGGGAGTCTGTGAGGTTATTTAGAGAGAGAGAGAGAGAATGTGAAGTTGGGAGGGGTATGGAGGTGGGTGGATGGATCTGGGAGGAGTTGATAAATATGATCAAAACCCATTGTATGAAATTCTTAAAGAATTGATTAAAGTATTATACTTTTTTAAAAAAGCAAAAAAACAAAGAAGCAGTGTTGTATACAGCTTGAAGGGCTACCTGATGGCACCATGTCAGCTTTGTGTGTCCGGGCACAGGCAGTATGTGCAGGCACCCGTCACAGGGCTGTGCATGACCGCTGGTCTGTTCGTGTCTTGTCTTGTAATCCTAACACGTACCTGTGACCTTGGTCAGTGTTCATTGGCTGTTAAATGCACTACACAAATTTAATTCCTGTGGTTGGAAGCTGAGTAATGGAAGTCTGAGCAGCAAGCGGCAAGCTCTTATTTGTAAAAAGCTCAGACCCGGGACCCCGAGAGCCTTCAGAGTGGCAGCACTGGAGGGAGGGGCGGGAGGGGCTGCCGCCTTTCTCTTCCACGCTTCCACTTCTGGGTTCAGCGGTCAGCAGTCCCTCCTATCTAGGAATGGGCAGCTGGCAGCCCGGCTCAAAGCCCTGTTCACAGTGGCATCCTGCACTGCCAAGACCTGGTGACTAGAGTTTTGGACAATGTCCAGGTCAACTTCTGCCTGCTCTGCTTAGGAGGATCATTTTTACTCTCTGGAGTGGATGTGCATGCTGTTTGCAAGTTCTCCCGGGAGAAGCACTCCTTCCCTCCATAGCGGCTCTGTCCAGCCATGATTCTCTTCAGCTGGACTCTGAGGCACCCTTATGCTATCTGTGCTCCTGACACCAGCTAGGCTGGTTGACAGACTTCTGCATTCCAGAAGCCAATGGGTTCCTTGACTGCCTAACCTTCGAGAAGTTTTGACCTCCCCCTTGCAACCAGACTACCCTCAGACCCACTCAACAGGGCCCCCATGAGCTGTTGCAGATCTGCACCAAGTAACGTAGGGATGGCCCTCTTACATGGTCCACAACCTTTCCAGCTGATGGCCACACTCAGGCATCTTCTCTCAGAAGCCTTCCCGTATTTCTCAAGGCAGAGCCAACCACCCCATCCTTATGCTTTCTGTGTCTCCTGGTGTTTTGTTAAAATTTGCTACAGGTGATGCCCACGTCTGTAATCCCAGTACTCAGGAAGCAGAAGCAGGCAGATCTCTGTGAGTTCGAGGCCAGCCTGGCCTACTGAGCTAGTTCCAGGACAGCCGGGGCTACACAAAGAAAACTTGTCTCAAAAAACAAAAACAAAACAAAATTACCATAGACCTAGACCCTGGACTAGAGTTTGAATCTTTAAATTGTTTGTTTGTTTCTATGCTGCTGGGTCCTGAATCCAGGCCCTTGTACTCCACTGAGCCCTTAAAGTATAGCTCTTAAAGAACAGCTAAAGGACTATTGACAGCAAGCCTTTGGCGGGGGGAGAGGGGTACCATGGGAAGTTTTACCTAATTGGGGACCTGCCCTCAGAAAGCAGGCCATGGAGCGAACAGTCCCTGATTTTGCCATGATTTGCTATCTCCACCTAGCCCTCAAAGCAAAAGGACAAATTGATCCTGAGCTAAGCCCTCCAAACTGTGAGCCCCACAGCCCCTGTCCTCTTCCTTACCTCGGTGTTTCTTCCAATAGACCAAGCCTATTCACACATATGCTCTCCTGCAGTTTATAGACCTCTAACAAGCTGAGCAATGAGGCCATCCTTTGAGGGACACCGAGCTCTGAACTCCCTCTGTCTCCCCAACACCCAAGCAAGAAAGTGCTTCAGCGTTTATTAAATGAACAAACCTCACAACCAAAAATAATTTGGGATGTCCCATTTAGATTGCCGCTGAGAATGCTCCCTTGTGCGCTGGAGGGGTGATTTACTGACTAAGGGTGTGGGCTGCCCTCCACGCCCTTATCTTGGAAGCTCACAGCCACCTGGAACTCCAGTTCCAGGAATGAACATCTCTGATGTCCATGAGCACCTGCACATACACACACACACACACACACACACACACACACACACACACACAGGTAAATACACACACATACACACAATTAAAATTAAATCTTAAAAAAAAAAAAAAACAACTTAAAATCCCCCTGTGACTGCCACAGAGAAGCTCTGAGGATAAGCGTCTGCAAAGCGTGTCTAACTGGCTAGGTCATTGATGTTTAGCCTTCTTGAGCCACAAGTTCTCCTCACAGCTGCTCTGTGCCACTGCTCTCAGCCCATGCAGCCACAGACAGAGCTGTACACATCGAGCAAATAAGTATGCCATGTTCCAACAAAACTTGATTTCTCTTCTTTGTTTCCTTCTTGTTTTTGTTCTTTTGAGAAGGGTTTCTCTGTGTAGCCCTGGCTGTCCTGGAATGTCCTCTGTAGACCAGGCTGGCCTCCAACTCAGAGCTCCACCTGCCTCTGCCTCCCAAGCGCTGAGACTCTGCCCCCCAGTTCCTGAAGGCTGAGGCTCCTAACACAGGCGCAGCCTCACTTCCTGCTGTCTCCCAGCCCCATACCAGCCCAACCCTTGGGGCCAAGAAGGGTCTCTGATTAGGTCTGTGCCAGAGCCTCAGATAGCTCCGAACACAGCTTCCGTCCTAGCAGGAAACAACAAATGTTCATTTAAAGGAAGGAAATAAACACATAGCTAATGGTTGAGTTTAAGCAACTGTGAAAATACTCATTTCTTAGAAGGTTAAGGCATAATTAACTGATAATAAAATTGATTGTGGAAAGCAGCTTAACAGTGAGATAGTACTTAGGGCTTGAGGAAGTGCAAGTGCCCTGAAAGAGCCCAGTGCCTGTTCTCATGGTATACACTAGAGATTTGGAGCAAGCTTTGGATAGTTCTCAGGCTCAGGGGCCTAAGGCTAGGAAGGCCACTAGTTTCCATAGAGCACTTCTGCTATAAACCCAGGGAAGCTAAGGAGGCTACCTATGTTGTTTGTTGGCCCGTGTCACACACAGCAAGCCAGGGACTGAGAAGGCCAGCTTCCAAGGAGCTTTGAGCCAGGTGGCTCAGAGATGACAAAAGAGAATTCATGGCCCAGAGCACAGTTCTCTGGAATTGTTGACGTCTGCACCTCATCCATACTTGGCACATGGCTCCTCCCACTTCCCCTGACCCCACGGTCAACTATGGCAGGGGCATGGTTTTGCCAGCTGCAGATAGTTTATGTTTAAAATTCTGGGAACTCTTGAGAGGGTATAAATGACAGAGGCCAGAGAGGGACAGGGGCACTCTAAGAAGTCCGCTACTTCTCTCCCTGCTACTGTGTTTTTTGACGTTTGACGAGAAGAAGAAGCTGGATATCCTGATGAGGAAGGGTGGACTTGCCCCAAGGAACCCAACAGCCCTAATCATCAGGGAGTAGTCTAAAGGGGTCTATGTCCCTTTCCTCTCTAACCTTCTTTCTCTCTTATCTATCGTGGGGGGTTGGAAGGGATTGGGGTGGGGATAAAGGTTGGAAGGGATGTAGAGGTATAAGAACCCAATAAAAATATTTTTTTTAAAGTATGCTTCCAGGAAACTATCACATACTCTTTGTGGTAGACTGTTTTTCAAAAAGCCATTTCTAGAGGCCTCTTTAATGTCTCCCTTGCCCTGCCAGGTCCTGTGCTGGGCTCCTGTGAAGTCTCACATCCACAAAAACCCTGGGTATTAGAGGAAAGGCCCAGGGACAGGACTCCATTGCTAGTGCATGGAGCTTATGTGGTACAGAGGGACTTGAAAGGTGGAAGGAAAGGCGGTAGGGGATGGAGGGAGGCTGCACAGTGCCCCACAGAAAGTGCTCGGAAGAGGTTGCTTTTGATGGGTGTGTATTAAGGAAGAACCATCAAGGGCAGGAAAGGGCCCGTCAAAGTCTGGGGCCAGGGGCACAGGCAGTCTCAGAGAATCCTGAGAAACAGCTGGGACCTTGTCCAGCCAAAATCAGACCCAGAAGGATGGAGCAGAGAAAAGACTGGATGTGGCAGGGAAATGAAATCCCAGAGGGAAGCCAAGCTGGGACCCTCCCTTTCAGCCTGAGTCTCTCTTGTGAATTCAGGTGGGGAAGGCATGCTGAGAGTCATGCCAGAATTCACAGCAGCGAGATGCTGTAATTTCTTTTAGCTCTATGACTCTGGACAAAGTATTCAGTATTAATGCAGCTGACCATAACGTCTTCTGTGTGCGCAACTGACAGACCAAATTACCTTTCCTTATCTCCTGGCAAAAGAAAAAGGACCATTTATTTGACATATTTTATAATCATTTCACCTGCTTGCCCCCTACCAAGAGCCCCGCTGACCTGGCCCTCTCCCTCCCGCATGACTCAGGAAGCATGTCCTCTAATAAGCCAGTTTCTAAAGACTGTTTTTAATCTTGGAATAGTGAGTGTGATTTTCGATTGAATGTTTAATTCTCTACTTTTTAAAAAGTACCTGTTCCCGCTCTCATCCTCAACAGAGCTCCTCGGAGCTGGAAGGAGATGTGGGTAGTCTATTTCATGTCCTTGGAAATAAGGCAGTGGGCAGGGTGCGGCCAGGGTGGCAAGAGCAGCCAGAAGCTCAGAGGGCATGCCTCTGTGGCCTCTGTGTTCATGGGCCAAGGTGTGGTGGCTTATCACTCCCAGCCTGGACAAGGACATCACCAAACCCTTACCGTGTAACTGTTCTCAAGCGTACTGGCTTTCAGCACTGAGTACATTTCTTCTGTTAGGTTGGTGTGGCCACCTCCCTCTTCCCTCTCACCTCACAGAATTAATGCCTTCCCATCTTCCTCCAGGAAGTCCTGTTCCATCTTCTGTGCTTTTGACCTTTACTGCTCCTGGGACCTCACCTAAGTGGAGTTTGTGTTTGTCTTCAGAGAGCTGGTTTATCTCATTAGCATAGTGTCCTCGGAGTCCGTCCATGTTGCAGAACCTTCCAGAATTTCCTTCTTTTCTAAGACCAAATAGTGAGCCCTTGTGTGCAGATATGACATTTTGTTTATCCAGGACTATGCTGGTGAGCAAGTATAGTTTCTACATTCCACTGTGGGTGCTTTGAGTTGAAACATCTCTTGGAGACTTTGCCTCTGACTGTGTAGTGCATCCTCAGAAGTTATGAATCATAACATAACTTTATGTTTGACATTTTTTAAAGATTTTTTTTATACAGGATCTCACTATGTACTCCTGTCTGGCCTAAATGCCCCATGTAGACCAGGAGGACCTAGAACTTGTCTTAAGAGATTCACCTGCCACTGCCTCCCAAGTGCTGGGTTTAAAAGTGTGACCCATCATGCCCTGGCTAAGACTTACTTATTTCTGTTTTATACGTGTAAATGTTTACCCCCATGTATGTCTGCGTACCACATACATGCCTGCTGCGAAGAACACCAGCAAAGGATATCAGAGCCCCCTCGAGCTGGAGTTATAGGGTTTTGTGAGAAGCCATGTGGGTGCTAGGAACTGAACCTGGGTCCTCGGCAAGAGCAGCCAGTGCTCTGAACTGCTGAGCCAGCTCTGGGGCCCTCACATTCACATTGTAGCCAAGGATGATCTTGAACTGCTGATCTCACTGCCTCCATTTCCCAAGTACTGGGATTAAGACATGGGCCATCATGCCTGGTTTATGTGGTGCTGGAGCTCAAACCTGATGCTTCTGCCAATGGAGCTATGTTCTCAGCTCTAAAGCAGACATGCTTGTAAATCAGCTCCCTCTCTAGCCTTCCAGTCCTTGGTCTAGAGCCAGACATCCGATGAGAGTGTGAGAGACCCTTCCACCAGGGGTTCCTGGGCCAACTGAGCCTCGGGCAGACTTCACAATGGCTGGAAAACCAACCGGAAGTGAAGTGCCAGCTTATAGCCTCTCTCTCTCTGGGCTTCTTACAGGGTCTAGTCAGTTTCTGGGAGTTTCTGAACCCCATGCCTAGTCCAAACCACGTGGAGCTGACTGAGCTAGGAATTATATAATGAGTGTAGACAATCATGCATTTAATTCTCATCTCCACCCTGAAGGTAGGTGCAGATGTGATCCTATTTTGCAGATGAGAATATTCGTTCTCAGACAGGTCAAATAATGGATCCTCCACCAAAAGAAAAAACGGTCTCCAGACAAGCCACGCCCTGTTCTCTTCCTTTGGTACCTCCAGCTCTTCTGACCATTATCAGGTGGCTACAGGAAGGAAGGGGAGCATAGGAGCGGGGGTGGGGGTGGTGAGGGGGATGACTGTATATAAGGACCCCAGAAGCCTTTTTGTCAGCATGTTGAAGAACAGGTGGGGGCTACAGGACATGGAGAGAAATGTGTAAGTCTTTGAGTGGATTGCTGTGGGTGCAAAGAAAGGTGCTGTGTGCTGGGGACGTTCATTAAAGACCTAAAGTAACAATGCCTGAGTAACTAAAGTCCCAGCTGCTACAGACTATAAGGTGTGAGGAGTTCACGACTAGCCCAGGCAACATAGGAGGAATCTTGTCTCTGAAAAAAATAATACGAAATTAATAAATCCCAGCCAGGCAGTGGTAGTGCATGCCTTTAATCCACTTGGAAGGCAGAGGCACAAGTCCCCACACAAGTAACAGATAACAAATGAGACACACAATAGAAGCCAGGCATAGTAGCGTAGACATTTAATTCCAGCACTTAGGAGGCAAGAGGCAGGTGGATCTCAATGGGTTTTAAGCCAGTTTAGTCCACTTAGGAGTTCTAGGACAGCCAGAGCTACATGGTAGAAATAGCCTGTCTCAAAAAAAGAAAACAAACAAACAAACAAAAAACCTAAAAACACCGAAAAAAGAATTTTAATAGACTGACTCATAAAAAGTAGAAAAATCCAGACCTCTTAAAAATAATTACAGGCTTTTGCCTGTATTTATTATATTATAATATTTGAACATTTTATAATGAACATTTATTACTTTGAGAATCTGAAAAAATAAATATATGCAAATGGACATGTGAAAAATACGACATCAAGCAGATTTCAAATTGTATGTAAACAGAATGACCCCATATTTGGAAATATCTGCAGCAAAACTTTTTCATGCTTTTGTTGGTTGGTTGGTTGGTTAGGTTGGTTGGTTGGTTGGCTTTTCCTGAGACAGGGCCTCACTGTGTAGCTCTAGGTAGCCTGGAACACACAGTGCTGGGATTAAAGATATGTGTCACCATGTCTGATTAAAACTTTCTCAATGGAGGCTGGAGAGATGGTTTAGTGGTTAAAAGGACTGGCTGCTCTTCCAGAGGATCAAGGTTCAATGCCCAGCACCCACATGGCAGCTCACAACTGTAACTTCATTTCTAGGGGCCCTGAAAACCTCCCACAGACATATATGCAGGCAAAACAGCAACAATAAGATAAAATTGGGAAAAAAACTTTTCAATGGTTATTCCTAGGAAGTATAATTATGAGTAGATTTTTTTTATTGTTTATATTTTATCACTAAAGAAAAAAAAACTGTATTATTCTTTGGGGGCTGTTGTAACAACACATCATAATCAAGACATTGTAAACAACGCAAAATTATTTTATTACAGTTTTAGAGACTAGAAGTCAAAGTTCAAGGTGTCAGCGGGGCGGCTGGTTTCTCCCAAAGGTTCTATTCTTCACTTGCAGACAGCCGGCTTTTATGGTCTTCTTCCTGTGAACATATTCATTCCTTCTCTCTCCCCCCTTCCTCACTCAACAGAATGCAGGGCTTCGCATATTCGAGGCAAGTGCTCTACCAGTGTGTGCCACTGAGCACCAAGCACCTGGTAGCTTTCCCGAGGACACCACTGCACACCAGCCTCACCCTCATGACTCCGTTTACCTCAATTGCCTCCTTGAAAACCCTATCCCCACAGACGATCATCTGAGTTGTTAGTGCTTCATCTGTGAATTTCGGGGGAGATGCCCTTCAGTCTATAACAAAACTCAATTTGAAAAGAAAAAAAAATGCAGCTCATTAAAGCACCTGCTGTAAAGAGCCAGCAGCAGCCTGTCTGAGGACGGGCTTTTTCAGCTAAACCAGTGCCATTAACCTTTCCCAGAGCTTAACTAAAAGCTCAGGTTTTCCCAATTAATTCTACATTCTTCGCATAACTCCAATACAAGATCTGACTTTTAGAAAGAGCACAAGAGAAAAGTGCTCTATGAAATCGAGCGCTGGCATTATACCAACAAAACAATACCAAGCTCCAGCCTGCAGCAACAGAACAGCTGTCTGGAGTGGAAGTTTCCGTTTCTTTAAAAACTCCGTTATGTTATGTAAACAGGTTTTTGTTTTAATCCCAAGTGTGGGATATGGGACTGCCTTAGTTTATCCACAGCTGGTAATTGCCTTGTGGGGCTCAGAGAGGGCATGGTCTTTGCCAGCTGGAGTTAGTGGAATTCTGAGGACTCTGGGAGAGTATAAATACCAGGGCCCAGAGAGAGCAAGGGGCTTCAATTTGATGGACGGAGAAGGAAGAAGGCTGCTCCTTTGCCCTGCTGCATTTGCCATTTGCTGCTGCTGTATGGATGGCTATCTTGGCAACTGAGATTGATATTTGCAGGGCTTTCATCGTGGCGGCAGCAATCTGTCTGCCATAGCAACAATAGCTGTCCCTGTAGCAGAGGCAGAGACAGGTCAAAGTGGTCACCACTGTGGTGATGATAGCTGCCCCAAGCCACCTTGCAGCTCCCTCGCCTGCCGCTGCAGCCAAGGTAGTGCCCCAAGCCAGATCGGATGCCCTAGAGATAGCAGCCTGCCCCCCCAAGCCATGGCAGCCTGCTGCCCCTCAAGCTGTTCCACTGCCCCCCAAGCCATGGTGATCTGCTACCTTCCCCAAGCTGTTTCCCCCAGCACTAGCCATACTGATACACCTCTCCCCCCAAGAGCTATAGCTAGCCACCAAAATTTCAAGTGCTGCCAACCTCTCCTTCCCGTCCTGGGGCTGTGCAAAGAGGAGACAAGATGGCTGCTCCTGTCAACAGCTCAGCAGGAGCTGTCCATGGTGACTCTTCCTGCTCCAGCTGACTGCAATGGGAGCCGACACCTTTCCTGCCTCAGAATGTCTTACTGCCGCCATGGGAGCTGTCCATGATGATAACCTTTCCTGCTTCAGCCTACTGCCTCCACAGTGGATTCTTTGTACATTTTGTAGACTTTATAGTCCCTCAAGGCAGAAAAGTGGCTAGACCCCTGCATGAGAAAGCTCCAGCAGCCCAGCCTCCCCAAGACCTCTGTAATTGTCATCTCCAGCCCCTTAGTAGGACTCATTCTAGATTATGCTGATTTGAGGTAAAAAAAAAAAAATAACAAAAACCCACCAATACCTAAGCAGGAAACCCGACAAATCCCTGAACAGGAAAGCCCACCAATCCCTGAGCTTCCCACCGCTCAAGACCTGAAATCCCACCAAACCTCACTCTGGAAATCCCTGCCCCAGAAATCTTCACCACCTAAGAAATCCTATATAAAGACTATGTCTGCCTACTTCCCTGTTGCCTTCTCCTGGGGGCAGAGGCAGTCACTCCTGAGTTTGTCCCTTTCCTCCTGGATTTGTCCCTCCAATAAATCTCTTAAGAGAGATTTGTTGCCTGGTGTGACTCTCATTGGAAGAAGGAATGAAGAAAAAGAGAAGAAAGAAGAAGTGAAGAAGGATCAGAGCTCAGGCTTCTAAGCTCCTCAGCTCATCAGGGATTGGGGTAACCCTCCCCTGAGGGCTGCAATGTCTCTTCTGAGGAGGCCTCCTCTCAGAGCTGTGTGGTTCCTGCTCCCTATTGTTGTTTTTGTTGTCCTGCCTTCTGGTACTCAGATGGTACTTCATGTGTCCAGGAAACACACAGCTTGAAGGCCACAAATCCAATGGCACCAAATGTTGTTGTTTGTGTTGGCCTGCCTTCCTGATCAGGTGGAAAGGTGGCTGGGAAACTCACAATTCCAAGGGCTGGGTAGGTATCCCAGAGCAGAGGTGGGAGAGTGTCCCAACAGTATCCTGAGACATGGGAGCCCAGGAACCTCACAGCTCTGAGGTAGGACAGTCTTACAAAGGTATCTTGAGGCACAGGAGCCCAGGAACCTCACAGCTCTGTGAGGAGGCCTCCTCAACAGAGACATTGCAGCTCCCAGGGGAGGGCAACCCTAATCCTTGATGAGCTGAGGAGCTTAGGAGCCTGAGTTCTGCTCCTTCTTCAGCCATTGAAGCTCCCAAGGGAGGATTGCCTCAACCTCTGAGGAGCTGAGAAGTCTGAGCTCCACTCCTTCATTTCTTTTTTCTTCCTCATTCCTTTCTCTTTCTTTCTTTCCTTCCCTTCTCCTCCTCTACCACCTTCTTCTTCTTCTTCTTCTTCTTCTTCTTCTTCTTCTTCTTCTTCTTCTTCTTCTTCCTCTTCTTCTTCTTCTTCTTCTTCCTCCTCCTCCTCCTCCTCCTCCTCCTCCTCCTCCTCCTCTTCTTCTTTTTCTTCTTCTTCTGACAAGTGGGTCACAGCAGGCAGTAAATCTCTTAAAAGAGATTTATTGGAGGGATGAATCCAGGAGTGGCTGCCTTTGCACCCAGGAGAAAGCAGCAGGGAACGGGGGCAAACACAGCCTTTCTTAGGAATTCTTAGGGGGCGGAGCTTTCTGGGGCGGGGATTTCCAGAGTGTAGATTGGGGTCCTAAACTTGGGAGAGCTCAGAGATTGATAGGCCTTCCTGTTCAGGCATTGGTAGGTTTTCTTGCTCAGGGATTGGTGGGTTTTAGTAGAAAGCTTAGGGATTGGTCAGTTTTCCTGGCGGGGAGTTTTGTCCAGATATTTCACCTCAAATTTGCATAGTGTGGGATGAGTTTTCCTGAGGGGCTGGAGATGACAGTTACAGGTCTGCGGGGAGGAGCTGGGCTGCTGGAGCTTCCTCAGGCAGAGGTCTGGCCGCTTTCTACCTTGAGGGGTTATGAAGTCTACAGAGTGTCCAAAATGTACAAAGAGTCCACTGTGAAGGCGGTAGGCTGAAGCAGGAAAGGCCGTCGTCATCACGGACAGCTCCCACGGCGGCAGTAGGCATTCTGCTGCGGGAAAGGTGTGGGTTCCCATAGCAGCAGGCTGAGGCAGGGAGAGACACCACGGACAGCTCCTGCTGAGGCGTTGACAGGAGCAGCCATGGTGTCTCCTGTGTCCACAGGCCGGGGAGGGAAGGAGGCTGCCCTGACCACTACCCATAGCTCTTGGTGTGTGGGGGAGGGGGCAGTGGGCCACTCGGATTCCCCCTTGCCCTCCGTGCGAACTGCGGAGGGTGCAGCAGGACGGCTTGGGGCAGCTGAGGTGGTTGCAGCAGCCTGGGGCGCCTTCTGCAGTGGACCGTTAGGATGGCTTGGGGCAAGCCACCCTGTGCCATGGGGCGTGGCTCCTGGGGTGTTCCGGTGGGCTGGCCGCTGCGGGCCTCTGCTGTGGCGGCCGCTGCTTTGATCTTTCTGCGGCTACTGCTGTGGGCGGCTTTGATGGCAGAGGGCGGCAGGGATGGTGGCGGCCGGCCCCTTTGATCCCGCAGAGGGCCTGAGCCGCTCTCTCAGCCCTACCCCAAGCCGAAGAGGCAGGTTACTGCGGCTCCACGGCCGTGAATGCGGGTTGAGGCCCTGAGGCAGCGGGTTGCCTCAGCTCCAGCCTTACACTCGCATGCCTCAGGATACCCTTGAGACACTGTCCCATCCCAGAGCTGAGATACCTTCCCAGTCCCCTGAGTTGTGAGTTTTCTGGACACCCTTCCACCTAAGTACCAGAAGGTAGCCCAACACCACCACAACCACCAGTATTTTCCCAAAGAACCCGATGACCCTAACCAGCTGGAACTGAGTTTAAAGAGACCTATGTCCCCTTTCCTGTCTAAGCTCTTTTCTCTCCTAGCTAGAGTTGGGGGGTTGGAAAGGTGGTAGAGGCTTAAGAAAACCAAATTAAAATAAGGTTTAAAAATATCAGCACCTACAGCTGTCCCACTGAATACAAAGCCTTCTGTTGGGTTTCAATAACACTAGCTGCCATAACAATTACAAACACCCCAATGAGAGGACTTAACTCCAAGGAGCCAGCCAACCCAAATCAGAGTCATGTAGCCTCTATGGACACTAGCCAATCCCAATCGAGGTCACATAGCTGAGGGTTCTGGGGTCTACTGGCATACCATCCCAGACGGCCCTGATCTATCCTGATTGGGTCTGGTTGATGTTTGTATGAGCTGGGGCAGATTTAGTATCTATCTTATTGGCTAATCTGACTCCATGACAGGTTTTGGTTTCTTGCTAGGCAGAGGAGCCCTAATTCTGCATTCCTCAGAAATGAGATACCAGTTACAGAAAAAAATCACAGAGAATGAGCAACCAATCAGAAACAGTCAGGGCATCTGGCCTGGGGAAGATAAAGTTGCTCAAGGCTGCTCAACTACCAGCTTGGACCAGTTTGAGCCAGTTCAGAAAGCCCCTAACTCCTGACTAAAGCCCTGGCCAATAAGCTGAAAGGTTACCTCACCACACAGGGAGAGCCTTTAAATTGAGCCTATGAGCTCATTTCTGAATCTCCATTTTTGCCAAGATGGTGACCCCGGCATGCTGGAAACTTCTGCAGAATAAACACACTTTGATTTTGCATATTACCTGAGTCTGGGATCTTTTTTCAGTGATTCTCGGACCCTACCACCAAAGAGTCACCAGAATAAAAGTGCACTTATTCACACACAGAGCAATGAGGATTCCAGCTGGTTGCTGCCTCCTGTCTGACCACTCCAGGAGGAAGCACCTTCTGTCTTTTGTCCCTGCCAGCACCCAGCAGCTCCTCTACATTGGACAGGAGGAAAGAGAATATCTCACAGGAAATCTGAGGGGCCATGAAGGACTGCGCACTTTCACACACATAATGTGGCCAGGTCAATTACATGGTCCCATCTAAAAAGGCAAGCTGAAAAATGACATCTGACCTTTCACCCAGGAAGAAAAAGAAACACGAGAGAACAATGCTGCTTAAGTGCCCTACTATGTCCTCGGATTTTTTTTTTTTTGAGTCACTGATACTTTCTGTCCATCATGATAAGTGGTAAGCAGGTAACAGCTGTGGCCTCAGTGCCATAGAATCTCAGAGATATGAAATAAAAATTGCTGTTGGATAATACATAGGAAGGTGCCTGTGAAGACTCACAGATAAAAGCTTAAAGGCAAAACATACATAGAAGGGAGACTGAGCTACATAAGAATGAAAACTCCCCTACACTAAAAAAAAAAAAAAAAAAAAAAAAAAAAAAATTGAAAGGAGGATTCCCCACTCCCCATAGAAAATGTTTGTGCAGTGTGTGATAGATGAATGAGTAGGTTTGCTATTTAAAGGTAACTTTACCATTCAAGAGTAAAAGAGGGGAACTCGCCTTGACAAAAATGGACAAGAGGCAGAAACCATAAATTCATAAAAGAAGAGCTGGAGACTGTGAAGTATGTTAACTTTGCAAAGCTAAGCAGGTGGCAAAGAAATGAAGGCAGAGAAGCTGGGGGCAGGAGTGTGAGTTCGAGGCTGGACTGGTATACATAGTGAGGCCTTGTCTTGGAACAACAAAACCAAACACACAACCAAAACCAGCCCTAAAATACCCTTTAAACTCTCAGGTTGGTAGGGACGTGAGAGTTGATGATGGACTTTTCAAAGACTGGGCAATGGAGACTGCTTTACTCCTGACGGGGCAAGGTAGGTGCTGATGTAGAAGTTTTGGTGTCTTTAAAAACTCAGTTATGGTATGTAAACATGTTTTTGTTTTGATCCCAGGTGTAGGATATGGAGCTGCCTTTAGATTGTCCTCAGCAGCAGACTATTTGCCTTGTGCAGCCTCTGAGAGGGACGGGATCTTTGCCAGCTGCAGAGATTTTAATTCTGAGGAATTAAACGCCAGATCCAGGAGAGAGATGGGGGAGGGAAGGAGATGCTCCCCATCCCCTCTTGCTCCTGGTTGTTGATGATGCAGTTTGATGAGAAGAAGTTGGAGATCTCCTGAAACAAAGATTGGACTTGCCCCAAGGTGCCCAACAACCCTAACCAGCAGGAAGTAGCTAGAGAGAACTGTGCCCCCTGTCCCCACTAACCTCTTTCTCTCCTACTTGTTGGGGTGGAGTAGGAAGAAAGATTTGTAAGAAACCCAAAATTTAGAATAGATTTTAAACACACACACCTGCAGGGAGCCACTGTGAGCAAAGACTCCAGAGCCCCTCCTGCTTCAGCCCTTTGCAGAGGCCTGGCCTGGGGTAAGCTTTGTACCCATCCTCTTCCTTCCCGTGTGACTCTTGGGACTCCCTGGGTCCTCTGTTGCTTACCTGAGCTGCTTTCCACGCTCTCATTCAGCACTGTCTAAAGCTGTGTTCCTCTAATTGCAATTCCTAGCCTCCCTACAAAGGGCTTTTCTTTTTGCAGTTTCTGAGTTTGAAGCACATCTCCACTAAATCTTTTGTGAAATGGGTTTTTCAGGAGACCATGGCTTTCTTCTCTGGTGTAACATTTTTTTTTTTTTTGCCAGGACTTATCAACTGACTTGCATTTATCATTGGCCTGATCTAATCTTTATCACGAATTTAACCAAAACTTTATTTCAAATCCTTGAACATATCTCTCCGTTCTGCTCTGGCTTCCACTGGTGCAATTAAAATTGTTCATTCTCATCCATTATTCTTTGTCTGAATCACCATTTTCTCTGCAAACTTGGAGCATATTGTCTATGTCCCCAGTGCCCTGAAGTTCCTTTGTTTGAGTCTATTTCTTTCATTGGCCTCAGTATTAACATGCTCCAATTCTATGAAATATGAAAAAAATTAATTACTTTCTTCTTTCTGTTTCCCTGGAATTTCTGTTACTTGGAGGTCAGAATGCCTGGGTTAGCCTGCTGAGATTAGTTTGTATTTTCTCTTCCTTTGCATCTCTGCTCTCTCTCTATTCTGGGGGATATCTTCAACTTCATCTTCCAGCAGAGGCTTATCACTTAAGCAAGCCAGTGTCTCCCTAGTGTCCTTGGAAGTCTCTTGAGCAGGAGTGAAGGGAGGCCTGGCTGAAGCTTCTGGAAATAAAGAGTGGCAGGAGAAGGTTGGGTATTTTCATCTGCTGTATCTACTATACCTGTGGCCACCCCATGCCATTATTTGTAGATAGCATCACTGTTTAGGAGACTCAAAGAAACCAATTATTTGGTTTAAAAGATTCCTGGGTATAAGACCAATAAGCAAAAGCCAACTTGGCAGATTTAAATTTAAATAATTGTCTAGCATCCTCTCTGGTGGAGTAGTGAGTATTTTTAAAAATCTGACAGCATCAAGTGTGGGGGAGGAGACTAGAACACCTAGATCCTCAGGGAACCACGTTGTACCAACATAAAAAGTCTGTTGGTACCTTCTTGCTAAGTCTGGTTGAACATGCTCTGAATTCAGCCTTAGGAATCTGCTGGCACATGCACAAAAAGACACTTTCTTAGGCTAACACTGTTGAAATGGAAGAGAAAAGACAAAAAAATTCTAAGTATAACTGCTAAAGAGAGTACGCTCATTCAAAAATAATTAGGTTGATGAGTAAGTAAATAATCAAGATATGGAAGGGTACCATTCTACCTAAAATAACACCATTCCAGACACTGGGGAGATGGCTCAGCAGTAAAGTGCCTGCCATATGTGATGGCTAATTTGGATGTCAATTTGGCACACCTGGGAAGAGAGAGCTTCAACTGAAAAGTTGCCTCTATCAAACTGGCCTTTGGACATGCCTATGGGGTGTTTTCTTGACTGCTAGTTAATGTAAGATGGCTCAGCCCACTGTGGGGTGGGGATTGAACCATCTCTGGGCAGATGGACCTGGGCTGTATAAGTAAGGTTAGTTGAGGGGACTAGAGAGATGGCTATGTGGTTAAGATCACCTGTTGCTCCTGTAGAGAACCCAGGTTTGGTCTCCATACCCAAACGATGGGTCGCAGCCATCTGTAACTCCAGTTCTGGGGGATCTGAGGCCCTCTCTGGACTCCTGAGGCACCAGGCATGCACATGGGGCACATTCATACAGTGAAATAAAGTAAATTGGGAAGGAAGGAAGAAAGGAAGGCTGGAGACATAACTCAATGGATAACTCTGCTCTTCCAGAGGTACTGAGTTCAATTCCCAGAAACTACCTGGTGGCTCACAACCATCTACACTGGAATCTGCCCTCTTCTTCCATGCAGGTGTACATGCAGATAGAGCACTCGTACATAAAATAAATAAATATAAGTTAAAAGAAAGAAGGGAGGGAGGGAGGTAGGAGGGAGGGAGGGAAGGAAGGAAGGAAGGAAGGAAGGAAGGAAGGAAGGAAGGAAGTTAAATGTGAGCCTGGAGGCCAGTAAGCAGTGTTCCTCCATGGCCTCTGCTTCAGTTCCTTCCTTGATTTTCCTCTGTGAGGAACTGTGAACTAGAGTCAAATAAACCCTTTCCTCCCCAAGCTGCTTTTGGTCAGTGTCTTATGACAGCAACACAGGAGCAAACGAGAACAGCACACAACTCAGTGACCTGCATTTGACCCCTGGTAGAAAGAGAACCTACTCCACAAAGTTGTTCCCTGACATCTACCCATGTGCCATCGTGCACATCATGCACATACACACAGATACACACACAGGCACACAAAGGCACACGTACATACCCACAAATGTAATTCTAAAAAAGCAATGGAAAGTGCGTTATTATTGAAGCATCTCCTGTCTCAATTTTGTGTAAAAATTGTCCGCCATCATCTCTGATTGGTTAATAAACAGCTTAACAGCCTATAGCTGGGCAGGAAAGTTGAAATGGGCTTTGCAGTCCCAAGAGGAGGGTCCCAGGTGGAGAAGAGGGGAAGGAAAAGCTCACCAGGAGAAGGTTGCCATGAGGAGGTTGTCATGCATGGGGGAGTTGCCAAGAGTACAAGGATGGGGCAGGAGCAGCCAGGGCAAGATTAAAAAGGCAGGTAACAGGACACATGACTGGGAAGTCGACCAGGCCAGCATAGTCAGGTTAGAACAGCTAGTTATCTTCAAACACCAGCTATGGTGTTTGAAGCTTATTAATAAATGTAACAGGTCTCCGTGTCATTATTTGGGAGCTGAAGTGGGCAGAGAAGCCTTTGTTTTAATTGCACAGGAAAGTAGCAAAAGAAAGACTTTGTTGAGTTTGTGTATAAACACTGAAGGCAAATTTAGGAAGCCCTGGTGAGAGCTGAGAAGGTTGTAGAGTAGGCATACCTGGAGACCCGGACCTATAAAATTTTATTTCCCAAGCTGGGCCATAGCAGCAGGATTGCTTCTTATTTTATTTCTAGCAAAGTTTGCAGAGCAGAAAGTTTTCATGTTACAACTAAAAAACAATTTTTTAAAAAAGTGCCAGCCCATACCTACACCAAGGGGGTTTCTCCCAAAGAGCCTCATGGTCAAGGATGCCTTTCCCAGAGTCAGGAGAGCTGGGCTTGAGTTCTTCCGTGTCTCCCTAGGGGGACTGGAGAGGGATAGAGGCCCTGAGTAAGGTGAAGAGGGCGGGCCAGAGCAGCCTGTCTGTCACATAGCCTGTACACAGCAGGGGCCTGGCTGGGGTCTCCCTGCCCAAGGCTTGCTCCTCAGGGGCAGTCCTGGGTTCTACCCAGCCAGCCCAGAGCCAGAGTCCCAAGCCTCTGCTGAGGTTTCTCCTTGCCTTCAAGCCCCAGACAGCCACCATGGATAGGGGAGGAAAAGTACTGATCCTTTTTCTCCCCTATATCAAATGACTGCTGGAATGAAGCAGAAAGGGGGAAAGTCTCCCTGGCAGCAGAGGCCTGTCCTTGCAGTCCGGGTGTTTCCTTCTGCTATGAAACCTCTCCAAGCAACCGTCAGCAGTCCTTACAGAGAGTCCAGGCTATGGGCTTTATTAGCTGAGGAATGTCTAGGATTCCAGCGTACTTACTAGTAATCATCATCTCCTTGACAGAGCGCATCTGCAGAGTCCTCAGCTACCAAGCACACTGCCATCAACATCTTCCATATGTTGTTTGCTTTGTTTGAGGTGAGAACTCATTTTGGAGCCTAGGCTGGCCTCCAACTCACCATAACCCAAGATGACCTCAAACTCATAACCCTTCTCCCCCAGCCACCTGGGTTCTCCAACTGAAGGTTGTGTACACACGCGCATACACATGAGAGGGAGAGAGAGGGAGTTTACTCTTTATCAGGCTGTGTCAAATACTTCTTACAGTATTATCCTTCAATCTTTGACCCTTTCAGGCAGGTACAATTACCCCACATAAGAGACGAGGAAACTGAGGCCATTATGGCCTATAACAGGCGAAGAAGAGCAAAGCCAGGACTGAGCGTGGAGAGCTCAGCATCCCTGGAGAGGGTGAGGGGCAGGTGCACTCCAGGCCGCAGGGAGGGGTCGTCACTAAAGCCCCTGCCTTTGCTTTCTCCACAGCATAGCTTCAAGGCGGTAGCCTTGGTCTCATCAGAGCAAAGGCCAGGCTGCAGGTAGGCATGCTCTTCCCGGACGCACAAGCCTGCAGGCCGGCTCTCACGTGCTGAGGTCTGCAAGAGCTGCAGTTGGGCACACAGAAGCTGCAGCTGCATCTTCCGGTTGCTCGGGCCAAAAGTTGAGACTTTCTCTTTCACTCAGCCTCCAAGCACCCACCGGGCCCTGGCTAGCCTTCAGGCTCAGAGAAGCCACTCTGTGATGCCAGCCGTGGAGTTTGGGGGAAGCCTCTAACCACAGTTGCTCATCTGTAAAATGGGGGTGACAATAACTACCTTGGGGTGGTTGGGAGCCCCATGAAGCTGAGCTTAATCGGTACCCAGGTGCTCTCTGGCCGTGACCCACTGGGATGTCAGTGGCCTACTGCTTACCACAAGAAAGTAAGTCTCAGGCTGAAGAGGGGTGGACCACTTTCACTGGAGGCGTGGAAGGAGGGCTTCCTGGCAGAGGTGTTTGCCCCAAACGAAAACTGGGTGTACCCAGGGTCAGTTGCTGCCTGCAGCCAGCCTGAGACCAGAACTTCCATTTAAAATCTAGACATGCCACTCCACTCACCAAGGGAACATCCTCTGAGCATGCACCCTGATGTAGACCGACGAGATCCTTCTATTCGCTCGTTTGATGCTTATTCACCGAGCACTTGCCATCAGGTTCTAGGGTCTGAACAGGACACGCGGTGAAGAGCAAACAAACTCTGGCCCTCGGCGTTTCTCTCCTCATCAGTGGTGAAGGAGAACAGAAAGAAACGGGTTCGCTCAGGTTGTGGGTGAAAGTAACAGGGATGAAGAGAGTGAGAGAAACCGGCCTTCAGAGGTGTGCAAAGGCTGCAGTCGGGCAGGTGTGGAATGGGCTCAGTCTGGATCTAGCTCTATGAAGCCTGCATGAATGAATTTGGGGACAGGGAGCTGTGCTCCAGGCAGGGGACACATGCCCCGGATGTGCGTGCTGGGCAAAATGTAACAGCGAGGTGCTGGAGGAAGGAGATGGGGGTGTGCCTTTCCACCACCTGAAGAACATGGGAGCCTTGGAGAGCTTCCTCCCAGAACAAGTGTGAGGCTCTCAGGGAGCTGGGCTTAGAAGATCCTGAGCAGGGATGGGCGGGAGCAGAGGCAGGGAGGCAGGCCGGAGGCAGCTACAGAGGCAACAGGAAACAGTGGCTTCAACCAGGGAACCAGCGGACAGGCAATGGGGGCGGGCAGAAAGGGCTTCTGGTGTGCACAGAAGTAGAACCGAGGGGGCTCTGGTGAACTGAGTTTCAGGCCCACGCCTCAGCTTCAGCAGCCTCCTGAGAGCCTTTGGGTTCCCAGGTGACTGTGGAAATGGGATCTTTGGGCTTTTACTTGGAGTTCTCCTGAAATAAAACTAAACACAGGAAGGCTGTGGAGGAGAGCCTGGAGCGGTGCAGGGCCAGGGCTGGGGCCGGAAGGAGAGCAGTGTCCCGAGCACAGCTCCCCTACAGCAGAGCAGGGCTGGACCGCACCACTCCGGTGGCTCCAGGTTAAGACACTTGGCCTGAATCAACTATGGAGGCAAAGCTGAGGACAGGCGTGCGGCCTGTCTGCAGCGGCTGCTCTGCCGAGAGAAGCCACGCCCACAGCACCACGGAGTGCGATGGTGGAATGGGGCTTCCGTGTGGCATCGACGCCATGGAGAGGTGTCTGTCCGACCCCCAGGCCCTCCTGAGGGGACGCTGTGCTAGTGGAAAGCAGTCCTGAGATTCTGGTGGCCAAGAAAGAGAGCCTCTGCCCCTGGACTGATGCCCACGGAGGATCTAGGAGGCAGCAGCTCCCGCTGGCCTGGCCCATGGGCCCCCAGGCCCCTTGTGCCACCCTAGTCCCTGTAGAAAGAGTAGCTGGCCCTGTGTAAGCAATGGCTCTCCCGGCTCTTCCCCACCCCTCCCTGCAGCGGCTCCATTGGATCATGAAGAAAAGAGAGGCATCGCACGTGTGAAAATGAACTGCTGGGTCCCAGGGCCCAGAATCCACCATTCCAGCATTGCTTCGGCTGGAAGCCACGCCATGAGCTGGATCAAGGAAGGCCAAGTAGAAGGAGCATGGGCCCCCTAGGAGGCTCTAAGACTCCAGCCACTCTAATCTCCTGAGCTGTCCCTGAAGCATGCTGCTGGTCTGGTGGGGCGTCTGCTCTCTGATGCCATGTGGGGCCTTGGGCAGCTGCTAGGCTGGGTCAGATCAAATGGCTCCATGACAGGAAGCTGAAGTTGTACAGGTTGTTATCCTGTCTGAAACTTGCAAGGATTCTGTGAGTTCCAGGACAGCCAGGGCTGCCTCAAGTAAACAAAACAAGCAAAAAGGTGGACAGGGTCCACCTCTACAAGAATTTCCTTGTTGATAAAAATACATTTCCAGGTGGCCCCCACAGGACCTGGACAGGACATCAGGTTCTCAGAAAAAGCTCTTACCCTGCCCCACTTGCTTGCTCATTGCTGATCCCATGCTCCACGGTGGAAATATGAAGGAACTTTTTGGGTCAGAGAGAGGTCAGATATGTATGGTGTGGACGTTGTTAGGGGAAAACCAGAACCAGCAGAGGCCCTGGGCAGTGAGTGCTCCGATGGTGCCCAGAGGCTGCAGACCTGCAGATAAAGCCTAGGGAGCAGGCGCGGCCTGGGAAAGTCATTAGAGCTGTGGTCAAATACTTTAGGGTATTTGTTTTTTTAACTTGGATTTCCAATCCAGCTTAAACATGCTGACTTAGGGGGTGTCTTTCTGGCAGGAGGACTTGTAGCCCTTTGAGTCTCAGTTTTCTCACCCCAGAAGTGGGACTCCAGCCTTGCCTGGTGGCACAGGCCTACAATCCCAGCTACCCACGGGGCAGAGGCAGGAGAGTTGCAATTTCAAGGGCCAGCCTGGGCAAGTGAGCCAGACTATCCCAACATAAAAAGTGAAGAATGCTAGGGACGTGGCTCAATGGTTAGTGCTTCCCTAGGTTTCGAGAGGCTCCTGGTTCAACCCCCGAGCACTACCAACAGACAAAAAGTAAGACTCCTAACCAGGCTTACCCTCGTGCTTTTGGCGGGCGAATATCAGAGGCTGGGGCTCTGGCACTGTCAGAGAGTGTGGCTCCCTCTGGGTCACTCAGGCCGGAGCCCTCTGCTCCTCAGAAGGAGGCCGTTGACTTCTGCTCTGGGATATGAGGGTGTACAGATGTGAAGTTGGGGGCTGCCAGCCCCACTGCTGGGCCGGGGGACCTCTCCTCTCACCCTGAGGAGAGGAACATCCAGACAGCCTGGAGGCAGGGCCCGCTGGCTCCCTTCCCTCTTGGGGAGGCCCAACCCCCACCCCACCTGCACTCTATACACTCATGCTGGCCCCAGGGACATGCCTTACTGGGAACTGAAACCCAAAGACAATTCTCAGAGGCCTGGCACACTACTGGGTCCCAACAAAGCTCTCTGCTACCCTCTGTGGTCAGGGCCCAGGCTTTTGTGCTTCGGCAAGGCAAAGCCACTCTGACTTTGTTTGCTGGACATCATCAAGGCAGGCCCTTCCATGACCCGAACCCTAGGCCTCTGTGCTCATGTCTGCATTAAGGGTGTCTTGCACATGCCTGGTCCTCACCAACCAACAAACCACAGACCCTTACTCGTCTGCAAAGATGGCCTCCCTTCAGATCCACTTCTGAGAGGATCTGAGACCCAGGGCAAGCCACTTCACTTGCCTGTGTCTCAGTGGGCTAACTCTACAACGGGAATCCTGCCATGTGCTTCACTGGTCTTTGTGGGGTTAAGTGACCACATCGTGATTTTTTCGAAGTGACTGGCCTGGAAATTCCCTTTCCTGGGGCCTCTGCCCCTCCTGTTTATCATTTTCCACTTCATCTTCCAGACCCCCTAGGCTGTCCCTGATCCTCTTTCTTCTTCACACATGTCTCTGATCCTGCTTTCACCTCCTCCAGGAAGTCTCTGCTCCAAAGAGCTTTGTACCGGGAGAGCAGAAGACAGGTACAAAGGCACACGACAGCCATCTTCCTCCCCAATCCCGCAGTTTGGAAAAGCGTCCACTAGGTGGCGGTAGAACGATGACGTCCCCAGCTACATCAGTTATTTTAGCAAATATTTGCTGGGGGGAGGCACGGTAGGGGGCTGTAGGGTAAGACCGACCAAAGGCGCGGGGAGGCCCCTGCTCTCAAGGAGCTTATCCTCTAGCCGGCCGAGGCAAACTGGAGGGAGACACAAACAGAGTGAGAAATGAGATGAAGCAGGTGCCCAGCGTGTCCATGTTGCTTGACTGAAACTTCACTGCCGGTCGGGATGGTCATAAAAATCAACCCTTCCGGAGACTGGCTGAGCTGACGGTTGTCCCGCTCCTTGCCACTCAGAAGGCAGCTGGAGCCACAACTGCAGGGAACTCATGGGAAGAGCAGACTCCCGTTCCTCAAATGCACTGAATAATTCGTGCACATTCTGAGGTGGGGAAGCTACCCCAGGGCTTCAGGGACAAAGGACACCTGTGGGCCAACTCTGGTCACTTAACAGGTTCCCATATTAAAAACGGATCACGCTCAAAAAAATCTAACAAAAAGTTTGTGATAGGTAAGGAAGAGATGATGTTCAAATTTCAGCAGCCACAAATAAAGTTTTCTTAGAACACAGACACTCATCTGCTTTGTCTGACACAGTCACACACTCATCTGCCTTTGCTTCGAAACCACAGCACTGAGGAATTACAACAGAGACTGCGGCCTGAAAACTGGAAACATTTACTGTCGGGCCCTTTGAAGAGGAGGTGCGCTGATTTCTGCTACAAGGTATCTGTTTCTCGCTTTATGAATGAAGAAGCGAGGTCCTAAGAAGGGCAGTGTCTTGCCCAAAGCCTCACAAGGAGCCCTGAGTTCTGTGTGTCAGTCTCCCGTTCATATTGCTCTCCATCTTGTCTGCGTCTGGAGAGAGCATTGTTGAAAGGATAGTGTCTCCAAGATTTGTAATGATGGCCAAAGCCTGTAATCCCAGCACTCCAGAGGTCAAGGCAGGAGGATTGCCATACGTTCAAGGCCAGCCTGCTCTATACAGTGAGCTTCCATCTAGACAGAGCAACATAGTAAAACCCTGACTCAAGATGATGATGATATGATATGATATGATATGATATGATATGATATGATATAACAAATGTATGGCATACTCTAAAATCTTGCTGTGCATGATGGTCCCTACCTATGACATCATGGGGATGATGTAGGAAGATCAAGATTTTGAGACCGGCCTGAAATTAAAAAACAAACAAACAAAACCGAAAGCAAGCCAGATACGGTCGTACAGGCTTGTCATCCAAGTATTTGGTGGATAAAAGCAGGGATGTCAGGAGTTCAAGGCCACCTTTGGCTGCGTAGTAAGTTTGCAACCAGTCTAGACTACACGAGACCCTCTCTTAAGAAAATAAACACCATCACTACCACCACAACAAAAACTTGTTTTAAGTTCTACTTCAAATAAAGCTAGTTTTGATCCCAGATTGAGTTGTGAGTGGTACCAGGGAGAAGCGGGCTCTTTCCGCTAAAGCCTACATAACTAACCCTAGTGGCATGCTGGGATAATGTTAGTTTTGTTGCACATTTGTTGAATAAACAAGTAGCTGTCTGTCTTCGTTATTGTTCTGTTGCTAAGAGAAGACACCATGACCAAAGCAATTTTAATTTGGGGCTTGTTTAATCTGAGGGCTAGTCCATTATCGTTATGATGCGGAGCATAGCAGTAAGCAGGCGTGGTGCTACAGAAGTAGCTGAGAATTCACGTATGTTTTGCAAGTTGCAGAGAGAGAGAGAGAGAGAGAGAAAAGAAAAGCAAAGAAAGAAAGAAGGAAGGAAGGAAGGAAGGAAGGAAGGAAGGAAGGAAGGAAGGAAGGAAGGACAAAGTCTGGGACTGGCAAGGGCTTTTGAAACCTCAAAGCCCATACCCAATGACACACCTCCTCCAACAAAGCCACACCTCCTAATCCTTCCCAAACAGTCCCACTAACTGGGGACCAAGTGTTCAAACATATGAGGCTCTGGGGGCCTCCACAGTATGATAACTGACATTCATTCGGGTAGTAAAGGTAGTTCTGTTAATAACTTGTTGAATAGATAATTAGACATAGTACATAGTACATAATTCTCAATCTGAGCTTTGACCTCTTAATGCCTTCTATTGAGGTGAAGCTTCAATCTGTCTCCTCCTGCAGTCCCTCCCCTGGCTGGAAAGGCACACCATCCTCTCTGAGCCCTTGGGTGCTAGGTCTCCAAATGTTCCCAAAAGGCCCCAGCTTGACCACATTATGCCTGTGTGTGTTCAGGGCACGTGCAAGGAGGAAGCCCGGTGGCAGGGGCAGTTTTGGGGTCCTGCAGTGGGACGAAGGCTGGACAGAGCGGAGGACAGTGGAGGGGGGAGTGACACGGGACTCTAGAGCAGCTGCTGAAGGGTTAGGAGCCTGCAAGCCTCCAAATTCCAGGAGTCTGACAGAAGCTGGGTGATGAGAAAAAGTCGCCAAGGACCAAGCAGGGCCCTTAGCCAGGCTGACCTGGGTTCAAATCCCTCGGCACCAGGGGCGTAGAGAACAGGGCCTGCCCACCGGGGTGGGGTTGCAGGGGCATGTGTCGCAGGCTGGTGAGGATGAACCAGGAGGTGGCAGAGCCCAAGTATAGGGACAGGCCGTGGACGTGTTTCCTCCCCTGACCAGCAGAGGGCAGCGTAAGCCAATCCCACCGTGCCACCGGCTCCTGCGCCGTCGGCGCCTCCAGCCCTGGAAGAGACGGGAGTGATCTCTCCTAATTAGACAGAAGGGCTTTGCCCGGTGTCACCCAGCCAGTCTGTGGCCCCAGGCCTTTGAGCAGCCAGCTTCTCACGGTGCCTCAGCAACGACACAAGGCACAAAGGCTGGCCGCCTCCACAGAGCAACGTGCCCCACCTCTCCTCCACCCCACCTACCCCCACCGCCACACTGTCGTTAGAGCCTGTTGTGGCATCCCTAGGACCACAGACTTCTCGCCCGCCTCTCGCCTTCACAGTCAGAGGAGCCTGGGTCTGTGGGTCTCGCAGCTGAGGCTGGGGCTGGCCAGGCTCGTTCTCCCCAAACGAGTTCACAGCTCATTCTTTGTGCCAGCGGGACTGAGAGTCCTGGCAGGAGAGGCCGGAGCAGCGCCCCTCCAGAGGCTCTCTCCACCACAGGCTGGCTCACGTCCTCACCGTGGGCAGGAGGCCTCCGATGCTGCATCCATCCCAGGCACAAGCAAGGGGCTGTGTGGGCTTCCATTCCCGAGGCCACCTTGTAATCCCCCTTTCCCACCCATCCCCCAGTGGTTAAGACCGTGACCTATCATGCCCCTGTTGCCTACCCCTGTGGCTGTAGGTGGCGCCTCCCGACACCGCGGACAGCCGCCTGCTCCGTGCCTCTGACTTCAGAGCTCTGTGAGGATCCACACAGGGCCTTGGGAGACTGATTTCTAACCTCTGCCTTGGCGCTTTCTTCCCGCCACTCCTCTTTCTTGCCCATCTTCAATGTTGGTGGGGCGATGGCCAGGCTCTGACTTCCCTTTTTGCTGAGCCTTTGCTCATTGATCACCGACAAATATTGGAAGGGTCTTTTTTTTTTTGCAAGTTTGATACTATGCTGTTTGCAAAAAAGGATGACCAAGAGGAGGTTCCTACACTCGAGAATCTCATGCTCCCGTGAGGGGGCAGGAACCCCCTACCTCAGGCATCTCAGTGGTCTGTGGCTTTCCACAGGAGGCATGGCTGTGGCTGCTCCCTGAAACACCGGGGGTTTACTGGGAAGGGAGGGGGTGTTCACATCTTTTAACATTTCTTCCATAGGGACTTGCTGTGCTTCATATCAAAATGAACTTTGAGCTGGATATGGTGCTGCCTGCCTGTACTTCCAACACATCAGAGGCCGAGGGGGGTTGGATCCGCCTGAGCTACATAGCAAAACTCTATTTCCAATAGCATGTTGGCTAAAAATGCTAGTGGACTTAGCAGACAGAGGAATAAAGTCAGGTCCGACACCCAGAGGGAACGCAGGCAGACTTCGGAATTTAGTCTGCAGAGGACACACTGCGCACTAAATAATCTTGCAGGGTTTCCAGTACATGACAAATGTGCACTCATTTACCTGGTGCAGTACCAATACCCATGACACACGGGGAGCTTTGCAGAAGACAACCTACAGTTTAGAAATAGGTGCAGGAGATCCGAATTCAGTAGCTAAAAGTGGTAAACTTGCATTGTGTATTTATTTAGGGACAGGGTATCAGGTAGCCCGGGCTGGTCTAACCCACTATGTCACTGAAGATGACCTTGAACTTCTGATCCTCCGGACCCCCCCCCCCTCCCAGGGCTGAAATTACAGGGGAGCACTCCCACACCCAGTAATGAGATCCTGGGGAGCACATTGCCTCATGTGTGTTAGGCAAGCACTGAGCTACTCAGCTACATCTCCCGCCCCCAGAATTTAGACAGAAAAAAAAAAAAGCATTATTTCACAGTAGATGTTAAACAACTGGTATCTGACCGGAAAAAAATAGAACACATTTTCAAAACTCCAAGAGCCATAAAAATTGATAGGCGTGGCGGCACATGCCCGAAGTCTCAGCTCTCAGGAGGCAGAGGTATGTCTGTGAGTTCAAGGTCTGCCTGATCCCCCAGAAGAAGAAGAAGAAGAAGAGGAGGAGGAGGAGGAGGAGGAGGAGGAGGAGGAGGAGGAGGAGGAAGAAGAAGAAGAAGAAGAAGAAGAAGAAGAAGAAGAAGAAGAAGA
>NW_026589732.1:1372362-1410214 GCF_907164565.1 Psammomys obesus
AGAAGAAGAAGAAGAAGAAGAAGAAGAAGAAGAAGAAGAAGAAGAAGCAGCTCAAAAGTTTCAGAATCAGAAAGCATGAGATTTGCTTTTAATAAATTAAACTCAGAGCCTGACAGTGATGGCGCACACCTGTAATCCCAGTGCTCAGGAGGCAGAGGCAGGGGGATCGACGTGAGTTCAAGGCCAGCCTTGTCTAGAAAGTAAAGGCTAGGACAGTGAAGGCTCCACAGAGAAACCCTATCTCAAAAACAAACAAACAAACAAAGTAAACTGAGCCAGGGTTGGGGTGCTGGTGGCAGTAGGGGTGGGGCACACTTTAAATTCCAGCACTTAGGGGGCACAGGCAGGCAGGTCTCTGTGAGTTCAAGGCCAGCCTGGTCTACAGAGTGAGTTCCAGGACAGCCAGGGCTACACAGAGAAACCCTGTTTGGAAAAAAAGAAAAAAAAACTGCATTGTCTGCCTTGGAGTGCACTGACAACGTTAACACAGGGCCTGGGGCTCTGATCCTCTCCCATCACAAGGGAGGGTTGAAGCGGGAGACACTCAGCTTAGTAGCTCCAGGCTCAGGCCTTAGCAACTTAAAGTTTCCATTTTCAGTCTCTCAACATGGCTCATGCTTAGGAAAGCCTTCAGCTGACTCTGCCCAGCCCCTGCCTGCAGCTGTGTGCAGCCCAGACACCCGGAAGCTTCGAGCAACCACAGTAAAATGGAGGCAGTTTTGTTAAGCCGCCATGTTTAGAAGATCTTTCATTCTGCAACATAGGTAAGTGACAGTGACTCTGTGTGACAGGGCCTAGAAGTCATGGAAATAAAAACGTTCCACAATGAAAAGCTTTACTGGAGCCAAGTATAATAAAGCACACATGTGACCCCAGGATGTGGGCGGTAGAGAAAGCCAGTGTCACACAGGACCCTGGCTCAAACAAACAAATCAATAAAACCAGGCCTGGGGGAGGGGCTGGCTCTGTGCTAGGGTGCTTTGCTTAGATATGTGGGGCCTGGAGGAAATAGCTATCATCACTATCCCTCTTCCACCACCACCACCACCCCTCCCCCCCCCAAAAAAAAAAGAAAGGAAAGGAGAAGTGATGAAATAATAGGAGAAACAGCAGCCTGAGAGAGGCGGCCCTGTTACAGACAAATGGCTGATTTCCTTGTTGTGCTGCCAGTTCCCAAGACAAAGACAGCCAGGCCACCTGAAGCAACCGAGGGGACCAACAGTCCTGAAAAATCAAATGGTTCTTTTGACAGAAGAAATCTTTTTTTTTTATGCTTTTGAGTGTTTGCCTGCACACATGTATGTGTTTCATGGAGAGCCACAAGAGGGCCTCAGAGCCCCTGGAACTGGAGCTAATATATGTTTGTGAGCCACCACGTGAGTTCTGGGAACCAAGCCTGGGTCCTCTGCAAGAGCAGCCAGCACTCTTAGCCCCTGAGTCATCTCTCTAGCCCAAGAATTCGCTCTGAAATGTGAAAAGGCTTGCCTTTGCTCAAGAAAGAGCCAAAAATTAAAATCATCATGCACCACCATTTAAAAACAGCACCCTAGGAAATGGATGCTGTCATACCTTGCTGTTAGGAAATTCAGTTGAACAATTTTCATGAAAAGCATTTTGGCAGGGTTTATCGACATTTATTTTTTCATGTCTCTCACGTTTTTGTTGTTGTTGCTGTGCACGTTTGACGCAGCAATTCTGCTTCCAAGAACATATCCTGCAGACGCGTTTACACAGGTTCAAAATGTTATGGAGTTCCTGATCCCTGGGCAAAAGACCATAGACTCAATAGAATTATAATTATAGTTAAAAGACTTACTTACTGAGTACTGTAGCAGGGCGACAGTCTCTGAGGCAGACTTGAGATTGTTGAGAAGGAGGGCAAGAGAAGGATTTTTAAAGGGAAAGACTGCAGGAAGAGCTTGAGGATCAACACCAGCCAGCCGGCCAGGAGCCCTCTGCTCTGCCACGGCAGGTGGTCAGACGCCCTCGGAAGAGTCCTGGAATGTCCGAGCAAGCAGCTTTCAGAAGCCGAAAAGCAGTTAGACCTACCAATCAGATGGCCGTAGCTGTACGTTTCTGGATGGGGGTCAGTGAGCCAGGATTCCTGGAAATTTACCATCCAGTGATTGGAGTCAGAGGCTAGTGGGTACCAAGATGAATGCCTAGCACAAAATGGAGGGGGTTTTGTTTGTTTGTTTGTTTGGGCTTTGTTTTTCTGTTTGTTTGTTTGGTTGGTTTTCTCTGTGTAGCCCTGGCTTCCATGGTTCTACTCTGTAGAACAGGTCGGCCTCAAGCTCAAACATCTACCCGACTCTGCATCTCCCGTGCTGGGATTAAAGGTTTGCGCCACCGACTCTGCTCTTTTTTTTTTCTTTTAAATTTTTACTCACTTTTTTTTTTTTACTTTCTCTCTTTATGGAGTTTCTCTAGACGTCACTAAACTTGCATGTGTCAGAAGCTCTTTATTGTGTCGCCATCAGAGCAAAATACAAGAAGCAGCCTCAGGGTCCAGGCCCAGGGCTGTTTCCTGTTTACGGTCCATCTCTGCAGTGCAGCTCTCCACCAGTGGGCACATGAGGCAGCCAGGTGGAGTGACGCAGGCCCGCAGGCCCGGCTGCCTGACACGCAGAGGCGAGAGGCTGTCAGAGTCAAGGCCACCCAGAGCACCTTAGTCAGGCTCTGCCTCCACATAAAGTGTTAAAGAGGGCTGGGCTCTTGGCTCAGTGGCAGAGCGCTTGCCTAGTACGCATGACTTTGGGCTCAATCTCTGATATGGAGGTCTGGGAGAGGAGGCAGCACCATACTGCCTGTGGGGGGGGTGACTCCAAAGATGTTTCTGTTTAGGGAGAAGCATTTACCATTCATGCAAATGAAAATACACATTTCCTTTAAAAAATTGTGTGTGTGGGGTTGTGGGGGGGGTAGGGGAGGGTGTATCATAACATGTATGTAGAAGTCAGAGGACAAGTTTCAGGAGTGGGCCCTCTCTTATCGTGTGTCCCAGGAATGGAATTCAGGTCCTCAGACCCTGCTGAGCCAGCTCACTGGTCCTGAATATGTATATATTCTTATGTACACATTAAACACTTCTGTTTGGTCTTGTGTGTGTGTGTTGTTTTGTTTTGTTTAATATTTTTTATTTTTAAATAATTTTATACATTAACTTGTATCCCAGCTGTAGCCCTCTCCCTTTTTCCCTCCCAATCCTCCCCTCCCTCCCTCATCTCCTCACTGCCCCCTTCCGAGTCGACTGAGAGGGGGTGTCCTTGTTTTGTTTTTTTTTGAGACTGGGTTTCTCTGTAGTCCTGCTTATCCTGGAACTCTCTCTGTAGAGCAGGCTGGCCTTGAACTCAGAACTTGCCTGCCTCTGTCTCTACCTCTGTGCTGAGATTAAAGGCGGGTTCCATCACCACCCAGAATAAACACTTCAAAAAAAATTGTAGAAGAAACTAAGAATAGTGCCAGCCTCTGAGAAGAGGGCACAGGTATGGGAGAGACTGGTGGACAGGGTGGGCAGAGATGGTTTTTACTCCATTGCACCGTACCATGGGCCAGTTGTATCTTATACATTTCTTTTGTGTTTACACAACCTTTGTTGCTGTTGAGTAACTTGTTAGCCATTTGGGAAAGGTCCCATGTTAAGCCTTAGACACAACATGGCCCAAACAGAGCATTTCCAGTATGTTAGAGCAGACGCATAAATGAGCAAACCATGCCTTTCCACGCTGTCAGAATTTACTGATTGACAACAAACTCACAAGCTATGTCAGCTTTCCTGGCTTCATGTTGCCAATTAACCCCTATTTTGCCATGTAGCTAGCATTTGGCTATTATAAATTCTTTCATTCTAACCTTTACTTTTTTTTTTCCCCCTCCTTTCCTTTTAGAGGCAGGGTCCCCAGACCGTGCCTCAGGCTGGCCAGGAACTCATGACAGGCCTACCTCAGCCTCCTGAGGTGAGGTTCCAACACCACACCCAGTGGCCCAGTCTTTCTGATTTTAGCACATCACACGGCACACAATCATGTATGCTGGTTACAGGTGGCTACGAAAGGGCTGAAGCGGCTTCAGAGTTCATTACCGCAGCCTGGTGCTGCAGGAGGACAGTTGGCACAGGTGCCAGGAAAAGCCTACAGAAAGCAAGACCGGCAGTCTCGGGAAATTCAGGTGCACAGCTAATCTGGCACAGGGATGTAAGACTCGGGTCCAGCCATTTTGAATGTTAGTTTAAGGTAGCTTGGATGTCATGGGAAGGAGAAAATGTGTCCAGGGACAAAGGCAGAGTCTTTCACTGTGACAAGTTCCTGGACGAGACTCATGGTGAGTAAGCAAAGCAGGTGACTAGTCACTGTGCTGGCCACATTTCAGTCTTGGGGTCCTCCTTAGTCTCAGGTTAACGTGGTCAGAAGCCCGTGTGTCCGGTGTTTCTGAGACATTTGCTGGTGGCTGCTGACTCACGCCTGGTGCTGGCAGGTGGAGCTTGTTAAGCTTTTCATTGTGAATTTCTGGACATTGAAGTGCCCCTCCCCCACCCCAGTGGTGGGTGGTCCAGCTTCTCTGAGGCCAGGTGGCCTCAGGCTCCTGCTTCTGAACCCAGGACCTTGGCACCCACAGCTTCATCCCACCGCACACTGAGCTTCAGAGCCAGAAGCCCCTCCTGGTCTCCCCTCACAGCACACTCAGGCACCTGCTCTCCTTGTCCTCTCCCGGGGCCTACCTCTGGATTCTAGTCGCAATGCTGCCTAAGAGTCTTCCCAAGCCTGTGCCAAAAGGTGCTCTCCCCCGGCACCCTGTACCCCCTCCTACAACACTTTCAGGGTGGTGAGGAGCTGGTTATAGAGCCCGGGTGAGGGCTTTAGTCCAGGCTCTGCCTTTTGGTGGATTGTGGCTTTAAGCAGCTTCTGGTCTGTAGCCTGGGAAAACAGTGTCACTGGGAGGTTCCCGTGAAAAGTGTTTGGCATAGTCTCCCGAGCTTGCTAAGGCCTCCATGAATATTATCAATGTCCAGTGCTCATTAGCTTTAGCCTCTGAAGCAGCAGGCAGGCTCCAGGCCCGTTGGCTGGCTTTGTGTTCTGTTTTCATTCCTACCAACCATTCTAAATGTCAGCTGATGCTTCTCCTTGAGAGAAGGACTCATGACCCCTGTTGACATGGTCGTCCAGGGCACAAAAACAGTGCCTTGTGTCAACGTTTGACACATTTCAGGACCTTCCCTTTCCCTGCCGTGGCCCCGCAACACACATAAGGGTCAGTGGGGGAGACACTTGTTAATATATTACTTAGGACAGCGCTGGTGGTGTAAAGCCTTGGCATGGATCCGTGTGGAAGCAGGAGGTGGTGCTGGGTGCATGTAATTCCAGCAAGTTCAAGGCCATCTTTTGCCAGACAGTGGAGGCCAGCTGAGGCTACATGCTTCAAATAAACGAAAACCCCACATCCAGCAGACACCTGTTAACTCTGTGTGCATTATCTCCTGGAATCCTCATGGGTCCCTATAAAATCAGTGAGGAGTCCACTGTGTTGTCCTTGGGGCCCTCCCAGACCTGAGAGCAAGTCACCGAGCAGCCCTCAGACTAACATGAGGCCTTCAGAACTGAAGGACAGGCCTGGGGCCCTGAGCTAGTCCTAAACTGCCCTCAGGATCTGCATCACTTGCTAGGAGGTCTGAGCTGGCCTTGAACTTCCAGTCCTGCCTCCAGCTCCTGAATGGTGGGTCATAGGCATAGTCAACACGCCTGGCTCAATGTCTCTATTAGAAGCACCTGCTTCATCTCTCATCCCGCAATCCCCGTCTTGTTGAGGAAACCGAGCAGCACAAAGTTTGCTAATTGCTCATGGCGGTGTAGCTTTCATTTAGCCCTAGGCGGCTGGGCGCTACAGCTTGAGCTCCACAGCCCTCCGGCTGAGCACCCCTCCTCAGGAGTGAAAACAACCTTCAGTGAAAGTGTTATCCTCATAATGAGTCTGGAGAAGTGGGGGCGGTGCAGTGAAGGGCTCGGGTGTCATCTCATCAAGGTCAAACATCCCACAAAGGTTAGAGCCAAGATCGAGACTCAGCCCCATCTGACTGAAACCCCTGGTTTTCAGTATGCTTGGTTCCTGCCTTGCTCAGCAACTGCCTCCAGCCAGTCAGCGGGTGTCCAGCCTGCCTGGGTGGCCTGCGATGGCCTAAATTCCTACCACGCTGGTAGATTCCCTGTAGGGGATCATCCTAAGTATTAAAGTTATAATGTCTGGATTCGGATCCTCGCCCCCAGCCTCCTGAGGGTCAGGCCTGGCGTAGAGGTCGGTGTGTTTAACCAGAGGCCTTGGCCTGGGATAGTGTGGCTAAAACCCAGAATGGCTGGGGGCTTTATCCCTTCATTCTGACAGTATAGTCGGAGAGATACATCCATAGTCATTCACACAGGTCCCTCTTCAGTATGCCCCTCACCCCAGGCTCCTAGAGATGCCTGACAGTTCCCCGGCCATATACACACACGTGAAGGCTCTCGGAGCTGTACACTCAGCCCACTCAAACACAGGGCACTCAGTCCGCAGAGCCACACCCCCAACCACAGGGAGTGTTCGCGCGCCCGGGCTCCGCCCCGCCCCCTGCGCCGTCCCCGCCTCCAGCGCCGCCCCGCCCCGCCCCCACTTCCGCCGCCTTCCGCAGGACCGGGCTGGATCCCGCTTCCTGCTGCGGGTTTTATGAGACTGGCGCGACTCATGAAGGTGTTCGTCACCGGCCCGTTGCCGGCGGAAGGCAGGGCGGCGCTCGCCCAGGCCGCAGAGTAAGCGCCCGCGTCGTTGCGGAATTGCCGCTGAGCCTCCGGCCCCCTTCCCAGTCCGTCCACCTGGCCGATGTCCCCGAACCTGCGCCGGGTGGGTCGGCTGGCTCCAGACACGCTGCTGGAGCTGCCTCCGGACTGGGGGCCACCTTCCAGGACCCCGGTGGCTGGCAGGCAGTCGAGGTGGAGCCAGGACCCGAGAGGCTGGCGCTTGGGGGCTTTGCTAGGAGTTGCCAGCTATGTCCGCAGGGAGCGGGCTTGGAGTTTGGGGCCGTCTAGAGAGAGTTCTCCCGGTTGCAGCTTGCTCCAGGCGCCAGGCTATTCATCTCCAGCCTTCGGGAAAGGCAAGGTCCAGGCTGTGGATTTCACCCTCTGAGATTAGTTGACAGGCAGGAAGGAGTGTTCAGGGGTTGTGACAGTCATTGGCTTGGCTCCTGGAGTGGTCGACCGGGCGATCCGATGACTGCTTTCTTCTATCAGCCTTGTCTAGGGGTAGCCTTGCTGGGAGCTGTGACTTCCAACAGTGTGAAGTCACCGATTTGGAGACACAGCCTAGACGAGCTCGGGCCGTACCCCAGGTCACTCAGCGACAGGTGGCAGAGCTGGCCTTTATACCCAGCCTTATCACTGGACAGCTTTGCAGAACCGTGCCAGTTTGGGAGAAGGCGAGCCCCTCCCCCCTTCAGCAGCCAATTCTTTTGAGTTTTGTTTGTTTTGTTTTTCGAGACAGGGAGTTTCTCTGTGTAGCCCTGGCTGTCCTGTACTCGCATTGTAGACCAGACTGGCCTCAAACCCACAGGGAGCCACCTGCCTCTGCCTCCCTGAGTGCTGGGATTAAATTAAACACTGAAGGGTTGGGCGACTTGTGATTTGCTTTGAAAACTTTCTAGCACAATACACCTTTTTCTAAGGACGTGTTTGATTGGTACTTTGGGTCCTTGAAGGACCCGGAGGGCCTGCCAGCCACTGTCCTGTGACCCCTGTGCACACACACACTGCGGCTGCTAGGGGCTGGGAGGAAGTGCACGCTACTGCTCCCATGGCTAGGCGACCTTGAGCTGGTGAGCCCACAGGGCGAAATTTTTTATTTTGTGAACTGTAACTGCGGCTGGTCATTGATCTGATGCAGGGCTCCCTTCATTCCTCTACCGTCCCCCAGCGTTCTCCACACCTGGCTGCCTGGAGAGCCACTGTGAATCTGAAAGAGCTCTTTCTGGGCTAGAAAGCTCAGCTTTTGTCAGCTTCCCCCACTGGCAGCTCTTCCTCCCCTCCCCCCAACTACACTCCAGACAGTTCTGAGCCCCCCCCCCCCCATCTCAATTCTGGCCAGCCTAAGGCCATAGCAGCTGGAAGGCTGTTTGCCAGCTGGGCCTGGCTTGAGTGGCTTCCCTTCCCTTCAGCTGTGAGGTGGAGCAGTGGCCTTCCGATGACCCGATCCCCAGCAAGGATCTGGAGCAAGGTGTGGCGGGGGCCCAGGGCCTGCTCTGCCGCCTCACTGACCGTGTGGACAAGAAAGTTCTGGATGCTGCAGGTATGTGCTGACCTGGTCTGTGTAGAATTCTGGTGTGTCTGTGTGGTTGGGGGGGGGGGGGATGTCTTGCCCCGGGAACACATCAGCTTGCTGCGGCTGGCATTTGAGCTGGTCTGTAATATTTTCCCAGTCTTCTGAGGGCATCCATAACACTTGCCCCACCTGGCACGTATTGTCCCCATTCTGGCTTGTAAGTTCCTGAGAGGCTCCAAGAGGGCAAAGACCGCCTGTTGTCTGAGTGAGGTGCAGGGGTGGAGGGGTGCAGGGGTGGAGGGGGAGGCCCGGGTTCTGAACCTTCTTGCTGTGCCATAGCCTTGCGTGTGACCTTGCGTGTGAGCGCTCTGGGCCTGTGTGCTGCAGGACAGAGGGCCCAGCACTGTCTGCCCAGCCTGTGTGCGCAGCCGTGGCCCCAGCTTCCTGAGTAGGGTGAGCCTCCTCCCCTGAGTTGTCAAGGAACACCGCAGACCCACGCCTGCCCCGGCCTTGACTAGATGCTTGGTGGTGGAGGAGAGCACCTGAGAAGGGAGCACCCCAGCCGCCTCAGCACCCCTGGGGTGCCCAAGAGCGAGCCTTTGGGGTCACTACTCCAGGCCACGGTGGATCAGAGTCCTGAAAAGCTGTACTTCGATTGGGGAATCTGTTTGTAGATGGCAGAGGGAGTTTAGTTTTATGGGAGGGATGGAGATGGCAGCGTTTCGCCTTTATCTAAGAAGTGATAAGTAAATGTTCCTGGGATCAGCCACAGAGCGTGGCTTTGAGCCCCGTGCTGACAGGTCTGTGTGTGTTTTGCCTGCCAGGAACCAGCCTCAGAGTCATCAGTACCCTGTCGGTGGGGGTTGACCACTTGGCTTTGGATGAAATCAAGAAGCGGTAAGTGCAGCCAGGGCTCTGGACCGGGCCTGGGGTGAGGCTGACCAGAGACGGCAAGAGGAGCTCTCTGCTGGTCTCACTCCGTGAACGTGCCGAGGGGCCGAAGCTGAATGTCCACATCTGCACAAGCCATAAAACCCAGAGGGCCAGAAGCTGTGCTGACCTATGTCTGTACCCTGTCATGCTTGCTATCTTTTCTGAGCTCCGAGATATCCTGGAATTAGAGAAGGCAAGCGTTATTGTTTCCCTTTCCAGTGAAGAAATTCAGGATGATTCAGTAGTCTCTCGCTGCAGCCTGGGAGCCCTGATCTTCCGTTTTCATACACTCCCCTCTGTGGGATGTGATGGGAATGAGGACCATCACATAACATCGTGGAAAGGGCCCATCCTTAGACACTGGGGAAGGGCCTTGAGGAGGCCCCTGTTAAAACCAGATGTTTGATTCCTAGCGGGATCCGGGTAGGCTACACACCAGGTGTCCTGACGGATGCCACCGCAGAACTTGCTGTCTCCCTGCTGCTCACCACCTGCCGCCGGTTGCCAGAGGCCATAGAGGAAGTCAAAAAGTAAGTTGATGCCTGGGAAAGTCAGGTATGCTCAGCAGCGGGGCCGGAGTGCTCAGGTCAGCCTGGTCCAGACCTGCAGTGTCTCTCTGCAGTGGGGAGAAGGGCTCAGCTCAAACACTTAGTGCACGAGGCAGAGCTGCATTAAAGGGGCGGGGGGGGGCAGTCTGAGAGATGAGGCTAAGGGAGGGACAAATCCTGCCGACCTGGGTCCTGTGGAGAGGTCCCGGAGCTGCTCGGGGTAAGGCTGTGCTGAGCTTGACGAGGACCAGAAGTGGCTTTCAGAGCCCAAGCTGCTCACACCACACTACCGTGGCTCTTCAGTGTAAGGAACGGGGAGCTTTCTTGGGGATGCCCACGGGTGTCGTGTGGGAGATACTGTGGGCACAACTGAACAAGCATTCTCCTTTTGGGTGCAAGGGTTCTGGGTAAGAAGCCAGAGCCCGCCCCGTGCAGGGCCATGTGGTCACCGTGGAGGGCAGCTTTTTCTTATCTGGAATACTGACTCTAGAACTTGTTCTGACACCCAGATCTAAGTTTGCAGCCTCCATTTCCGATTCCCCGGTGGCACAGCCTCCAAAAGTGGGAGTGCGGCTAAGGCCCCTGTGGCCCCACTTCCTATGTCCCTTCAGAAGAGCCATTCAGTTTAGCACCGCTCTATGTCCTGGAGGCAGAACTGGCTTTAGACAGAGGCCAGGAGTGCCCAGCGTATGGGCTCCTGTGGCCTCACCCCTTTCCCAGGCTGGGCTGCTGACCACCCCTTCTTCCTGCAGCGGGGGCTGGAGCTCCTGGAGCCCCTTGTGGATGTGCGGCTACGGACTTTCGCAGAGCACTGTCGGCATTGTGGGGCTAGGGCGCATCGGTGAGGCTCCCCATCGCATCCCTTCTGGTTGAGTCTCCAGTGCCTAGACAATGGTTTGGAAAGGCCATTGGAAAGGCCGTGTATGTGGCTAAAAGAATAAAAAAGCTAGCTCAAGAGTTCCCAAGAACTCAGTGGCTTGCAGAAGCAAAGTTCTGAGAGCCAGGGTTCTTCCGGGTTTGCTAACGAACACAAAGGCTCTAAGAGGCTGGGCTGGCCACAGGAAAAGCTGTGCCGACCTTGGACCCCAGCTCTGGAATGCAGGCTACTTCCCAGCAGCTGCAGTTGAGGGTTCCCTCTCCTTCAATGCTGTCCCTTCAAGAAGCCTGGTAGGAGGCCAGGGTGCTGTCACGCTGCCTGCACAGAGGCAGCCGGGGGCAGGGAGTGGGGGTAGCCTGTCTGGCCAGCCAGCGATCCTTGGAGCTTCTTGGAAGAACCTGTCTGTGTTCGAGGCTGAGAACCCACATGCCCAAGCCTGTTGGCAGGAGCATGCGTGTAAAACTCTTGTAGGTCTTGAGGGGCGAATTGGCAGCTGGGCAATGCCACCAAAGGTCAAATGAGGTAGGGCTGCATTCACATAACAGGAGTAGAGAGGTTAGAAGGACGGAGGGTACCTCTTGAACTCCTGTCTTCAGAGATTACACATGCAGTTCTCGGAGAAGGTCAGAAAATGACCATCAAGATGACTGGGGCCGTATGAAGCCTGCGTAAGCCAGTGCACCTACAGAATGTGGCAGCCGGGGACTGTCACACTGGGGCAGCCCAGTGCCACTGAGGCTGAAAAATCCGTGGACTCCTTGCCTCTAGGTCAGGCCATTGCTCGACGTCTGAAACCATTTGGTATCCAGAGATTTCTCTACACGGGGCGCCAGCCCAAGCCTCAGGAAGCAGCGGAATTCCAGGCAGAGTTTGGTAAGGAAAACCCTCATTTCTCCTGGAGTCCATCTGTGTTCCGTGGTGTGTGTGTGTGTGTGCGCATGTGTGTGTGCTCACATGCATGAGAGCGTGTGTGCATGTGTGATCTGCAGGTAAAATGCAGGACTTTGAGATGCGGGGGCCCTTCTATGACTCTTACGTGTTATCTAGTCTATCTACCTGAGACACAGAGGGCCACCCAGGAGCACAGACTTCCCGCCCTATGTCCTAGACCTCAAATTTTCTCATCTAGGTGGGAAGCCCTAGTAATTGATCTTTCTGTGTCTGCGCATGTCAGAGCTGATACTGCAGGCATACTTAGGTTGTGTGGCTTGTTTTGTGGGTGCTGAGACCCAAACTCTGGCTCTCGAGATAGTTTTAACTGCTGAACCACAGCCCCTCCATTGTAGTTTTTGAGACATGTTCTCGGTGAACCCAGAACTCACCAATGTGGCTACAGTGGCAGGCCAGGACTCCAGAGAACCACCTGTCTCCATCTCTCCAGGGTCAGAATATAGTCTTGCCCAGATTCTTAGGTGGGTGTTGGGAATCCAAACTCAAGTTTTCATGTCTACCCAGTGGGTACTTAACAGACATCTCCCTAACCCTCTGATTTTGTTTTGAGATGATTTCACTGGCTGCCCTCAGAGTCAAAATTACCTTCCTGCCTTAGCCTCCAGAGCTCTGGAATTACTGGTGTGTGTGGCCCCCTGCCTGGCATCCTCACGGTTCTTTTGTGGGAGGTGGGAGCTACTCCATGTTGTTGGCCTTGGCCATCTTGTAGTCCCCCACTGGTAGCCAGCCTCTGATGAAGTCCTCCCTGCCCACAGTGCCTCTTGCTCAGCTGGCTGCAGAATCAGACTTCATTGTAGTGGCCTGCTCTCTAACACCTGCCACCAGGGGGCTCTGCGGCAAGGATTTCTTCCAGAAGATGAAGAACACAGCTATCTTCATCAACATCAGCAGGTAGCTGAGGGCTGCCTTCCTCCCTGGGTCCCCCAGCACTCCTGGAGAGGGGTGTGTGAACTGCGGTGATCTGGAGTTCCTGTCCCTATTGGCTGGTGATGAGGGAGTTCAGGATGGCACGCCAACCTCTGTAAACCAGCAGCTCAAATATGGGAAAGGCCATTTGAGAAATGGGTGAGGAAGATCAGTCAGCACTGGGCCCAGCCTTCTGGTTCCCTGAAGTAGTTCAACCTTGCTAAGGGCCTGGCTTACAGCAGTGAGATTCTGGGAGCAAGTTGTGGGGGTGGGGGGTGGGAGATGGGAAGGGTAGAGTCCCCAGCAAGCTCACTACAAAGGGTGAGGCCTTTGTAGGGCCCTTCAAAGACCAGCCTTCCATGCTGCTGAGCCTGGCCTGACCTCAGTGATGTTTTGAACCTGTGCAGGCTTGGGGACACAGATCCTAAAACTCATTATCTTGAGTGACTTCAGGGCAGCAGTCCTGTGATGGAACCCCCCCCCCCCCATTGCAACCATCCTCATCTCCCTAAGCCCTCCCTGGTTGGCACCCTTTGAACCTTTTGTTTTTGAGACAGCCTCACTCACAGGCTGGCCTTGAACTTGCAGTCTTTTTGCCTTCACCTCCTAAGGGCTGGGGATTATAGGTGTGCGTCACCAAGGCTCCTTTGAACCTTAAAGCAGTTTTGAGAAAGATTAGGTGGACCTCCAGGGTTCATGTGCTCCAGAAGTGTCTGCCTACCTCTGATGCCTAAAGTTACCAACATTTAGCTACAGAGAGTGACCCTGGTGTGGAGGTGAGGAGTGGAGCAAGGCTCATGCCCATGGCGGCTTAGCTTCCCCCTGCCCAACACCTGGATGCACTTGAGACCATACAGGGCTCTGTATTTTGATACTCCATTGCTCAGGGATGATTGAGTATACGACAGAAGTTCCCAGAAAGCCAGTTCTTTACACGGACAGACAGGTTTATCTGCCCTTGTTTGGCCAAATATGTGATGGTACTTTGTGGCTCCTGGCCACTGATCTGGGGGCCAGGCATATCAGAAGCGCCCATGTGGGCCCAGCACAGCTGCAGACTCCCAGGCCCAGTGTGTGCAGAATGCTTGTTAAATACGCTCCCATCCCCCAGCACTCCTGGAAGTTGGGGTTTCCTTAGAGCGGGTAGCCCCCTGTAAGATGTTAGCTCCGTCACAAGCTGGTGAGTGGCGGGGCTCAGGTCAAGACAAGTGTTCTTGTGCAGACTCCCTGTAGTGTGTCAGGCCTTCCTGCCGAGAAGTCAGTGCAGGTGCTTGGTGAGTGGAATACATTCTGTGGGTTGTCCTGCCCTGACTGTGGCTTGGGTGGAGGGGGTGTCTGGGCCCCTGCACGACACTGTCACTTCCAGGGGGGATGTGGTTAACCAGGAAGACCTGTACCAGGCATTAGCCAGTGGCCAGATCGCAGCGGCAGGACTGGATGTGACCACCCCAGAACCACTGCCTCCAAGCCACCCCCTGCTGACGCTGAAGAACTGCGGTAAGGGCTGTGCAAATGCATCACTGCCTATGGAGTGTGGGAAATGGTCTGGGCCTGGCTGTGGAGCCAGCCGAGGCAGTGTTAACCCAGAGGGCACAGCCAGGGACTGGGAGTGTGTAGGCTGTTAGTGACTGGAGTTTAACAGGAATGCAATGCTCAGCTGGGTCTCTGTCGGAAGCAGATTCAAGAGGTTTGTTAAGTGAAGGCTGACCACACTCCCATCACTCTAAATGGCTGTTACCAGTGTATGGGAAAGGAATGAAACCACCGTTATTCACAACTGGCACAAGTTACGAAGTTATAAGCAACAACAGCTCACTCATGTTGTGGCTGGAGAGTGTCCATCTTTAGGTTTTCCAGCATTTGGATCACCGACCATCAGTGCCCCCAAGACGTCTTTTGAATTTGGGCCATTTTTCAGCCTTAGGCATGAAGAGCCTCCCCTCCCTCTTGGTCCTCAAGGGACCAAAAGTACAATTGCTCTAGTTTTCTGTGTATGGTATCCTAAAGGGACTAGTCACTCATTGCCAGGTCAGGTGACATGCTGCTGGTGCCTGTGGCCCTGGGAGCATTTGAGACCCTGGCCTCAGGGCTCGCCTTTCCTCGCTGTTTAGGAAATGGTGTTTCTGTCTCCAGACTCACCAACAGGCATCAGAGCTATGGCCGTCCCTCTGCATGCTGGAGAGCCCGGACATGTCCTTGCCGCCTCCTCAGCGAAGGCAGCCATTATTGCAGCCCTTGGCAATCCTCCTGACCCCAGCCCCATGGCCTGCCTGCAAGAACGCTAGCTGTGATGTGAGGGCTACTGTCCACAGCCAGGAAAGCTGGCCACAGCCGCGTTTCATGTCCCCACACAGCTGTGGAAGGCAGGCAGCTCCTTAGAGATAAATTCCTCACTTGCTGTGCATGTTAACCAGCATCCCATCATGGGTTACTTCTGTAGCTCAGAAGCCCTGTGCCATCTCTCTCAAGGGTGCAGGGTGTGGCTCCTAAGCTGGTGCCTAGTTTCACTATCTAGACAGACAAGACTCCCTGTAGCCTACAAAATTTTTAAGCGTTCAAATCTTGTCTTGTTTATATCTGGGTCTCAGCATTTGTCCCGAGGGAATGGGGTTCATGGGGAGCATCTGCCATCCTTAAGTCTAGCACACAGCCAATGGTGGGAGTGCTGAGGCAGAAACTTCGTCCTGTTGCCTGGTAGTGTGGGACCAATGCTTCCTTTTCCCTGCAGTGATCCTGCCCCACATTGGCAGTGCCACCTACAAAACTCGGAACACCATGTCTTTGCTGGCAGTTAACAACTTGCTGGCTGGCGTGAGAGGGGAGCCGATGCCCAGTGAACTCAAGCTGTAGCCAGATAGGGCTACATGGGCTTTCATGGGCTGGAGACATCTTGCCCAGCAGACCCAGGCTGGACTTTGAACCTGAGGGATGCCACCTCTACTAAGTCTTCAGGAGACATGAGAACTGGGAGATAAGCTGGACACACCCACACCAAAAGCCTGTAATTCTAACATTAAATAATTTCTGACACAGTGTCTGGCCTATGACTGGGGGCACTAACAAAAAGTGCATCTCTTATGCTTTCTGACTCGGGGCATCTGGGATTTGCTTGGCCCTGCTTCTCACATTGCCTTCACACGAACTCCTTCCCCTTTTCCACACTGAGGAACAAGTAGAACCAGAAAAACAATAGCACCTGAACCCAGTACCTAGACCATGGTGAAAGGACAGACAAGAGAGGGGAGAAAACGGCAGGAAAGGAGGCAAGGTCAGCGCTGTTGGTCAACAGTGAGTGAAGGCAGGAGGATTCCCAGTTCAAGATCTATATCCATGGCTACCGAAGTTCCCTCAGCACCCCAAGTAATGTTCCTTTTTTATCATCCTTCACTCTTCCCCAAGGCCAGGCCACAAGCACAAGTCATGGTCAAACTTCCCATAAAGCCACAGCACAGACAGGCAGGTTTGGGGAAAGCGGGAGTGACTTTGGGGTGGGAGCGCTCCTATCTTGCAGACTCAACTGATTTGAAGACAACCTAGCAGCTGGGCCAGAAGAGAAACACATCTCTGTTCTGTTTCCACCCTAACTTAAACAGAGGAGACCACGGTTTAGAGGCATGAATTTGACAAATTTTAATTTTAAAATCTGTTTTGACTAGCATTAGCACCGACAGGGTACCTCTACACTTGATGCCATCTCCAGAAGATTGTACGTGATTATGCCGGGCTATAATTAAGGCTAAAAATCAAAAGTCGGGCCCCCAGTACCAGCTAGAATCCCAGTGAAACTCCAGGTCACAGCAACCCTGGGCCTAGTTTCCCAGGGACCCTTGGAAATCTTTTAAGTGCTACAGCATGTCGGAGGACGCTGGCCTCAAGCTTGCTTCCCACGCGTAGAGACTGACTACGAGGTAGATGAGATCCCAGGTCCGTCCAGCATGGAGAGGCAGGCTCCATCGAGTGCCGGGGACAGGCTCCGGAGCAAAGTCCACTTGTATCCGAGCTGAGGTGAGGGGCAGACTCGAAGCACACACATCCTCAAGACAGGAAGGAAGAACTGCCGTTCTGCCTGTGACCCTGGCTCCTCACCCAGCACGGCATCTCTGGTCCTCCGTGCTGGCCTACCTGACTCCCACTGGTCCCTACACCATGAAGGTGGGGACCTACCCCATCGTGCCTCCTCAGGTCTCCTGGCAGTAAGCCACGCAGCAGTTTCTCAAGTGGTCCCACTGCTTCCAACGGTCTCTTTCCCAGGTTTCCATGTGGACTTTCCTCCCTGGGAATCTGTTCAGATGCTATGCCCTCTCAGAACATGACAGGTCTAGCCACAGATTTGTGGTCACACCAGCTTAAGGGAATACACAGTCATGTCTGTTTTAGAAAACTGAGAAATGTGTGGCTTTCTAAACTTAATGAATTGTGCACGATAATTTGGTATCTCTGAAAAAAAAAAGTGTATATTAAAACAACAACAAAAAAGGATTCTTGTTAAGTGTGAGCTTACAGAGATGCATGAACCTGTGTTGTTCTGGGCACATATCAGGGCATAGCAGCCCTGACAGCATGGTGTCAGTGGACAGCAAGGTAGAAGACAGAGAGGCCCTCTATGGAAAACTGAATGCCTCTCCAAGAGCCTTGGGTGTTTCTGGTAAATTCTATGCTATAGGCTGCCTGACTCTTCCTGGACTTGGAAAGTCCTGAGCCATGAACACTACTACATTTACATGTCAAATAACTAAACGCCGAGAACTGAAAGCTGAGGCTTTGAAAGCCTAGCACAGGACAGTAATAAAACCATGGCAACAGCGCTGCTGTGCTTAGTAACTGGTCAGTCCAGGAGAGGTGTTCTATGGGGCTTGGGAGTGAAAAGTAGCAAGGCTAAGAGCAGCTGATCTTGGGTGGACATGCCAGCTGGGCTGGGTAGCCTTGGGCATCCAGATGGAGTGAAAGGCAAATGCACCATGGGAACCCACAGAACAGGACTCCATATCACCAAAACAAAGACAGACACCAGCTTCCCACTGACTTCAAACAAATACACCATCAGAAATACACACTGGTTAAAACACTAACACGACACATAAACACCTCACTGTCACTCCCTACAAGTACATACTCCACTTACAACTTTGTTTTTAAAACCAGAAAAAAATTACTAAAGACACCTTTGCCATAGAGATGTATTCAAAAGTATATACACCTATTGGTCCAAGGGCATATTTACCTGGACCCAGTGTCAGCACCATCAGAGGGCAGTGTCTGTGACTGCAACTCAGATAAAAATACAAAATACAGTACTTTGAGGCCTCAGACTAGCCCAGGATATACTTTAGCATCAGTGGCATACAGGCTTGTCCTCCAAGGCCATTTGGCAGACAGCACCAAGTCACCTGGTTACAAATAAGTATGCTTTGCACTGCTGTACAGGGATGGAATACCCCCATCAGAGGATGTAGGAAATGTAATTAAATGCTTCACAGAGCTTTAAAATAGTGTTAGAATGTTTTTTTGCCCTTCCGTTTTGAAATGTGACACTCATCAATGACAAACTACCTTATGACTGCATTCCTCAACCCTAAGGAGGGACTTGGTTTCAGGATCACATCACTTTCCCTGGTGCGCACCTCACTCAGAAATGTGCAGAGTAAGAGCTATACCTAACAGTTCTCTGCTTACGGCTGGCTGAGGTTCATGAGAGCCACCCGACAGCTGAGACCTCGAGTCCAGTGGCATTAGCTGCCTGCCAACAGCGACCTTACTTTCAGTCCACAACTGGCCTGTGTGCCATCTCCCGAGGAGAGGCGGTTAGAGCAGAGTGCTGGGGAGGTTGCTGCTCTGCCAGCGCAGGCAGGTGGTCTTGGAGTGTTTGTACAGGTGGCTGGACTGGCTGAACCTCTTGCCGCACTTGAGGCAGGCGTACGGCTTTTCCCCCGTGTGGACTCGGATGTGTTTCTTGCAGTCTGTCAGAGTCAGGAAGGTTTTACAGCAGATTTTGCAGGCATACTTTCGAGCTCCCTCCACAACCAAGACATTGTGCTCTGATAAGGCCTTCTTGCATTTTGACAAGACATCAGCAGATGCCCTGGTCAGCTGCGGAGGGCCAGGCTGGGAAGGGTGGCCATTTTCAAATGAGGTGGTTCCGTTCATCATTAGCTGGGAACCGGGTGAGTTTTCAGGGATCTGTGAGCTCCTAACAGAAGTTACGACTGGCATTTTTGGAGCTATGCGTCGGTAGTACGGAAAGTTACTGGCTCCTCCTCTTGGGGAACCCATCATTGCCCTGGAGAAGGAGGAGTGGAGACCCAAGCCAGACCTGGAAAAATCCATCCCAAACTGTTCTCCTTGGTAGCCTGAGGTCTGCACACATGGCAGGCCCATCACCTCCTGCATAGGTCTGACAAAGTGGGAATCTGCAGGCTCACTGAATGGGTTCTCCACATGGGAGCCAGGAGCAGAGGAAGGCCCACCTGCTGGCCCAGCCTCTGGACTCAACAGGTAAGGGGCCTCAGCCTCCAACCTGCAGTCACTAGTGGTGTTTGGGATGTTGTCGTCTGTGCTCTGACTTGCGCTGAAGTTACTGCCCCTGCTCTTGTTGAGAAAATTGGAAATACTAAAGGAGGTCTTATGTTCTAGATTATTTGTGACTTCCAAGATGTGGATGTCCCCGACCCTGTCGGTGCTGGACTGGGGATCTGAAAAGCTCCGGTCACTGCTCTCAGGGCTGAGGTCTATCTTCTCAGCACTGACCACCACGCCTTCCACCTCCACAGACTCACTGCCCTCGGCCTGGGAGGTCACGTCGCTCACCTCATCCTGTGGCTCGGGAGAGCTCAGGGGCTCGGACTTCACCACCACTCTCATGTGCTCCTTCTCCCCAAGGCCAGCCTCAGGATTTTCACATGGGAAACTGCCTTTCTCAGCCACAGCCTCTTGTTCAAAACTAGTTTCAACCTGAGCTGCACGAGAGGCCATGTTGCCAGCACTGCCATCTGACTGGCTGGGCACCTGGGCGTCTTCTTGAGTACCAAAAGGCCGATCAAACATCATAGCACTGTCTTCCTGGTTGTCAGCCATCCCGTCGGGTTTAGGATTATCCACAATTTTCAGAGAATCTGGTGAGAAGAATTCCTCCCGGGAATGAACGCCCGAAGGCCCACTCTCTGGAGTAACATCAGAAATGGCAGATTCGTCCATGGAGGATCGGAGGCGCTGCCGGGCCCGCTCCTCTACAGACTGCTTGCGTTTGTGAAGGCGTCTCATGGGGAAGGGTGTCCGCTGGTCCAGGCTGCTGCGCATGGATGAGCTCATGGGGGCTGGCGGCTCCTCGCCACTCTGGCTGGAACTGAGAGCTGAGCTCACAATGCTCAGTCCCAGCTGTTGCAGCATAAAAGAGCGCTGCATGCGGGCACTCTGCTCTTGAACACGCTCACTGGGGGGAGACATGGGCAGCGTCCTTGTCGTCAGGTAATGTTTACATGCCTTAACAACAGAGTTCAAATGCAGGTGAGAGGCTGCCAACAGGACATCCATGACGTTGCTCTCCCCTAGCATGAGGGTGGAGGTATACATCATGTCAATCAGTGCAGCAAAGGCCTCTGCTGTCACCACCTCACTATCTAGCTGGATCATGTTCATGGTTTGATCTCCCTCTGCCACTGAGAACAGAGCTCGGAAATGCGTGCTGCATGCTGCCAGCACGGAGCGGTGGGCTTTGAAGTGTCTGTTCCCCACTACAATGACACAGTCACAGAGCTGGCCATGAAGTCTCTGGTAGTTCAACTGCTGAAAGATCTGCTCAAAGTGACCAGGAAAATCCATTGTCCTGTAGAAAACACACAGGAAGAAAGTGGTAAGACCTAACAAAGCTTAGCTCAGAGCCAGAACATAGAAGGCAGTAAGAGAGGTGTTAGCCAGGCAGTGCACACCTTTAATCTCAGCCCTCAGGAGGCAGAGGCAGGTGGATCTCTGAGTTCAAGGCCAGCCTGGACTACAGAGCAAGTTCTAGGGCAGCCAGGGCAATACAGAGAAAAGGCAAAGGGGCAGGGGTGGGACTGGCAAGATGGCTCAGCCAGTTAATGTTCTTGCCTCCAAGCCTGACAAACTTGAGTTCCACCTCTGGGTCCCACATGCAGTAAGAGAACCAACTCCCCAAAGCTGTACTTTCACTGCTAAACAGCCATTGGGGGACATGCACACATGCATGTACACATGCACGCAGTGACGCCATTTTAAACAACTTTAAAGCATGGCTGGCCACAATGGGGCTGTCAAAGCTTGTGAGGTCCAATAATGGGCCTACATGTAAGACCTTGTCGACTAGGAGCAAAAGTCAGTTCAGCTCGGCTCCAAATCCATGCAGACACACGGACTCCCTTAGCCCTTTATGTGACTTGCTTAGAACACTGAGGATCTCTGCTGGGAAAGCCCAGTATGCGGGTAAAGGCTTATTCGCCCCACTAAAATTTGTTAGCATTCAGCATGCCAAGAAATCCCACCAGCCTTAGCGACCTTAGTGAAAAGGCCAAGTGATGGCAGAGAAGAATCCTAGCTACAGAGAGATGCTGGCAGGCCACACGCGCACATGCACTCCGCCACCAGCCACCCCTGAGGCCAGCACCACAGATACTGTCTTTTAGAGTCTTTGTTGTTTTAAAGGTATAAAGCTGGGCTGGAGAAATGGCTCCGTGGTTTCAAGAGAATTGACTGCTCTTCCAGAGGTCTCCAGTTCAATTCCCAGCATCTACACAGTGGCTCACAACTTCTGGAACTCCTGTTCCAGTGGAATTTGATGTATTCTTCTGGCCTCTTTGGGTCAGATATATAGAGAGGTAAACTTACACACATGAAAGAGAAGTAAATAAAATCTCTAAAAGAAAAAATCAGAGTGCAGCAAAGGTAAAGTACAGTGATTAATAATGACCTGGGGCTGAGGTGGATGGAATCCCAATGTGCGAGACAGAAATGTTACCAAGTTCATTGTGGCCACAGTGTCATAACTCACAAACTTGTTACAAGTACATGGATTACATGGATAAAATGTTTTGCAGTAATACATTATAATGCACAAATGCCCAGTAGATTGTACTTTTAAAAAAATAACAGAAAATAACAGAGAAGGAAGTGAAGCCACAAATAAGCTTGACCAAAGCCATGTTTTCAGAAACTATAGGTCACCTACAAAACTAACCAAAAATGAATGCTTACAAAATCACTTAGTTTGATAAAATTAAATAATTACTCCTTTAGGAAGCATGTGTTACTTCTTTTTTAAGGAAGCATTTTTTAAAGATATGGAAATATTTACAGATAAAACAGTAAATTTTCTTTAAAAATATGGTATAACAAGTTAAAAGAGAAAAAGAAGGGCCCATGTGGGCCCTTTTAATGCTGAGTCGAGACCCAGTAAACACATGCATACTTCCTGGAACTGTTTGAATTAAGAACTTGCTTATTTTCATCTAAGAAATTACTACATGTTTTAGGAACTTTGTAACTACCCATTCATCCAAGTCTCTGCCCCTGACTAGTGTATGGGATCTGCCTTCCCCCTGTGGTTAAACAAAGTCAATAACCCCAGTGAGGCACTTCTGTGTCCTTACCTACAAGCTCCACAGCAAAAGAGAAAGAATCCATTTTATCCTCTCCTGGGGAGACACCTCTGGCTTCAAGGACAAGGATCTGAATGAAGTAATTGCTAAGCTCAGAACACAGACATGTATGCAGAGCACACAGCATGTCCAGCACTGTGGACAAAAGGACTGACGAGATAGATGTAAACCCCCAGGTAGAAAAGACTAGTAACTAGACAACTCTAAGGTATTGCTGTAACAGGAAGAAGCCGCAACAGGGACAAGCACAGGCTTCTGCATCTGCTCACAAGCGAGGAAAGAGTGCTGAAGGCTTGCTGGCGAAGAGCTCTTCCAGAGCTGGGGTGCTGAACACTCTCCTCAGGGCCCCTGGATAGTGATGAATCACTTTACTGGCAGCAAAGCTTTGAGTTCAAGTCTGCACAGCCCCTCACCTCTGCCACTCCCACCTCCACCAGCTCTGTAACTAGAAGAGAGCAGCCAGGCTTAGACTTCCCAAGGAGACTGGAGTCTTATGTGTGTGCCTTAACTGGAAATCCCAATAAAATGCTTGGGTCCGATATGATTTTCAAAAAGGCAAAGGACATTCTTCAAGGCCAACCCATCCACTCAGCTTCCAATCACTCAAGGGGTCACTCCTACTATGAAAAAACTCTTAACACAATGCAAAGCACCAGGAGCTGGAAAGATGACTCGCTGGTTCGCTGGCTGCTCATCAGAGGACATAGGTGATTTCCACGTGGGAGCACACAACTGTCCATAGCTCCAGTTCTAGGGAATCTGGCACCCTTTTCTGGACCCCACTGACACTAGGCACACATGTGATACAGACGCATACATGCAGGCAAAATACATATATCATAAAATGGAGCAGTAATTATGATGATGGCAAAGTACTGAATAAACAGAATGCAAGGGAACGTTTGTAACAAAAAAGAAATGATATGGGGAAAAACTGAGGTCGAAAAAAAAAAACCAAAAATAAAAAAAACACTTGTAATTAATATACTCAAATAAGATAGAACATACATAAGAGGGTTTTTTCTTTTTTTTTTTTTTTAATGATTTATTTATTGTATGTTTATGGGTGTTTTATCTGCAAGTATATCTGTGTACCATGTACATGCCTGGCACTTGTGAAGACAGAAGGCGGCACTGGATGGCCTGGAACTGAAGTTATAGATGGTTGTGAGCTGCCATGTGGGTGCTGGGAACTGAACCTGGGTCCTCCAGAAGAGCAACTAGTGCTCTTAACCACTGAGCCATCATTCCAGCTTCCACCCACAACACACCTGCACCTTTCCTCCTCCTCTCCCTCCTTCTCCTTTGTAAGAAGGAATGGTCTGACAATAAGAAATCACATGCCTATGGTGATTTATGATTATAATCACAGCACTAGGAAGGCTGAAGCAGAAATATTGAAAGTTCAAAGCTATCCTGTGAGTGATGGACGAGAAGGAAAAGAGGAAAGAAAAGGGGAGAAGGGACAGAAAGAAAAAGAGGAAATTCAAAATGGCAAAAAATATAAAGATAAAAGAATTTGAAGAAAATGATTAAGCAAATTTTACATATTAAACATAGATTACAGATTAAAACAAAGGAAAAACAAAACTGAACTACAAAAGATTAGCTAATGAAGCCTAACTCTAATTTCAGAAATTCAAAAAAATAAAACAACAAGAAAAGGAAAATGATATAAAAAATAATCCAGGAGCAGGTGAGATGGCTCAGAACGTATGGCACTTGCTGCTAAGCCTGAAGACCTGAATTCAGTCCCAGGAGAAAAATGGTAACTGCAAGTTGTCCTCAGAACTATGCATGTACAAACAATCAACCAATGTTATAAAACCTTCAAAAAAAAAAAAAAAAAAAAAAAAAGAGGTTAGGATCCAGTGGTGGGGTAGCAGTGACAGTTTACAAAGAATTAGGAATAAAATTAGCATTAGACTTCTTCAAAGCAATACTTTGAAAGATAATTCTCCAATGTTATTTCCAACAGAGAATTCCACTCCTAGCCTATTAATCAATGACAGTGGTAAGCTAAGGCATTTCATAAAAGCAAGAACCTCTGCCATTTCAGGAAATTACTCAAGGATGCACTTAAGGACACTAGGAAAACAAAAACAACAAAAAGGAACAACGTAGGAAGCAGAAGAGCCACTGTAACATCCTGGAGGAGAGAAGATAGAGATGACGCACTTGTGCCGTCAGGCTACGGAAACAATAGACCCCAAGAATTAAATCTCCTCAGGACTCTCCTGCCAGAGGAAGAAAGTTCTCACAGTTCTGACCACTTACCACACCACCTTGCAGAACAGACCAGAGCCCAACAATGATGGGTCAGTGACGGTACAACTCCACTTAGACCCTGGGAACTGTTTGTGAACGCCACTCACACAAACCTCGAGTCAGTGTCCCTAACTTGCACTGGACCTCTTTATCTGTTCCTCCTCCCAGTGTGGCCACAGTGAATACATCTCTCTCTGTTTCTCGCTATTACATTTCTCTTTAATTGGCTTGTTGGGGACAAGTGGCAGAGTTTAGCTTATTGAGACTGCTGGGTCCCAGGCTCTGACCCTACAAATCTGAGTAACAAACACAATAGCAGATACAGAGAAGTCTGAAAATAATGAACCTCAACACGGCAAGCTACATAGTTCAGTCTACAGCAGTAAGGTTTCCAAGGGGTAAAAGGGAATGGAACTTCTGATGTGGCTGAACATCAAGACTTGAACAACTTCACCAATAAAGATACATCACTGAGAAAACAAGATATGGGGCAGGGGTTGGAGAGCTGGCTCTGCTGTGAGCATTTGCTGCTCTTTCAGAGGACCCAAATTCAGTTTCAGCCCCTAGATGGCAGCTCCCAGCTGCCTGTAACTATAGCTCCAGGGAAGCTGACAGTCTTCTGACCACCTAAGGCACACACGAACATAAGCATGAATTTTAAAAATAAAAATAAAGCCTTTTACAAAAAGAAAATACAGGTCTTTACAAAGTGAGGCAATGTTCTGGGGAAAGGGCAGCTGCTCAGCAGAGCACACTGTGCTGGTTGGCTGTGGACCGTATTCTGTAGTCATAACACCACCAGCCACATCTGAGAACGTGGGGGAGAGAGGGAGGCGGGTCTCCATGGGAGGCAGGGCAGAGAAGTGCTGTGATAAAGGTCTTCCCATAAAAATGCCACCTGACAGCTTGTCTCAAAATGACTGACACCATGCTTAGAAGTCGATGGTGGAAGACACTTAAACACTTGAAAATGGCTGAGAAGTTTGGATCTAAGGGGAAAACAAGGGGCTACCGGTATTTTGTTTCATAGCTATTAGTCTAATGGAACTGTGGGATTAAAAAACACACACATATACACATAATATTCATGCCTTAATCCCAGCACCCAGAAGGCAGTAGGATTTCTTGGGAGTTTGAGGCAGCCTGCTCAACATAATGAGTTCCAGGACAGCCAGGGGCTACACAGAGAAACCCTGTCTCAACAAACAAACAAACAAACAAACAAACAAACCAAACTCTATAAATATATCCATTTGCAAAAATTTAAAAAGCATGGTTGACCCTTGGCACTCTAAAGGAATGTATCCTGAGATCACTGCAATCTCCAAATTCGCCAATGCCACTCAGCATTTCACAGGAGTTGCAAGTGAGGGCAACATGCCAAGAAGCTCACTTGCCCTGTACTCTGGTCTTCCCCAAAAAGCCAGAGCTGGCCAGAACCTGGAGAACAACCACAATGGCAACTCCTCCACAAAAATTAAAGGTCTATTGTCTGTTGTAGCAACTCAGGGCACTGTGCCACTCTGCTCTGCCTGGAAAGTAGCTACCAAGACAGCAGAATGCTTCAAAACAGCAGCCTTGTATTAGCCATTATCTTATGATTCTGTGTGTCTGTGCCTGTCTGTATGTGCACGTCTGTGTGTGTGTGTGTGTGTGTGTGTGTGTGTGTGTGTGTACATGCACATGCATATGGGGGGGCGCAGTGCAGAGGATGGTGAGTGTTGTATTCCTTTGAGACTGAACCTGGGTCGGGGCTGATGTCCAGCAAGCCCCAGCAACCCTCTTATCTCCACCCCCTCAGTGCTAGAATTTAGCCAATGCCCAGAGTTTTTACAGGGGTGACAGGTAATCCAAACCCAAGCCTTTATGTTTTTAAAGCAATCACTCTTACCTGTTGAGCCATCTCCCATCCCCTCTTTTTGTTTTTAAACCTTTGATGACTTTCCAACAGAGAACTATATCCAAATACATACTCCCCTTATTTGCCACACAGAATGGCAGTCACTGTAATATACCTACTTGCTCTACCAAGATTCCCTTGTTCTACCAAGAACCTAGAGTAGCAGGTGGTAGCTAACACACATCACCACTGCACCCAATTCACCAAGGGCCAAGAGACTAAGGTTTTGGTGAGATTAAATAGAATATAAGTACTGGCCAGATGTGGTGGCCAGTCCTTTAATTCCAGCATTCAGACACAAAAGCAGGTGGATCTCTGGCCTGGAGTTCCAGGCCAGCCTGATCTACATAGCAAGTTCCTGAGTTCCTGGCTAGGCAAGACTACATAGTGAGACCCTTTCTCAAAATATCAAAAACAAAACCAAACAATTTAAACTAAACCAACAATTTAATTACTAAGCACAGGCAGGGAGCCCCGCCTTCCAAAGTAAACGGATATAAGCGCAGACCTGCATTAAGAACTAAGAGAAGCTATTTGGACAAAAGGATATACTGCATGACATATCGCAACACACCCGAGCTTCCGTGGTGAGATTTTGTTTTTGTTTTCTTTTCTCTAGTGGGGAGGCTGCAAGGGTGGAGGATAGATATGGAGCGATGGGAAGATGAAGAGGGTTGGAGTGCAAGATATGGCTGCCAGAGAGCAACTCTGACCATGGTCTTTTGTTCCCTAATTCATATGCCAAGGGATTCTCCTGTCTCCATGTCCCATTTTCCCTTGCCATAGCAGTGCTAGGTTTGCACACACACTATTGTCTCCAGCCCTAGGTGGTCCTAAGGATCTAAACTCAGGTCCTCAAGCGTGCACAGAAAGCTCTTTACCCGCTGAGCCATCTCCCCAGTGCTAAGTACTTTTTACTGACCTTACTCATAATCCCCAGCAACCGTACAGGAAGTAATTTCCACTTCTCAACTAAACTGTATGTCAACCCAAACTTCTTGTTTTCTTTTTGTTCTTTGAGAGGTTTCTCTTTGTAGCCTTGGCTGTCCCGAAACTTGCATTATAGACTTGGCTGGCCTCAAACTCAGAGATCCACCTGCTTCTGCCTCCTGAGTGCTGGAATTAAAGGTGTGTGCCACCATGCCCACTTCAACCCAGACTTAAGACAAAAGGATGGTGATATTCTATTCAATGCCCTTTTCAACAGCAGCAATTGTGAGAAAATTTGCTTACTTTTAAAATGTCAGTGGAATCTTGAGAAGAAACCACCACTCTCTCCTACAAAAGGTCATTCTCTAAAATGTCAAGGTCTAATGCCAAGCTTGTTTTCTACAGAGCACACACAAACTGAGACTGTGATCCCAAGAGCTCTATTTTGAAGAAAATGTCCCATGGTCCATAGACCTTTAACAAGAGGCTACTGAGGCAGCTGAAATGACCCAAGACAAAGGTTTAAATAATAGTTAGAAGATAAGAAAACAGGCGGCCCTCCTCGTTAGTATAGTGGTGAGTATCCGCACCCGGCCTGTCTGTCGCAGGGGAGACCGGGGCTCATTCCCCTTGGGGAGGCAGTGTGTCACTTTGGCTGGCTCTTTGATCACCCCCTCCCCCCTCAAGGGGGGAGCAGTCCTGCCAGGCCACTGCCAGAGGAGGACAATGCAGCCACTCCTGATGAGACCTGATAAGTTAGGGTCAGATGGAAGGGGAGGAGTGGACTTCCCTATCAGTGGACTTGGAGAGGGGAATGGGAGAAGACGGAGGGAGGGTAGGACTGGGAAGGAATAAGGGAGGGGGCTGAAGCTGGGAAACAAAGTGAATAAACTGTAACTAATATAAAAAAATAAAAATTTAATAAAAAAAGAAAATAGGGCTTCCTTTTTAATTTTTTTTTTTAAGAAACAGGATCAGGCTTGAAACAGGTCACTTTTAAATCCAGTACTAACTGGGCGCAGTGGCACACAGCTGTACTCCTAGCACTCAGGGTGGCAGAGGCAGGCAGATTTCTGTGAGTTTGAGGCCAGCCTGGTATATAAAGCGAGTCCAGGATAGCCCAGGCTACACAGAGAAACCCTGTCGAGAAAAAAATAAATAAATAAAAAAACAAAAACAACAACAAAATCCCAGTACTTAAGAGGCAAAGTCAGGCAAATTCCAGGGCTATAGAAATAGAGACCCTGTTTCAAAAAACAAAACGAAAGAAAAAAAAAAAAAAGGGAACAGTCTCCCTACACAGCCCAGGCAGGCCTCAAATGCTGTCTTCCTACCTCAGCCTCCTTGAACATTTACATGACTTGATTAAAGTTTAGATAAGTTGGGATTTAGGTCAATGACAGAATGCTTCAAGCTCAAGACTTTTGTTTCATTCTTCAGTCCCCAGAACCGGGACAGGAACTAGCTAAAACATAGATGCTGAAATGTTCTGGGGAGGTGGCTAGGCAGCAGAACACCTCTGTAGCATGAAAGAACCTCAGTTCCTCAACTTGCCTCCATCAGATTGGGCTGTGGGCCTATCTGTGGGTTCATTTCTTTTTTCTTAATTATTTATTTTTGAGATTACAGATAATCACATCATTTCCCTCCCAACCCTTCCATATACCCCATCTCTCTTTCAGCTTCATGACCCCTTCCATTAACACAGTGTCACATACACGGATGTGCACATACACTGGCTCAGTCTGTATAATGTTACTTGTATGTATATTTTCAGAGTTGACCGCTTGGTATTACATAACCAATTTGATGTGCTCTTCCCTGGGGAAGACTGTTCCTCCCATCCTCAGCATTCCTTAGTTCCCTGTAGGTCTGTGTAAGGTTGGGGGCTTTAGTGCATACACCTGAGCATGTCTATGGCTGTTGTCTTTGTCTAGCTCATGTTAGTGAATGTGGCTTCTGACATTCCTAAGAGACATAGTCTCACTGCAGACTCCCTTTCCTCTGGCTCTTACAGTCTTTCCACCCTGGCAATTCTTGATTTATGATTGATGTGGGAGAGCCCGGCCCACTATGGGTGGTGCCACCCCTTGATCTTAAGTTGTATAAGAAACAAAGCTAAGCAAGCCGTGGAGAGCAAGCCCAAAAAGCAGCATTCCTTCAGGGCCTCTGCTTCAGTTCCTGCTCTGAGTTCCTGCCCTGTTTCCCTCAGTGATGAAGTGTAAAGTTATGCTGAAATAAACCTTTTCCTTCCCTCAAGTTTCTTTTGGTCTTGGTACTTATCATATGGTACTTATCATAGCAACAGAAACATAATCATCATCATCATCACACACACACGAAGTGTAATAAAATAAAATATAATTTAAAATTAAAATACTTTTTCTTGTTGTCTGAGGTTTATATTTTCCCTCTAAAGCTTTGCAACTGTTTTCCACACCATCCTCCTCGAGTACAACCTAACAACAACTAAGCATTACTGTTCTTCAGACACTAGTGCCTCATGCACAGGCCAGACAAAATTAAACTCAAGAACAAATGCCTGGAACCAGTGAGACAGCTCAGCAGATAAAGTGCAGGAGGCCTAACAACCTGAGTCCCGGAACCCATGCAGAAGAAGGAGGGAAGCGACTCCTGCAAGTTGTCCTCTGATCTCCGCACTTGTGCTGTGGTATACACATGCTACACACATGGACATACAATAAATAAATATTTTAAAAAACGTAAGACTCCAGAAACGGGGGTGGTGACTAAGTGGGTAGCAGCACTTGCTGTGCAAGCATGAGGACCCGAGTTTGAATCCGCAGCACCCTGTAAGAAGGCATGGCTGCTCATGCCTATAACCCCAGCATCAAGGAGTAGAGACAGGAGGATCCCCAGAGTTCACCTGCCATTCAGCCTAGCTGAACAAGATCCCGGTTCAATGAGAACCTGTCTCAGAGGAACAAGACCGCGATAGAACATGAAACCTGCCATCTTCGTTTGACTTCCATGTGCATGCATTTCACACATGGGTACACACCCACACAAACACACACATGAGGGCTTGGCCTAAGGCCACTTTTCTACCCTTCTGTTGCTTAAATCCGGTCACAAAGGGTTTTATTAGCGTCAGCTCCCTGACACTTGTCATTCTACCCTCTCCCAGTGTGGGATCAGATCAGAGCAACCAGAGCAGATCTCATCCCAGTGATGAGGGACAGGTGAGACCAAGCCACTAACTGGTTAATCAGTGATGTCTTCAGAGAAAACTATTCTGAGGCAAGAGAAGAACTGGCCAGAATAAAATGAACTCACTCTGGGCATGGTGGTGCTTGCCAGCAATCCTAGCACTTGGACTAAAACAGACAAACTGTGGACTTGAAACCAGTCGGTGCTTCGCATGAATACCCTATCACTTGTCCCAGCCCTTCTAAAAGTAGGCCGAGTTTACAGAGAGATGGTTCTTGGTACTGTGACCTGACACTAACTGAGTACCCTCCAGTGAGTACCCTTGTATTCTGCTCAATTTCCTGCATACACCAGGAACTTTCACCTCAAATCTAGCACATCACTCCAATCCCTCAAGATTGAGGTCTAAAAAGAAAGAGTGGGAGCTGGAACCACTCTGGTAGGAGAGGAGACATTCAGGAGTTACCTGAGAATCTCAGAGAGTCCTACCCTAGACAAAGAACTACAGGCAATTAATGACTGCAGAAAGAGGAAGACTTATCCTCTTCCTAGGGATGAACCTCCTAAATGGTTATCCAATACAAATGTTCAGATATGAACCAATATACACAAAAACAACAAAAACAGACTCGGCAGGTAGTATCAATATGTTTGCACATCTACACATGCAATAATAATAAAAGACAAAGAGGTCAGTCCTCAGTTTGAGAGATTGGGAGAAAGGGACAGGAGAAAATGCTCTTAACCACTGAGCTATTTCTCTGGCCCTGCCCCCACCTCCCATTAGTCCCTTTTAATAGCCATCTACTAACAACCTCTATATCTAATCTAAAATTCTTGTGACTATTGGGTACAACTTTTCATATGTGGGTAGACAGGTGGCACAGAGGGTAAAGGCACTTGCTACACAAGCCTGAGACCCTGAGTTCAATGCCCAGAAGCCACAGAAAGGGGAAGAGACCCAACTCCACAGAGTTGCCCTCTCACCTGCATACACGTGTGATGGCACATATGCCACCTACACACAACAGATAAATTCAAACATCTAGAATGTTGTTGTTATTAAGATAGGGTTTCACTACGTAGTTCTGGCTGTCCTGAAACTAATTATATAAACCCAGAATGGCCTCAAACTCACAGAGATCCACCTGCCTCGTCCTCCTGAATGCTAGGATTAAAGGCATACACCACAACGTCTTAGCAGACCTTTAGTTTCTACTAATCCCAAAGCTAAGAATGTCAAAGTATATGAAGTACATAGAACATATTTTCTACTCTGCAGATGTCCCCTCTAATGTATTTGGTAAACACACTAATTCATGGTTTTCTTTTTGTTCTGTGACTATGAAAGTTCATGTAACCTCTTCCAGCAGAGTGTGTTATTCAGGGTAAGCAATCTATGTTCACTGCTTTGAGTCATAATGAACCATTTCTTATACTGTTTGGAACAAGAGCTGTGTTTTACACTGACACAGCAGAACTCATAAAGGTAAAAATGGAGCCATGAGCTAAACCAAACAAACCTGCAGGTAATGTACCAGTGTCATTTTCAATATATGTTTTGGCTGTCCCTAAGTGCATAGTCAGTATTCCAAATGCAAGTGGAAAGAGCAATGCGTTACTGTGACTCCCAGTGGTAAGCTTAAAGAGTAAGAAGGTTTTGATTCACGCTGCCTTCATCTGTAATCCCTAGCAGCAGACCACAGAGGACTCAAGTGCAAGAGATTTATCTCAGAGATGCTACCAGGAGAGGCTGGAACCAAGAGGCAGAAGAGGAAAACAAAAGCAGCCAAGCAAGGGTCCAACTTTAGGTAAATTCAGCCTTGGCCTGATCTAACAGGGAAACTCTGGAGTATTAAAAAAATGCTCAGGGCTGGAGATGGCTCAGTGGTTAAGAGCACTGGCTGCTCTTCCAGAGGACACAGGTTTGATTCCCAGAACCCTTATGGTGGTTTACAACTGTCTATCACTCCAGTTCCATGGGTCCCCACCACCCTCTACTGGCCTTCATGGGCATCAGGCATGAAAGTGGTACACGGACATACACTCAAGCAAAATACCCATATATATAAAATTAAAAAGTTTAAATGCCTCACATGAAAAATAAACAAGGGGCCTGGGATAACTGCTCAGGCAGTAAAACTGTTTGCCTTTTAAACACAAGGACCCAAGTTTTGTTTTGACATATGTCAAACAAAACAAACAACAACAACAAAAAACCCAGGTGGTGTGGTGTGGAGGTACATGTTTATCCCAGGGCTGAGAGGTGAAGACACCAGTCTAGCCTATTTGGAGTGGTCCATGCCAATCAGAGGCCTGCCTCAAAGACCAAGGTGGATCATATCTGCCACACGCCATGTGCACCTGTATATGTACTTACATCCCCAAAGATGAAAGGTACTGATGCCAGTCACCAAGGCAGTTCTTGGAAGAGTAAAAAATGCAAACCATTAAAAGCAAGGGTGAGCGTGGGAGGGATGCAGCTGGAGTGACAGCTCAACAGTTAGGAGCACTCACTGCTCTTCCAGAAGACCAAGGTTTGAGTCTCAGCACCCACAAGATGGCTGATAACCTATGCAATAACTCCAGTTTCAAGAGGGAAGGAGGGACTGGCAGGGGAGGAGGGAGGGAGCTACAGGGGGATCCAAAGTGAATAAAGTATAATTAATAAGAAATAATAAAAGAAAAGAAAAATAATAAAGTATCCATAGGTGTCTGGGAAAAAAAAAAGAAAAAGAAAAAAATCAAAGGCTCACAGAAGTTGCAGAAAGACTGAACCATTAGTAGGGACTGCAGGATCTGGTCAGAACTAGATGACACACAGCTGGCAACACCAGAGGCTAAAATGATACATAACAATATAGACCGCTATGTTCTGTTAGTAAAGCCACTCTGTGTAGCAACCGCATTTTGTATTGTCCATCTTTCATTCCTATCCAATAACCACAGGGTGAAGGAATCTATTCTGAGAGCCCGCTATGGTGACCTATGCCACATCCCAGCACTCAGAAGAGGAGCCAGGAGAGTCACAAGTTCAAAGTCATCCTAGGCTACACAGCAATTTGATAGCAAGCATGGAACATATTAGACTCTTTGAAAGAAACAAAAGAGAGAGGGAGAAAAAGGTACGGAGGCTATGATAAAGAGGAGGGTCTCTCAAATTCATCAACAACAAAACCTCAATTCCAAAAATAAAAAGGAAGGAAACTCTAAACTCCTTTGTTTCTAAGCTGTTACTTGGTGATAAGAAGTTCACCACACGGCTGGAGAGATGACTCGGTGGTTAAGAGCACTGTCTGGTCTTTCAAAGGTCATGAGTTCAAATCCCAGCAACCACATGGTGGCTCACAACCATCTATAATGTGAACTGATTCCCTCTTCTGGCAGGTGTAAGTGCAGATAGAACACTCATATACATAAAATAAATAAATCTTAAAAAAAAGAAATTCACCACAATAGAAGTATTGTTGTAACAAAAAGTTATCAACAAAATAATTTATCATTGGTGGCACACGCCTGTAATCCCAGCACTCAGGGAGGCAGAGGCAGAAGGATCTCTGTGACTTTGAGGCCAGCCTGGTCTACAAAGAGAGTCCAGGACAGCCAAGACTACACAGAGAAACCAAATAAAGAAACCAAATAATAATAAGAAAAAGAAGAAGAAAAAATAATAATAAGAATTTGTCATGACATACTTTCTCAATTGGGCTCTTTGACAACAGTACAAACCACACTGAAACCAACCTGATCAACTAATTTAGGTTTTAAGATAGAGCTCCCTGAAGTCACAGCTGTCTGTCAGTTAAGGCTTGTTGTACCAGATGGAACCTACCTCTGCCATGAGAAGACAAGCAGAAAGCTCTAACTGAGCTTGGGGGGGGGGGGGATGTTAGGAGGCTGAACACTCAGGCTTGGAAAAGAAGAGCAAAGACAGAAGGATTTACGCTAAGCCCAGTCACTGTGGCTCACAGAGTGGTCTCCTTGAGGTACTTTTCCCTGTGAGCAATGGCTTCACCAGTTCTTTCAGAACTGGCACCTGCTCAAGGTGCAAGGTTCCAGGGAAAGCACCCACCACTGAGCTTACAGGCATTCATCACACCCTATTGTTCTGGGAGAGCAAGGAGAAGTGACCTTTCTGTACTGACTTCTGTTACAACAGGGTGGTCCTGGTTTGTCCCTTTAATAAATTATACATCAACAGGGTTGAGATTATTCACTACCAAGAACCCAAAAGGCTATGAGGAAGGAAGAATGCCTGAGAACTGAAAAGTGAACAAGGCATCAAAATCATCTAGTCAGAATAAGGTCAGCCCAAAAATAGCATACATAGCTTAGTTTATATTTCATGTTCTTCATGAAACTAGTTACCATAAGGCAAGGCACATAGCAGACTCTGTGCCATGATGGCTGGCAACACTAAGACCTCCAATACCACATGGTTTCTTACAATGTTTTAACACCCATCCAAAAAATGTGATGCTAGGTAGGTCTCTATAGGAAGTTACACCATGTGACTTATAACTAGGTCATTAAAAAGTAGCCCTTGTCTCTTCCTTTTTGCTTATGCCAGACCCAGCAGCCACCAAGCTAGTTGAAGCCTAGATGAGGTTGGCTGACAGAATCCTTCCTGACGTGGAATTGTGATTTCAAGACTATTTCAGCCCCAGCAACTGTCTGACAATCACAGACCCCAAGGATTATCTTGGGCCTGCCAATCAATCCTCCCAAACTGTAAGACATAACTAAATGAAGTTCTGAAGTGAGTATTCCGAATGGTAGGAGACCTGTTAACATTTCCTCACAAATCAACATTCAAACAGTATCTCTAAAAGGTTCTTTTGGTCTGTCTGTCTACTACGTCTTGGGATGAAACTGCTTCCTACCCCATTCTTTTGAGACACGGTCTCGTGTGGCTGGCTTCAACCAGCTTTCTTTTGCGACCCAACTTACTTTCCCCCCTCTGTGTGTGTACATATGGGAGTTAGAGGTGCATGTGGACCCTCTCTGGAAGTCAAGGGAAGATGTCCTGTGCTACCGCCCTCTGCCTAATTCCTTTAAGACCTTGTTGCTCACTGAACCTGGAGCTAGGCTCTTACCAAGCCCCAGTGATCCTGTCTCCACCACAGTTGTAGGATTACCATATGACTGCCCCTGGCTTTTTATGAGGGTTCTTGTGGTTTGAACTCAGGTAATGGTTCTGGGAATTTGAACTTGTTCCTGTGCTTGCATAAAAAGCACTCTTACCTGCTGAGCTATCTCCTCATCCAAGAATGATCTCAAACTTCTGATACTCCTGCCTCTACCTCCAGAATGCTGGGATTAAGATATATGGTGTTAGGAATCAAACCCAGGGCTTTGGGGATGCTATATAAGGACTCTACCAACTAAGCTACATCCTAGCCCTTTCCTACCCATTCTTGATCCATGCAGTAAAGGCCAGACTGCCCAAGGCTCTGACAGATGATTTAGGGTGGCCTGACCAACTTGATACCCACTGCACTTCACCAGGACTGCTTCAGAGGAGAGTTGTAATGATCCAAGCCACACTAGTTAATGTCTGCTCTCTGAACTTCTAATTGTTGCTATTGAGGAAATACTGTTTGTACCCAGATTGCAAACTGGGAGGCAGATTTAAATCTAGCATTGAGGGTGGTTATTTTTACCAACTGGAGAATGAGACCAAAGCAAGAGAAAGCAGTAGCAGTGTTCAAAGAATACATCCTGAGGGTACCAAGACCCCAAGACCCAGTCATAACTAAAGATAGTATCATCATAGAACTTGATTTCAGGAGCCAAGGAATTCTCCTTTGACCTTAACCTATCAGGTGTTTTTTTCCATTGCTACAATGAAATCTACAAGCTTACTTACAAAAGAGCTCTAGTAAAAGCTCCGCCAACTACCTCACCTTATGACAGATGGCATCTCAATGGTAATAAAGCAAGAGGAAGCCAGAGAGCTCAACATCTTACTATCATTACTCTGGAGACCAACTTCCCAAAATGTGAATCTCTAGGCAACACATTTAAGCCACAACCAAACCACAGCACCTAGCTTATGTTGGATCTTTGCCATGAAGTCAAAGATAAGGTTCAAATTACACCTACCAGAAAAATCTAAGTAACAGCTATCTTAAAACTGTATTGGACCAGGGCTGGAGAGGTGGCTCAGCAGTTAATACCACAAGCCGCTCTTCCGTAGGATTCCGGACTGATTCCCAGAATCCCCATGACTGCTGACAACCATCTGTAACTCCAGGTCCAGGTGTCCAAAGCCCACTTCTGGCCTCCTACCACATACCTGGTACACAGGTACACATGCAGGCAAAATAGCCATACACATAAAATAAAAATAAATAAATATTAAAAAAAAAACTTTTTGGAGCCAGGTGCAATAAATAGAGCACAACTGTAATCTCAACATTCAGTAGAATGAGAACAGATGTACTCCAAACTTGATGCCAGAGTAGGCTACAGAGTGAGTTTCAGACCAGCTTACATAACAAGATACTAGCTCAATAAATCATATGACCAACACTTTCTGGATAAAAGATATAGTTTGTAAATTCCCTTAGTTTGTAAGATATAAAATTTGCTATTCTTTGTTCTGATAGAAGACACCTGGGAATCAAGATCATTGTTGCTTAAAACTATTAAGCAACTCCAACGGAACCTGTGGTCCAGTCTAAAAGCTGTAAGGATTGACAGGTGGCTCAGCAGTCACGAGTACTTGCTGCTCTTACAGAGGACCTTAGCTTATTCCAAGTACCAGACTGGGAAGCTCATAACTACCTATAAATCCAGCTCCAAGGGATCTGATGCCTTCTTTGAGCCTCGGCAGGAATACACATGCATACACATAAATAAAAGTGAATCTTAAAAAGTACAAATAAAAAGTAAAAGTTCTAAGACGAGCTTGCACTGAGAAGGTAAGAGTTTTACCCCCCAAGCAGCCTGTCTAAAACCTTCAAATGAAGAGGGAAAGGCTCATGTTTCCTAAATAGACTTAAAAAAAAAAAAGAATCACTATGGGTCTAGATGGCTGGAGATACAATAATCTATCACATGGTGCCTCAGACCCACAGATACATTTACTATCTGCAGAAGCAGATTTTTAGTAATGTCAAAACTAGTATAATGAAGAAAATGCACTGACACCACTGCTCAGCACTTTAGGGTGAATACTCAAAAACTGGCCATTTTCTCTATAGATTGACTTTCTTAATAATGTTCTACTTAGTCCAATAAAATATCTTCTGTATCTTAGGAGAACAAGCCAGCTAATAATGCACTTAAAACTATTTTATTTACATAGAAGCATACTCACAAGCTTTTCAATAACATACCTAATTCATAAAGAGCAGCACACCCATATTCAAATATTATCAACCACTGTATCAGGGGATTCCTGCTGTCTGCCAGGCCAAGCTGTGTACAGGAAGCACATTAACTTTCTAAGAAATGTTTTTCTTTTTTTTTTTTTTTTTTTTTT
>NW_026589732.1:1410224-1512802 GCF_907164565.1 Psammomys obesus
TTTTTTTTTTTTTTTTTTTTTTTAACTTATCAGTGTGTGAGAAAGTAAGCCTCCTACATGAGCCTATGTAGACTAGGGGGACAACTCCTGGAGCCAGTGCTCTCCTCCTTCCATGGGCGGGTTTCAGGGATGGAATTCAGTTCACCAGGTTTGCATAGCAATCACTTTCTTCCCACAGCACTGGCCAGAGACTAGACATGACTCCTACTCAGGCCCAGTGGTGTCATGGAACCACTCTGATTGGACAACAGAGCAGAAGCAGTGAGGGCTGCAGCTATGTGCACTTCCTGCATGCATGCTTAACCCCAGATACTAGACCTGCCAGCATGACTGATGTCATCATCTCTCCAGCTCTGCTGGCAGTAATGTCTTGGAAACTAGACATAACAGAGCTATCAAACAGAAACCCATCACCAACTAAAGGTGAGTCAGCTCATGTCAGAAGCTTTTATCAGCATTTTGCCACCTTGTTTTCCAGAATCCTTGGGGTAAACTGACCTGAAACTTCAAAATTGAGTTTGAGTGAAAAAAAAAGTCATCAGTTCCCTAGTTACATAGCTAACACAAACTCAACTTTTTCTCCTGAAACAGCTTACTGAGAACAGGCACTGTTTTCTGCAACTCCATAACACCTGACAAGTAATACAATGACAAATGATTTGTGAATGAACTTCAGCTACATCTAGATGAGATAAACAGCATGACTACTCAATAATCAGCTTTCTGAGCTCAACAACAAACTCTAAAATTAGCCAAAATAGAAAATGTTTCCAAACATGCAAAATGAAAACCAAAGCCTTTGTGTGAAAGACTTTCCAGGAAAGTCCCTCAACCCCTCAATCCTTTGCTTTAAATAAAACATAGGTGTTTTTTATTCCCTGATTAAGATGGGCAACAGCACTCTAGAATGAGGGCAAGGGGTAGCTGCCTGAGGTACCTTGACAGTTGCACCGTGAGACACTGACCCACCAAGAAATAGAGGAGCATGGAGCGTGTTGTGGAGGGTTATGAAGCACATGGAGGCACACACACATCCGGTACAGAAATCTACCCATCTAATGTTCTGTCTGTGTTTGCATGTTCAAGTGAGTTCATGTGTGTATGGGGTCAGAGGTCAACCTAGGGTTTTACTCCTCAGTCACTTGTTTTATGAGACAGGTCTCTCACTTGGCAGGAGCTCAGAATTAGGCTGTGCTGGCTCACAGTGACCCTGCTGTCTCCACCCCTGCAGTGCTGTTGTACTAGCTTCTGTTCTTAATGTGAGGTGGGATTAAGTCCCAGCCTGCATGGCAATCACCTTAAAGGCTGAGCTATCTCCCTTGTACCACCTAATGGTTTTTTTCAGTGTTTAATGTGTTCAAGATAAAATGCTGTGGGACATAGATCTATACAGTAGAGTGTCCACAGTCACAGGAGTTTAGTGGAAGTGAGGCACACTGCAGTGTTTTACACTGTGGAAAGCGGTGTGTGTTACAGTGACAGGTGAAACTGGAGAACACAGAGCTCATCTCCAATTTCTCACAACACTGACAATGAAGCTAGGGATTGGTATGAATTTGTATAATCAGATACAAGTATATTACCTTAAAAATTAAGAACAAATGTTCGATTCCCAGCACCCACAGAACCAAAATTGTTTTCATCTCCAAATCCAAGCGACCCAACACCTTTCTGGACTCCTCATACCTGCAGTACATAGACATACATCCAGGCAAAACAGCCACACATATAAAATAAAAATAAATAAGTCTAAACTATTACTACGAACAAGAAGTAGGGGCTTGAGAGATGGTTCAGTGATTACCAGAACTTGTTGCTCTTCTAGAGGACCTGGGTTCAATTCTAGCACCCACATGGTGGCTCACAATCACCTGTAAATCCAATCCCAGGGGGATCCAACTTCCTCCCTCCTTAGGCACTGCTTTAAAGTGGTGCACAAACAAGCAGGCAAAACATCCATACATGTAAAATACAAATAATTAGGTGAAAAATAATTATCAGTTAAAAGTAAAGTACATGCAGCATCGAGCACCTGGAATCCCAGCACTCAGCAGGTGGAGGCAGGAAGATAAGAAGTTAAAGGTCAGTCCCCATACAGAGGCCAGCCTGGACTACAAGTGACTCTGTCTCAGAATGGGCATGGAGGAGGCAAGATGGTTCAGCAGGTAAAAGCGCTTGATGTGCAAGCTGTACAACCACAGTTCAATTCCTGGAACCCAAGTGAAGGTGGGAGAACAGATCCCCGAAAACTGGCTTCTGACCTCCACCTGCAATTGGTGTGCACATGTACACACAAATAGCTTTCATTGCATTTCATTCCTAACAGAGAAACTTATTCCTTGCTGGACACCATGGCCTCTACCTGTAATTCAAGTACTTCCAAGACAGGCAGGAAGCCTTAAACCAGCCTGATCTACACAGCAAGTTCTAGGCTACCCAGAGCTACAGAGGGAGACCTTGTCTCTTAAGGAAAGAGAAAGCAAAGAAGGAAATTTTGTTTTGTTTTTCGAGACAAGGTTTCTGTGTGTAGACTGGCTGTCCTGGCACTCACACTGTACACCAGGCTGGATTAAACTCAGAGATTGCCTGCCTCTGTCTGAGTGCTGGAATTAAAGGTGTGCATCACTATGCCTGGCTGGAATATTATTTCTTAAAGGTGGAGAGGAATTTTCTTAAGAAGAAAGCAATGCGTAAGTACTGGGGACACTGATATTTATAGTGCTGATAAACAGCCTGTTCACTGGCTTAACAGATTCCATTCTGTCTCTAACTCTTGTCCTCCTGAGTTCCTGTTCTGCAGTTACCTTGGATTCTAAGAATAATATGACAGACCAAAAAAAAAAAAAAAATCATCTTTAGAACAGGGAAATGGAACTAACCCCATCAATGCTAACCATGGCAGAAAAAGATTTCCCCTTGATGAGATCAGCCCCAAATGGGAGCCAATTACCCCAAGGCAGACATCTCAGGGGAAGCAGACTGTGCCCCTCAGATGATGGTGGGGCAGCAGCGTCTCTAGCATCACTTCTAAGAATCAGAACAAAGACAGTCGGCAGTCAGACCAAGAGCACCTGCTCTGTCAGCTGTGCAAACCTTCAGTCTCTGCCTGTTTCCCTTTCCTACAAAATCTCAAGTTTTTTGTCAGCTGATACAAGACAGACCCAAGATGACTGAACCTGTTAGCCGTCCCCGATGTGATCACACTGATTAAAGCTGCTTTTCCCACCCTTCACCAGTGCTCTGTTTGCTTGGCATGTTGGTCAGGTGGCTCAGACTAGCCCACTGGGACTCTTAGAGGATTTTTGCCCTAAAGCTCTGGTAATAGTCTCTTACCAGTAGACTAGACAGAAAAGAAATTAATTTCTTATATCAAGTTTGCTTTCAAAGCAGTATGAGTCACTTAAAAATTTACAGTGTTCAGTACCTGACCATGCTGAGCTGCTCTGACCTTCTATTTCAACACACAATATGATGCATGTTGTTGTACGAGACATGTTTAGGGTTTATGCAAATGTGTGTGTATGTGAGAAAGAGAGACAGAGAGACAGACAGAGTGAGAGGTATTGAGTAGAGGCACTAGCAGGTTTTGTTTTCCTTGTCACCCTCCCTCGACCTCCCTGTAGTGGAGACTAAAACAAGATTACAAAAGTTGAACACCTCACAATTTTAGAGAAGGAGGATGGTTGAGCTGATTTTAAGTAATGATGGAATAATTAAGACATACTGAAAAATCAATTATACCATGTTAACAATACCATATTCAGGAGAAAACAGGAAGCAATTCACTCTACTCATTTTAAATTTAAGAAGTTGACTATAAAGGATTTGTAAACCCATTTATTGAGTATGAGAAGTAACAGATTATCATGTATAAATTTCCAAAAAGCACACCACCATTTAATCATTCATTAAAGTTTGTGAAACAGTTTGTTAGTTTCCATTTATATCAGGAAGAACCCACTCCTAATACACCCTTCTTAGGAACAAACTTCCTCAAGAACACAAAGGCAAATTTGTAAAACTCACAGATTACAATTATAATGAACTAATTGAGGACAGGTCTTTTAATTACACCACATTTTATTAAGACTAAAATGCCAGTAGTTATAAACTGCATAATTTTGTGTAACACACACACACAAAAGAACAAAAGAAAGCTGTCAATTTTTTTTTGTTTGTTTTTGAAACAGGGTCTCCTGCCCCAGCATCCGTAGCTGGAATTAAAGGTGTAAGCCACCACAGGTGACTAAACATTACCAACTAAGCTATAACAGGCTTACTTATGCCATCCTATCTTCAAAGAAAGTAAAATGTAATAAAACTAGTTTTAGAACTAGAGAGATGGCTCAGCAGTTAATATCACTGACTGCTCTTCCAGAGGGCCCAGGTTCAATTCCCAGCACCCACCTGGCAGCTCATGACTCCAGTTTCAGGGACCCTACAGTCCTTCACACAGACATACATGCAGGCAAAACACCAATGTCCATAAAATATAAATAAATACTTTTGTAAAAAATAGTTTTAGAACTGAGGAACTACTGGAACCATACCATAATATTTTAGGAGATCAAATTTATCTACAGATAAAATAAGCTTGACTACTAAGAATCTACCATCTCTTCAGTTACAATCAAGTCAGTACTCAAACATAGTTCCAATCTGTTTAGGCCAACAACAAAAGCTTTTGAAAAAAATTCCCTTATTTTTATCTTATACGTACAGGTGTTTTGCCTGCAAGTATGTCTGTGCACCATGTGCATGAGGAGGAGCCCAGAGAGGGTGTTAGATCCCTTGGGACTGCAATTACAAAGGTGAGCCACCCTGTGGGTGCTGGGATCAAACTCTCAGTCTTCTAGAAGAGCAGGCAGTGTTTTTAACCACTGAACCATCCCTCCAGTTCCCATGGTAAAAATGTTTTAGCAAAGAGAATCATAAATAAAGTCAAAGACACCCCCAGGAAACTGAAGAGAGTAGTCTTCTCAGAAACACCTGAACATCTCAGAAGCTCACTTTGGTCAGACAGAAGGTGCAGTGAACTGTTGTATTCCATCCCACCTGTCACGCAGAAGTCAGCAGACAACATCCCTGTTAATACAGGGCAAGTACAGTACGAGAGCATGTGTTCAAAACTGACAGATCGAAACCGTATTCACAGTCAATTCACATTTTGAAAAATTTGTTGAGATTGAAAGTTGACCTGGAAGTTGCATTTTGGATCCCCCCCCCCCCTTTCTTAGGAACACTGGAGAAGACTCAAGAGTTTGTTGGACCCACTGAACTTTTTGTCACTGTCACTGAACTCGGGGTATTTTTACACTTCTGGTGTTATATAATTAATGCTGTGAGCTTTAAAAACTAAAACGTGTATTTTTCTGTCCAAACATTTTTTTGTTGTTGTTATTCTTAGACTTGGATAGTATGGATTGTCCCTTGTGAATACACTGAGCCCTAAAATTAGGGAAATGCCCCATCTTATAAAACGCTTTCCTCCAAAATCTCATTACTCACCAATTCAGCAAAATTCTGCTGGAGAAACATTAACTACTTAGATTAAAAATGCCAGCACCCTCAGCAGACAGAAAGGTTGGTTTTCACACAACCTTTTTTGGCGGGGGGAACGGGGAGTGGAAAACAAATCTTCAGAAAACACACTGCTCAAAAAGTCCTAGTCCATTTATTTAGCAAAACCCAAGAGCCCAGAATGAATCCTCAATCTGTTAACCTTACCTGGCAGGTCACCAAGGCTGCAGGAGCGGCCAGGTCTGTCTGTCTGTCTTCCCAAGCTTGCTGAGATTTCCAGAAGTGTTAAATCCAACAGTGGAAGGCCTTCCTTTAGCTTAGAGACTTTACTCTAAAACTCTCTTCTTTGCCCATCTGTCCTGTCGCCTAGCCAGCAAGCCTTTAGCTTACTGCCAACCACAAGACTTTTTGGCAAATGAAAACAAAAACCTCTAGTAAAACAAGGAAGTGCTCGGTCCACTCTTAAAATCCATGTAAAGCACATGTCATACAAAGACAAATCACCAACGAGTAAGGCACAGTGTTCTCTTCAAGCTCTAAAAATCGAAAGGTTTGTAAGGTCTTACTGCAACTCAACAGTACAAGAACACATTTTGGAAATATTTTTCTTTCAATCGTTGAAAGTGATGAGTCTGTTTTATCAATTTAAAGTACCCAGACTCAGCACACTACTGAAGTAATTAAGACCTCGCTGAGTCTTCGACCTAAAAATTTTCCTCCAAATAACCTAAATGTGGCTCCTACAGTATCCTCCACGATGCTAGCCCGACGTCGGCTGACCTTATTAGGCGGCACTTTAGAGAACGAAACAAAACAAAAACAATTCGAAGCAAAAGCCCTTAACCCGCTGCTTTATTACTGTTGTTTATGTGCAAAGCAGTCGGTCCTCCAGGGGAAGACGGGACGGCTGGCTCTTAGCCCCGCATCCCACAGCTCCTCGCAAGAAGCCTGGAAGAAGCGGGCATTCAATAAATGCCTACTAAACACTTTTGTCTAACAAGTTAGGGCATTCCCAAACGCTGACTCCACCCCTGCTGCCGGCCAGGAGGCTGGCTCCCGAATCCTGACCGCTTATGGCCTTGGTCTGATGGACAAACCTCATCGTTCAGAGGGACCCAGGACAGGGGTACGAGATCCACTCGCCTCCACCCCGAAGGGCAGCCACTCCTCGGCTCATCCCGCTAGGATGCAAATCCAGAGCCGGTTCCCACAGCATCCCAGGAGGCTCCATCTCCAAAGGGAGATTTGCAGGACACCAGCTCCTGCCCCACCCCGCACAGACAGCCGGGCGTAGGGGTGGGGGGACGGACACAAGGGACGCCTGCGCACAAGAACTCCGTTCCCACCCGCCTGGCCCCAGAAGCGAAGGGTAACAATACCCCTCGGCAGCCAGACAGGGTGGACCGGCGACACCGGTACGTGTCTGCGCGCTCCGCGAGGCCCCCGCGCGCTCCCGGGGCTCCACCGCCCGCACGTGAGCGCGCGCGCCAAGGCCACTCCAGCTGATAGGGTCGCCTCACCTGGGTCGGGCTCCGCCCCCCTTCTCCTCGCAGAAGGAGGCGGTGACCCTCCTCTGCTCGGACCGACCCTGCGGAAGGAGGCGGGAAGGTCCAGACTTAGCCTCCCCGGCTGTGACTTCCGCCCGCTCCGCCCCCCGCGCGCCCCGCCTCTCGCTCCCGGCCCCTTCAGCCCGTTCGCGCGGTTCTTTGAGAACCCGGCAGCTGTCCGCAGTAAACGGATGTGAGGTTGCATGTCTCCGCCCCATAAACCCCCACTGGCCAATCAGCAGGGAGGAGGGCGGGGCCACGGCAGGAGAGGCGTCCTGAAGAGCTGACCAATCCGCGGGCCCAGGAACCCGGTTGTGTTTACCATCACAGTGTCCGTGAGCGCTCTGGCCAATCACGGCCTGCCTTACAGCATGTAAACCTGTTCGCAAAAGACTTTCCAAGGCGGGACCTGTCGCTAAGCAACGCCGGGTTTGGGCTGTAGAAAAGGGACTTTGTTTCGCATCCAATCCAAACTCGCCATGGATAAAGAAAGCGTCTAGGTGAGCCAATCGCAATGGCTACTGCCATCCCTCTGTCCCTCCATTGGCCGGTGCTGACGGCTTTCCCACCCTGGTCCGGGGCGGTGACCCCGAGCGCACCGGGGCCTCCTCTCGCAGCGGGATGGAGGTTCCTCCCAACTTGTAGAGATCTGGGAAAGGAGGAAAAACGAAGCCCCAAGAAGCTGTTTGAATCTAATGGGACCCAGAAGCGAGCTCTACAATAAGTAGGACATGGCCGCTGGGCGGGTCGCCGCCCGCGCCGCGTCTCGGTGGCACGGACGTCCCACCGTAGCGACGGGCGGGGTCCCAGCCCGACGCTTGCCTCTCCGCGGCGTGGGCTCCACAGCGGCCACCACCTAAAAACCGCAAGGCCCACTCCTCCCTGTCGGGTCACTGCCCTCAGGAGGCGACACGCAGGCTTCCGAAGGCACCTTCAGAACCTTGCAGTGCGCCTCTGGCGAGTCCCTCCCGACGTTACCGTCTGAAAGCGGCGGCCCGGCCTTGATGAAGCGTGATGGTCAATCCTTGACATTTTATAGTTCCCGTACCTGACACCATCGAGCAGTAAAATCAAGATGTGTGTTCTACATTGCTTTTCTGCTGCTTGGGTGGAGCACTACTAACCAAAGCAGTTGGGAAGAGGAAAGGGTTTATTTAGCTTACATTCCTAGATCACCGTCATTTCGGGAAGTCAAAGAAAGAACTCAAGTAGAAATCATGGACCGCTGCCTCCTGGCTTAGGCTCAGCTGTCTGGGACCAGCTCAGGCTACGGCCAGGACCCGCAGAGAAGATAAGGAGTCGGGAAAGGAGGAGTGAGTTAGGCACAGGGAGTGGGGCGAGATTTATATTCTGACTGGCAGTCAGACTGCTTCTTTATTTATTCAGAACTCAGTCGGCAGGGATAGATGCATGTAGTTTCAAAACACAGAGCAGATCATTTTTGTCCGCAGACATGAGTCTTAACTTTTTCTTGGTCCTAAGTTTAGTTTTTACAATCATTTTTCCTCACTGACCCCGCAACCCAACTTTTAACAATCTTGTGGTTTTAAGGGCATGACAACCTGTTCTTAGGCTCGTAGTTCTTGTGGTTTCAAGGGCACTAGACAGAAAATCTCCAAGCCAGCCTAGGCAGATTGTCATGTCCCAAGCAGTGTTATTATCAACTTTTAATAGTCAGAGTGCTAATTGTCATTAGGCCCAAGAAGACTCTTCAGGCCAGAGTTGCTGCAGTTGTTACTCAATTTCGACCACAATACTGTTCATGTTTTATATATTTGTAGAATTTATATGTCTAATCTTGTTATTCTTTTCATCCTTGGTCATATAACACCACAGTGGCCCTGTATGAGTTAACTTTATCTAAGAAAGGGAGGTCTTAACACTTTATTCTTTTGGCATTTATCCACACCATTCTTTGTCCATCGGTAGTAGGAAGAGGCTTTTAATTTTATCTGCTGCCAACTTCTCTAGCCCACCAAATATGGTCTACTTTTTCAAGTTTCCTTTTTCTGATTATCTTGTTCCTGAGTAATTGCAGGGGCAGATGTGTCAAGAGTATCTTTGAGTCAGAGCCTCATAAGGGGGTCTCTGGTGTCTTTGAGTCACAACCTCCAGGGTCTAAGGAAGACCTTAGGGCCAGATCAGGATATCTCCCTAAAAGTGTGAGGGTGATAATGCTTAGGAAGCTTAGAAGCAGTATTCCTGGGAGGAGGCATAAATGATTCATAAGAAATTTTCCATCAACCCAATATCCTCAAGTTGTACAAATAATAAAAGCCCCCCCCCCCCAGCATTTGACAAGTGGAGATCAAGGCCAAAAAGTGGGAGACCACATGACAGGGATTGCATCATTGGGCTCACTGGGCTCAGCTTTGCTGGATCTTTGCCAAGCAGCTCTGCTGGCTTTATGACTTTCTCTGTGCCCTTTAGATATGGCTGTGCCACTCAGCTGTCTGTCTTGTGCTCAGTGTCACCTGCCTAGGGATAGTACAGGGGATGGGACCTACCGAATCAGCAGTCAATCTAGACATTGCTAGACAGACTTGCCCATGGTAAGTCTGATGTAGACAATAATACTTCAATATGGCTTCCCTCTTTCTAATGACTACCATAAAAACTAACTAGGACAATATGGAATTCTGACAAAAAGCCAGGCTCTCATGAGAAAGCCTTTCAAATATGTGGATCTTATGTTAATTCTGTAACCTAGATAATATATCATCCAATTGGTAAGAAAACAAAAACAAACTAAACATCTTGTAAATTAGTGCCCTTTCCATTTTTTGCTGGGGCTATCATAGATGCTATCTTTGAAGAATGGTTGCAAAATTTAAAATATGAATTCTCTTGTTGCTGGCAATTTCTTTCTTAAACAAACAAACACTGTGTTGCAACTGTGTTGGGTTCGGGGTGGAAGCTGAGAAAACTCACCTTGAGATACAGAAGCTTAAAATGAAAGCTTTATTTTCTGAGCTCAGGGAGTTGATCGTTTTGGAGATCTGAATCGCATCCCTGAGGTGAAGCTGTGTGGCATATTTAAAGGGTGAAAACCACAATTAGCTCACATGGGGGTGAGAGGCCAGAGGGCACAGTGGAACAGGGTAGTCATTCTCACTCAAGTTATTTTATTTTATTTATTTTTTTGCTATTTAGACAAGCAGTTCTAGCTGACCTTTAATTTGATTGGCACCAAGTAAAGTTTATGGCTAGGGCCAGATACACTTATGGTTGGGGAATTTCTGGGAACAAGGCCGTGGAGTATGCTGAACATAAACGTGGATTTGGTCAACCTGACCTTGTACAGAGATTCTTTTTTCTGTATCAGCATCAAGCTGAGATGATGTGTCTGTTAGGCCTGAAACAGAAATGGCTATACTTACGCTATCCAAAAGGAGCAGGCTTATGAACTGAAATCGGGAAAATGTGAAAAGTATAGCTGACGCTGTTCTCCATAGCTATCAGAAGAGAAAGATACAATCTAAATGCGTGTGTACACGGGGTTTAAATATTGTCACATGTATATGATGCCTTCCTCCTGACCAGTGAACCCATATCTATACAAAATAAAGCCAGCTGGGTGTGATGGTTTTCCACCCTTGTAATTATCACAACACTCTGGATGCAGGGTCAGTGAATCAGAAGTTCGTTCGAGGCCTGCCTGGACTACAGAGCCAGATTTTGTCCCCCAAATCAAGGGTAACCTGGGGGGTTTAACTCAGTGGTAGAATGTTGCCTAGCATTCACCTGGCTCCATCCATAGCACCCCAAAATTAAATTAATAACTTGCGCTATAGTCTGGAGGTGAAACTTTCTGTCTATCTCAAACAAACAAACAAACAAAAAGGACAATACAGGGCTGCAGAGATGGCTCAGTTGTTAAGAGCACTGGCAGCTCATCTTGTGAGAGGACCAGGATTCACCCACATGGAAGCTCACAACCATCTGTAATTTCCAGTTCCAGGGACTCCAACACCTAGCCTCCATGAGCACTACACACATGTGCTGTGCAGGCATCCATGAAGGCAAAACATACATACATAAAAAATTTTAAGCAATTTAAAAAACAATACAATAGCACACTGCTGATCTGCAGTTCAGGTTGGAAAAAAATAAAATTTGTACTATGTTAACAGGGTTTGTGCACAAAATAACTTCCTTCTATCATTGCTAGTGGGAACAAGTTGATAGAGTGCTATAGAAGGCAATTTGGCATGTCTGTTGATAGAACTCACGTGTATCCACATTCTCTGCACTTGGGATAGAGACATGGCACAGTGGTTAAGAACACTTGTTGCTGTTGCAGAGGACCCCCATGATGGCTCATAACTCTGGTTACAGGGGATCTGATAGACAGCTTCTCCCCAGCTGTTCCTCATTCCTCAATAGATTTAAATATGCTGTGTAGTTACTTTTATATTTGTGCCATTATTTTTATTCCTTTAGGTTACATTTTTTTTTATCAATCTTTTTATATCCTAAGGAAGTTCCCTCCCTCCTCTCCTCCAACTACCCCCTTCTTCTTTCCCCTTGTCTTCTCCCCTTCCCCCAAGAAAAGGGGAGTCCCCTTACCCCCCCACCCCCATCAGCCCACCCCAGCACTTCAAGTCTCACCAGGACTGAGAATATCCTCATCCGCTGAGGCCAGGCAAGCTGCCAGGGGGGAGTGATCCGAAAGCAGGCAAGAGTCCATGTTAGAAACAGCACACCCTCCCCACTCCCCATGTACCCCATTATAAAAACCAAGCCGCCCTTTGACCACATATGTGCAGGGGCCCTACGTCCAGACCATGCATGCTCCTTAATTGATGTCTCAGTCTCTGTAAGGCCCCATGGGACTGAGTTAGTTGTCTCTGTTGGTCTTCTTGTGAGGTTCCTGTCTCTCCAGATCCTTCCACGTTTTTTCCAACACTTCCACAGGACCCCAGGAGCTCTGCCCCATGCTTGGCTGCAACTCCCAGCTTCAGTCTCCATCTGCTGCTGCAGATGACAGTCAAGTTAGGCTCCTCTCTGCAAACGTAATAGAGCCTCATTAATGGTGTGAAGGGCTGGCTCTCTACCGTGGGTGGGTCTCTGGTTAGGCCAATTATTGGTTGGACATTCCCTCAGTCTTTGTTCCCTCTTTATCTCTGCTCTTCTTGTAGGCAGAATAATTTTTGGATCAAAGGTTTTGTCAGTGGATTTTTGTTCCCCTCCCTCCACTAGTCCTGCCTGGCAAGGAGGTGGTCACTTCAGTCTTCATGTCCCCTGTTAGGAGTCTCAGCTAAGGTCACTCCTATGTCCTCCCAGGCATGGCCTCCAGCTTGACAAAGAGATGTCCCCCCCTCAGTTTCCCTTCTTGTTCCCAGCCCTCTCACCTCCTACCCCTGTTCTTCCCACATCTGATTCCCACCCTCATCTCCCTCCCCATTCCATCTCCTGCTCAGTTCCCTCTCTTCATCCACTTCTGCTGTCTATTCTATTTCCCCTTCTGAGTGACAATTCTGGCATTCTCTCTTGGGCCCTCCTTGTTACTTAGCTTCTTTGGGTCTGTAGATTGTAGTATGGTTATCCTGTACTATAGGTCTAATATCTTATAAGTGAGCACATACCATGTGTGTCTTTCTGGGTCTGGGTTAACTCACGATTTTTTTCTAGTTCCATCCATTTGCCTGCAAATTTCATGATTTCTTTGTTTTTAATAGCTGAGTAGTATTCCATCGTTAGATGTGCTGCAATTTCTGTAGCTATTCTTTGGCTGAGGGACATCTAGGTTGTTTCCAGTTTCTGGCTATTGCAAATAAAGCCGCTGTGAACATAGTTGAGCAAATGTCCTTGTCGTATGGTGGGGCATCTCTTGGGTATATGCCTAAAAGTGGTATAGCTGGGTCTTGAGGTAGAACTATTCCCAGTTTTCTGAGTAACCACCAGATGGATTTCCAGAGAGGTTGTACAAGTTTACATTCCCACCATCAATGGAGGAGGGTTCCCCTTTCTCCACATCCTTGCCAGCATGTGTTGTTAAGTTTTTTATCTTAGCCATTCTGGCTGTTGTAAGATGGAATCTTAGTGTCATTTTGATTTTCATTTCCCTGATGGCTGAGGACATTGAACATTTCTTTAAGTGCTTCTTGGCCATTCAAGATTCCTCTGTTGTGAATTCTGTTTAGCTCTGTACCCCATTTTTTAATTGGATTATTTGATTTATTGATGTTTAATTCTTGAGTTCTTTATTTTAGAGATTAGATGTCTGTCTGATTTAGGGTTGGTGAAGATCTTTTCCCAATCTGTAGGCTGCCATTTTCTTATATTGACAGTATCCTTTGACTTACAAAAGCTTCTCAGTTTCATGAGATCCCACTTATTAATTGTTGATCCCAGAGCCTGTACTGTTGGTGTTCTGTTCAGGAATTTGTCTCCTGTGCCAATGATTTTCAGACATTTTCCCCCACTTTGTCTTCTAATAGATTTAGAGTCTCTGGTTTTGTGTCAAGGTCTTTGATCCACTTGGGCTTGAGTTTTGTGCAGGATGATAAATTTGGGTCTATTTGCATTTTTCAACATGCAGAATCCAGTTAGACCAGCACCATTTGTTGAAGATGCTTTCTTTTTTTCTATTGTATGGTTTTGGCATCTTTGTTGAAAATCAAGTGCCTGTAGAAGTGTGGGTTTATTTCTGGCCCTTCAATTTGGTTCTATTGATCAACCTGTCTATTTCTATGCCAATACCATGCAGTTTTTATTACTATTGCTCTGTAGTATAGCTTGAAATCAGGGATGTTGACTTATTTGGCTATCCTGGCTCTTTTATTTTCCATATAAAATTAATGGTTGCTCTTTCCAGGTCTAAAAGAATTGTGTTGGACTTTTGATGGGAATTGCATTGAATCTGTACGTGGCTTTTGGCAGGATGGCCATTTTTACTATGTTAATCCTACTGATCCATGAGCACAGGAGAGCTTTCCATCTTCTAAAATCTTTTTCAATTTCTTTCTTCAAATACTTGAAGTTCTTGTCATACAGGTCTTTCACTTGCTTGGTTAGAGTTACACCAAGATATTTTATATTTTTGTGTGGCTATTGTGAAGGGTGTTGTTTTCCTAATTTCTTTTTCAGCCCATTTGTCGCTTGTATTAAGGAGGGCTACTGACTTTTTTGGGTGAATTTTATATTCAGCCACTTTGCTGAAGGCGTTTATCAGCTGCAGGAGTTCTCTGGTAGAATCTTTGGGGGTCACTTATGTATACTATCATATCGTTGAATAGTGATACTTTGACTTCTTCTCTTCCAATTTGTATCCCCTTGATCTCCTTTACTTGTCTCATTGCTCTAGCTAGAACTTTGAGTACTATATTGAAGAGATATGGTGAGAGTGGGCAGCCTTGTCTTGTTCCTGATTTTAGCAGGAACACCTTAAGTTTCTCTCCATTTAACTTGATGTTGGCTATAGGCTTGCTATATATTGCCTTTATTGTGTTTAGGTATGTACCTTGTAACCCTGATCTCTCCAAGCTTTAAACATGAAGGGGTGTTGGATTTTGTTAAAGGCCTTTTCAACATCTAATGAGATGATCACATGTTTTTTTTTTCTTTCAGTTTGTTTATATGGTGGATCATGTTGATGAATTTTTGTATGTTGAATCATTCCTGCATTCTTGAGATGAAGCCTACTTGATCACGGTGGATGATATTTTTGATGTGTTCCTGGATTTGGTTTTCGAGTATTTTATTGAGTACTTTTGCATCAATGTTTGTAAGGGAGATTGGTCTGAAAAATCTCTTTCTTTGTTGGGTCTTTGTGTTGTTTAGGTATCAGGGTGACTGTGGCCTCATAGAATGAGTTTAGCAATGTTTGTTCCTTCTGTTTCTATTTTGTGGAATAGTTTTTGTCATGGCATTAGTTCTTCGTTGAAAGTCTGGTAGAATTCTGTGCTAAAACCATCTGTCTCAGGGCTCTTTTTGGTTGGGAGGCTTTTGATGACTCCTTCTATTTCCTTAAGATTATAGGTTTATTTAAATTGTTAACCTACTCTTGACTTTGGTAAGTGGTATCTATCAAGAAAATCATCCATTTCATTTAGGTGTTCCAATTTTGTGGCATACAGTTTTTGAAGCACGATCTAATGGGCATATGGCTCACAGGGGTAACCACAATGAAAAAAGAGCTACAAGTGTTGGTGTGTGAGGAACAGCTGAGAGGTGGGAAGGAGTTGCCAAAGCAAGTGAATGGAAATCGTGGAAGGAGGAAAAGGGGGAGGAGGAAGACAACAAGGAGGAGGGAGACAACAGGGAGAAGGAGGAGGAGGGAGATTATTGCAAGGCTCTGGCACAGAGATTTATTGGTTTCTCCATGGCCCTGCAGATCAGAACTCAAGTCACAGGTAGAAGCTGCTGCAGATTTAGGTCTGTGCAAGGAAGACAAACAAACAACAACAAAAAAATCTGTCCTCTCTGAAGTTAGCCTTACAAAGCCATGTTTATAGCTGTTTGTGCAGCTTGCACAAGTGATACAGAAGAGAAAGGAAAAAGTAGAGAAGAAAGAAGAGTGAGGCAACACAGAAGAAGAAAAAGAAAAAGGGGTAGAGGCGAAAGAAAAGAAGAGGAGAAATAAGATGAAAAAAGTCGTTTTGGAGTTCTGGGTAATCACTGCAAACCTCTCCCTTGCATTTCCTCCTTTATCAGCGATGCCCTGAAACACCAGCAGATGGCGATGTTGCCCTCGAAAAGGAGAAATTTTCAGCCCTCACCCAACTTAAAATTCAAGTTTTCCTTTTCTTAAAAACGTATCAAAAGAGAATTCCAGATGTCTCTGAATCTGCAACTCCGAACTGAATTGAAGAAGTAAATATTTGTGTGGTAAGTTTTGCACACTCTCAGTAGCCCATGCTTTTTTTGTTGGTTGGTTGGTTTTTTTCAAGATATGATTTCTGTATGTAGCCTTGGCTGCCCTGGACTCTCTTTGTGGACCAGGCTGGCCTCGAATTCATAGAGATCCGCCTGCCTCTGCCTCCCAAAGTGCTGGGATTACAGGCATGTGCCACCATGCTTTTAATCCAAAAGGGACCACTGTATAGTTTTGACTTTAGATTGCTCCTTGAAGAAATGTTCCCGCCATCCTGTCCCATCTCATTTATCATTTACTGTCCGCGTATGCATATGCTGTCTGTGTATTTCAAGTGACTGTTAAGAACCTGAACAACACTGGGGTACACTACACTTCCGACCCAGCTGCCCTGTGTCAACACTTCCTTTCTTGAGCAGACTCGCTATCTTTTGAATTCTTTCTTGCCTGTGGTAATTTCGGGGATCCTCACTCTCCCATCAGTGACAGAGCAGCCAACCCAGAGGACTTTCAGTGTTTACATTCTACTGGCAAAGAGGTGTCACAAAGGGGACTCATTCTGGTGTAACAGAGGAGGACTTTCAGTGTTTACATTCTACTGGCAAAGAGGTGTCACAAAGGGGACTCATTCTGGTGTAACAGAGCTTCCTGCCCTTGGAAATCACATGCTGATTTCCAGTCAGAAGGTCCCCCAAATAATGACGCTGCTGTTTCCACAGGCCATGACACCTTGAGTCTAAAGGCCATCGTGTCCCTATGCTATAGAGGGGTCCAGACACTTACCTCAAGGACTGCATTTGAGTCCTTATACTACAGTCTTCTTAACTTTGATATAACTGTTCATTTTCATTCAACCTGTAGACACTTGCAGAGTATCTGTTATGTACAAGCCATATGCTAATGGGTTTCAAGAACATTACTAAGCATGTCTGAGATGTACTCCCTGTTCTAGGCTCCAAGCATTAAGAGACTTACTCCGACCTGTTACCTAGCCTTTCATTCACTTGTTCAATATATATATAGTGTATGCAGGTATATGCTACCATGTAAGCTCTCTTCTTTTATCAGGGGGTTCTAGGAACTCCATCAAGGTTGGTGGCAAAGTGCCTTTATCTGCTGAGCTACCTTGCCAGCTCTCTCCTTTGACATTTATTGACAGTCTCCATTTTTACAGGACCTCCCTGGAGTTGAAGGTGCAGAACTGAAAGAAAAGAAATAAACTTTCTGCCTGGATGTGATTATGTGTGTCTGTAATCCCAGCACTTGTTGGGAGGATATCAAGTTCCGTCAACCTTACGAACTGTGGGGCAGGTGGAGTCTGAAGACAGCCAGAGCCTAAAGGGAATCCGGGACCTCAGCCCCTTCTTCCTCCTTTTATGCTTAGCCATCAAATGAGCAGTTTTGCGTTACCACACCATTCCTTCTAGGGAACCAAATAAAGAAATTTAACAATGAATCGTTTCTGACTAGCTCCAACGTTAGTTATTAACTTCAAATAAGCTTTGTATGGAAAAGATTGACAGAAGAGGTAGATGAATGACATTGAAGTGCTTTTCATCTTTATTTTTCTTTCTGGAAAAAACGATCAATTGAAAATCATTGGGTAGGGTCAAAGAAAGTAACTCTCCAGCCAGACAAAGAGCTGTGAGAGCTAAAAGGAAACCATGATTTGTGTGTGTGACAGTTTTCTCTTGAGCCCAAGCTGGCCTCACATGCTTGGCAGTCCTCTAAGGCTGGGATCACGAGTAAGGTGTTAATATCGGGCTGCAGCAGGATTTTTGGCCGGATCTTTCAGCTTTAAAGGCAGCATTGAGGCAGTTAGTGAATTTGAATATGGGAGGTTTATATGGTTGCATCAATGTTAGTTTTCTTATTCTGGTGGCTGTATTGAAATTACAGGACTTACATTTGTCATTTTTTTTTTTCTAACGCTGTAACAAAGTATGTGAGACCAAGCTGGGCGTCGGATCCCTGAGGATTTGTGGCCAGGATTTGTGGTTGATTAACAGAGGGAGTTCCAGGTCAGCCAGGATTACACGCACCGTGATAGCCTGTCTAAAACAACAAGAGCCACACAGCTCGCAAAGAGGAAAGCTTCCTTTCACTTTGGTTCACAGTTTTGGAGATTTTGGTCTATGATTGGTCTGATAGCTTAGAGCCCGTAGTGAGCAGTATGTCACTAAAGCAAAGGTGCTCATTTGTCGATCTCTCCCATGAAAGAGGAGGTACTGTACCTCACACAGGGGGCGTGCTCATCGCGGGAGGAGCCTAAGAGTGGGCGGGAACGAAGCTCCACCCTGCGAGGGGCGTGGCTTCACTGCTCGCGTGCTCTGGGCAGGGCCCAGAACGCCACTTCCGGTTTTGGGGTCCGCGTGTGAACCGGCGAACTCATGGCTGCTCCGGCGTCTCTCGAGCTCGATGGCCAGACTGGAGACACGGAGACAGAGGTGCTGCAGAGTGCAAGGTGGCTGTACTGTGGAGAGCCTGACGACAGGCAGAAAGCTGTGCTGGGTAAAGACTGCTGGGCCAGAGCAGAGTTCTGCGTAGCCCCATCCCCTTCCCTCTGGGAACCGCGATTGCCCTCCTGCCCATTGCCAGGAGCTGGGACAGGGCTCCCGCCACTCCCCCTACCCCCAGCCGTCTGTCCCCATTCACAGCCACGCGAGGACACTTCTCAGGGCAGTTCCCAGGACCTGCCACCTCAGCAGGTCTCTCATTCGCCCTTTTTCTCCTCTGCGGAGCAGCGTTCCCTCTCCTGCCAGTTGCGGACATTCCCTCAGTCATTTTCTTTTGTCGCAACCCCTGCGCAGAGGTCGCTTCCCCACCCCTCCTCCATCTCCCTCTTTAAAACTAGACTAGCACTTCCTTCAGTCCCCCTAAAAGTTGGACGTGAACTCCCTTGCCTTCGCTACGGGCTCCCCACCACAGCCTGCTGGACCTGCTCTCAGCTCATTCTTGGGTTACACTGTTACAGTCCAGTTCTCCAATGGGAAGCTGCAGAATCCAGGCAACATGCGCTTCACCTTGTACAACAGCAGCGACTCGGGAAACCCCAGGCAGAGGAGCCACCGGATCCTGGTGAGTGCTGCGGGTGCAGGTTGTCTGGGCGCTGAGGGCCTCAGCAGGTTCTTGGTGTGGCAGATGTGGGAGGGACAGAGGGGGAGAAAAGCAGGGACTGTGCGATAAATGGGACTGTGGCTCCATTGAGTAGCAAGATTTTGGATGAACTGATGACTTTTCCTACATTTGAGTTTTAGCTTTCTGTATTAGCCCTGGCTATCCTAGAACTCGCTATGTAGACCTGGCTAGCTGGTCTCCAACTCAGGGATCCACCTGTCTCTGCCTCCCTAGTGCTCGGATTAAAAGTATGCACTACTAGCCACTCACAGCTTCATGTGTTTTTTCTCCCAACATGAACTTACTGAGTATTAACCACGTCCGTCCTCATGTAGCAGGCTAAGGAAGCACCTAAATGAAATTTGCAAATCTTAGGAGACTCACTCTTCAGAGCTCGGCTTCAATACTATTTTGTGTGTGGGTGTTTTTCATTTTATCTGTGTACCGTGTGTGTGGCTGGTGGAGGCTAGATATGATCCTCTAGAACTGGAGTTACAGATGGTTGTGAGTCACCTTGTGGGTCCTGGGAATCAGGCCCCCTGGAACTGCAGCCAGTACCCCTGATCCCAGAGAAGATGCTTTCTGTTGTTGTTTTTTGAGACAGGGGTTCTTTATGTAGCCCTGGCTGTCCTGGGAACTCACACTGTAGATCAGGCTGGCCTTGAACTCAAGAGATCCACCAACTTCTGCCTCCCAAGTGCCAGGCTCTGGGATTAAAGGCGTGCGCCACCACAGCCAGGCTGCACAGGGTGTTTATTGGCATCTCTGGTCTCTGTCTGGTAGATGCCAGAGTTAAGAACATCTGCTTTCCAGAGATGCAAGCTCTCCAAGTAGTACACACACACAATAGACAAAGCTTGGGGTCTAAGGGAGCTCAGCAGAGAAAGAAGTCTCTGCTTGTCTGACTCCTTCCTAGGAATGATGCCTTGGAGTGGGGGAGGTTTGGTGTCCAAAGTGAAAAGAAGGCGAAGAAAAGCTTGGCTGTGATTGGAAGCTAGCCAGCCATTTCCAGTGTCCCTGGGGATATAGGAAGAGCTCGTATCAGAAAGGTTGGCAGAGATCTAGGTCTTGGGCCAAGGCAATTACTGACAGTCACGGCCCCCATAAGTGCTTGAAGACCTAACCGTCTAGTTCTGTGGTGCTGCTCACTCAAGAACTTTTTCCTCTCACTTTAAAATTTTCATCAGTATTCCCACGGCCTTCTGCCCACTGCCCTCCTCCATGCCCCCTGTTCCCCTGCCCCTCTGCATGACATCCTGGGCAGGAGAGATGGCTCAGTAGTAAAGAGCACTTGTTGCTCCTCCAGACAACCTGGCTTCAGTTTCCAGCATCAACAGAGACACATACTGTCTGTAACTCTAGTCCCAGGGGACTCAACACCCTCTTCTGGCTTCCGCCGGCACTACGAACAAAGCACACAGACATGCTTATAGGCAAAACACCCACAACCCGCACGTATCTCATTGCTAACATGTTATATTACGCTCTCATTTCTCTTCTCTGCATCTCTTTTTCTCACGATTCCTTGCTATGTTCATGTCCCGACTGTGTGCACAGGCATACACACACATTTAAATCTAGATCCTGCATATGGGGGAAAAAAGTATCTGTTTTTCTAACCCTGATGTATTTCACTTAATTTAATAATTTCCCACCAATATTGTGATTTTATTTTTCTTTATGATTGAAAAAAATTCTGTAGTGGATATGTACCACATTTTCTTTTTCCGTTTTTCTGTGGATGACGGGCTAGGCTGTTCCATTTCCAGGCTTTTGTGAAGAGGGCCACAGCAAACATGGTTGTAGAAGTGTGTGTGCTGTGCGCTGACCGAAGAGTCCTTTTGGGTGTATGCCTAGGAGTCGAACAAGTGCCTCATACAGCAGTTTCAATTTTCTCTTTTGAGGACCCTCCATCGGACCGACTTCCATTGTGGCAGCAACGGTTCACATTCCTACCAGCAGTGAATAATGGTTCTTTCCCCATGTCTTTGCTGGCATTGTTGTTTGCTTTTTTTTTTGGTACTAGCCATTCTGACTGGGGTGTGATGGAATCTCAAAGCAATTTTTAAAAACATTTACTTATTTGTGTGTGTTTGAAGAGGAGGAAGGGATGCCCAGATGCTGTGGTGCGCGACTGGAGGTCAGAGGACAACTTGGGGGAGGCAGTTCTCTCTAACACGTGGGTCCTGGGGATTGAAGTCAGGTCGTCAGGCTTAGTAACAAGCACTTTTATTCACTGGGTCATCTTGCTGGCCCTCAAAGTAGGTTTTGCTTTTTTATTTTTAAAGTTTATTTTGTGTGAGAAAGTGTTTGTGTGTGTGTGTGTCTGTGTGTGTGTGTGTGTGTGTGAGGTGTGGTGTGTTAGTAAGTCAGAGGACAATTTAGGGAATTGGTTCTGCTCTTTTACCTGTGGGTTCTGGGGATCTAGCTCAGGTTGTCATTTGGATCACAAATGCCTTGCCCACTGAGCCAATTCAGCAGGCGTCAAAAAAGCCTTAATTTGCATTTCTGTGATGGTTAAAGGTGTTGAATACTTTTCAAATATTTATTGGCAATTTGTGTTATTTCTTTTGAGAACTGTCTATTCAGCTCATCAGCCTACTTATTGACAAGATTATTTGGGGTTTTTTTTTTTGGTAATTAAATTTTATAGTTCTTTGTATGTTCTAGATATTAATCCCTTGTTTGACTAATACTATTACTACTTGGCAAAGATTTATCCCTTTCCATAGGCTGTCTCTAAACTTTGGGTAGTATTTGTTTTGCTGTGTAGAAGCTTTTTAATTTCATGCAATCCCCACGTGTCACTCCCTATCACTTTGGGGTTCCCTTCCCAAAGTTTTCTTGCCTTCTCCCCAAGAGACACCTGAGATTCTTGTAGAGATGACAGGCGGATCATCTGGGAGGTTTCTGGGGCTGGTACATTGTGGTCCTGGATCCTGAGGCCCCAGTGAAAACAAGCCCAGGCTCAGTGCCTTTCAATGCTGGCTCCTAATGGAGCCCTCCCTGTTTTTCAGGCAGCTGAAACAGACAGGCTCTCCTATGTTGCAAACAACTTTGGGACTGGTGCCCTCAAGTGCAACACTCTTTGCAGGTAATGGACGACTGGGGCAGTGACAGAGGTGAAAGCGGGGTTGTAGTGGTGGTGGTCTTTATTTCGGGGGCAGTTAGATGGATCTGCAGGCTTACCAAGACCCAGACACACCTGGAAAGGAAAAGATGACCTGCATCTGTTAGGTTTCTAAGGACCTCCTTTATGTGTGATGTTATTTGTGACTGTCTTAGCCTAAAAGACAGCTATGTCGGCTAACTTAGAATGTGATCAGTAGGTCAAAGCTTGCCTCAAGTTTGCCTTGGGACAGAGGATTTGGTATCTTCAAGGCTCTGGGTTGAAACAGCATCATCCTCCAGCAGGGTCACTGGTGGCATGAATGGCCCTGGCAGCTTTGCCCCACACTCACTTCTGGTGTCTTCTGTGTAAGAGTGTGTCCAGCCTCAAAAGTCTAATTCACAGAACACAGTGTAGATAGGGCCCCATGACACAACAGGGAATCACAGGAAGGCCTTTCAGAGTCGTCCTGGGCCTCAGCCTTGACGCAGATTAAATCCTAACACTGTGTCATCCCTGCTTCACATCGATCTCTCCCCAGGAGGAACAAGGTTTTACTTGTATCTGTCTCCATAAAGTTATAGTGGGCCAACAGTTCTAGTTTAAGTCTACATTATTACCTCAGAAGGGTTCCACGTAAGAGCGGCTGCTCTAAATGCGATTGGTTGTCAGAACCCGCTGCTGGCTTTTTCAGTCCTCAGCCATCTATGTCCCCTCCCTTTTTATCACCTCCTGTCTTCCCTCTCCACAAAGAGATTATCGTTAGATGTAAGCAAGTGGATGCCTTCCTTTGGTAGAGAGAAGCTGGGAGCTTGTAAATAGGAAAGGGAATTGTGTAAACAATACCTTTTGAATAACCTATTATGGTATTATTCCTTTTTTTTGTTTGTTTTACTTAGACACTTTGTGGGAATTCTGAATAAGACCTCTGGCCAGATGGAAGTATATGATGCTGAATTGTTCAACATGCAGCCACTGTTTGCTGGTAGGTTCCTCACGTGATGATTCAGTTAAAGGCTGTGTAGGTTGGGTTTGTTGGATGAGTTCATGTTTGCTTCTAAAATGCATTTGTAATTTTTTTCTAAGTGGGTTCCTCCCCCAACACACTTTTTTGAGACAAGGTCTCATGTAGTCCAGGCTGCCCTTGAAATCTGCTGGGTGGGTGAGGATGGCATTGAATTTCTGGTCCTCCCGCCTGAGTGCCAGCGTTACAGGTGTGTGCCACCGTACACACACCTGTGTACGGTGAGGGTGTGAACTCAGAACTCTGTGTGTGCTGGGCAAACAGATTATCCTCAGCCATAAAGGATATATTCTTGCTAGGTGTTTTTTTGTTTTTCTTTTTTAATTTAGAAAGTTATTATAGATACATATTTTTAAATTAATCATTTTTTGATTTCCTACTATGTGGATAATAAGTCAGATCCTGTCTTTTCAGCGATTACAGATGTGGGGTCAGGCACCAGCCTTTAGGGCGAGATGACTAGTCATCAGTACAGAACATGCATGCGCATGCGTTTCCATCACAGGCTTTTAGTTCTCCCTGTGTGAGCGCAGGTGGGCCTGCGCCACAGCACGCATGTAGAGCTCAGAACGGAGCCTCCGCGTCAGTCTGAACCTACCTGTTTGAGACAGCGTGTCTTGTTGGTTCCGAGTGAGCTCGCAACCTAGGGTTCTCTTGTCTCTGCTCCCCGTCTTACTGTGGGGTACCAGATCACAACTCGCTTCACATGGGGCTGGGGACCCACACGCAGGCCCTCGTGTTTGGACAGCAAGCTCGCTGCACTTGCAGCCATCTATGCGGTTTTGAAATTTCCATGCAGGTTTAAAATCATTATATTTCTTCATTATCTTATATGCGTGCACACCCACACCATAGTGCATGTGTGGAGGTCACGGGCCAATTCAAGCAAGTTGATCTTCTCCTTTCAACATGCAGATCCAGGAATGGGAATCAGGTCCTCAGACTTAGTGGCAAACACCTTTTCTTGCTGGCCTTCTGCCAACCCAGTAAGGTTAAATTATTTACATTCTTTAAAAAAAAAAAAAAAAGTTTATTTTATATGCATGGGTTTAAAGAGGCATTGGATCCTCTGGGACTGCAGTCACACCTGGTTGTTAGCCTCCATGTGGGTGCTGGGAACGAACCTGGGTCCTCTTGCAAGAGCAGCAAGTGCTCTGAACCGCTGGGTCTTCTCCTCAGACTCTGAAGTTGTTTAATTTTTGTCGATACCTTTGTGTACGTAGCTCATAAGTACTAGCTTGTTCTGGCTAGTGCCCACCAAACTTTAATTTTGGTCCTTGCTATATGCTTGTCACTTTTCTGAACACCTTGCATAAACACCACATAATTACTTTATACGTACTGTTACTCCTTTTTTTTAAACCACTGTTGGAACTTGGCTTAGTCAGGTGACCTGCTACTGAGCTATCTTAGGCCTGGCTTGTGTTCTTGCTCACTGGGTTATACTGCCCACTACTTGAATACTTTGTGGAAGGTTGGATAGTGTCATGTGAAAATCTGCTTTATGTGTACAACTGCCTTTAGGTCTTTGACCAGCAAAGCAAATCTACTTCTGGGAAGAGACAAGGATTTGGTTTCTGATCCTCTCTGGCCTTTGGAGGCCAGTCACTATGTCTACAGGCCTCAGTTTTCCTTGTTTATGAATTAAGCGGCTGGAGCAGAGGACACCTATTTCCCAGTTCTCTTACCCATGTACTGAGGTGTACGTACATGTTAGGGAAATCTTGGAATATGGATATGTTTTCCTTAGGTTCATGTTAAGTTACTACTGAGCACTATGAATATTTTTAAGGCCTTGCAGAGCCGAGCTCGGTGGCTGGGGTTGAGTCCAAGGCATCAGTTAAGCTCATGAGTTTAAGGCCATCGTGGACAGCGCAGTGAGACCTCACTAAAACAACAGTAAAACACATCTGTGAACCTCACGGTACACTGTCTTCCTGTTCTCTTCCTGTTCTCTGTTTCCACAGAAGATGCTATTGAGCCTCCGCCTCCCTTGGAGAATCAGAACAAGACTTTCAGGGAGAAGGTGAGCGACGGAGAAGGAAGCCCCTTCTGGGCCTGCTTTCCCATAAGTGTACCAGCCCCCTGAACTCCGGCCTCACTGGCTGCTGTAGCTCAGTCGGTCTGTGGGTCTGCGCCTGGTCGCTACCTGCAGAGGCCTTCTGGTCTCCCAAGGAGCAGACCTGCTGGTGTGCTGGCGAGGTGAACAGCTAGTGTCAGCATCTGGGCTGATGGAACGTAGCAGCAAACTTCTTAGGTTTTGGTCCACATTGTAGGACATTGTTGTGCTTGGGAATCCACATAGACAACGTAAGTTCTTTGCACTTCTCAATGCAGAGGAGGCTCAGAGACGTGATCACAGCCCAGGGCGGCAGGTTAACTTTGCAGTGCTGCGTGCATGCGCTGCTGAGAACGCAAGACCACGCTGTGGCCCGGGAGAGGGCGTGGTTTGTTAACAAGGTGTATTCCTGATGCAGAATTGGTAGGCCCAAACGCTAGTCGAGTCTTTTTGTACTGAAGGAACTCTACAGACTCGTACATGGGAGTCAGTGCAGCGAACCTCAGTGTTGTTGTGAAACAGTGCCGTGAGGTGGACAGGTATGAGAAGGGCTTGGCCCGATTGGCAGGTGAGGGAGTCCAGGCTCAGGGAGCGCACAGCTTGCTTGTGCGTACACAGCTGGCAACAGCTGTGCCGCCCAGGCTGTGCTTAGTGACTGGAGGTGTTCCTTGCGCAGTTGGATTCTTGCATTGAAGCCTTTGGAAGCACCAAGCAGAAGCGGTCCCTGAACTCCAGGAGAATGAACAAAGTCGGCAGCGAATCTTTGAATCTCACAGTCGCTAAAGCTGCGGAAAATATCATCGACACGAAGGGGGTGAATGGTGAGCAGCTGGCGCCTGGGAAAGACCGGGCATCTGTCACAGAAGCAAGTGCTGGGCCAGAGGGCTGCATTCCTTCCCACCGCTTGCTGAGGCTCTTCTCAGGAGCGGCTCTGGAAGCAGGAGAGACATGACACTGTCCTGTCCTCAGGCCCGGGGAGGACATAGGCACAGGAAGGGACATGTGCACGCCCTGCCCCTGGCCAGGGTTGTGGCTTCTCTGATGTTAGGCAGTAATTCCTTACTGCCACACGTCTCTTTTAACTCTGGTGTGAGTTGCCAGGGGACAAACACAGTACAGCCACCTTCCACATGGCTGTGACTCCTGGAGATCAGCCAGATGGGCAGTTAGATCTTGGCAGGTGTTCAGATTTGAGTTTTAGAGCACGTGGTCTCCCCTGCTCACGGTTCACACAGTGTTGGGGACCCTGAAACCAGACGGGGACACTGATGTTACTTTTCTTTCACTGAAAGCTCTGGTCAGCGACGCCTTGCAGGATGACACGCAGGATGACTCCCTCTACCTTCCTCCCTGCCACGCTGACGCAGCCAAGCCTGAAGACGTGTACAGATTTGAAGACAGTATCCTTGCTGTTGGAAAGGTGCCTACTTTGCAGGCCGTGGTATCTGTACATATTGGCGGAGCCAGGCTGTGTAAGGGCGGTCGTGGTCCTGTGCCATTAATAAACGTGATATCCAGATCTTTTCCCAGTGCTGTTGGCAAGAGGTTGGTTGGTTAGGTTTCCTGGCACTGAGAGGCCCACAGGACAAACGGACATAGCTTGGCCTTGTGGGGGTCATTCTCCACAGACAGTTGGCTGGTCCCACAGTCTTGAGCAGACATACTGAAGAAGGGTTGCAACCTAGACCTTCACTGCTCAGTGGGTCTGGTTAACTGGAAAATGCTGGCAGAGGCTCTGATGAGGAGAAGGGAGAGCGGGCCAGGCAGAAAGTGACCCCTGGGCTGGGGTCTGAGATGCAGGTCCCCGAGCTCTGCCCTCCTTCCTCTGCGAGTCCCTTCTCTGTGAGCCTTAGCTTTCTTACCTGGTGCCCTGTGGGGTGACTTAGCTCAGTGGTTTCCATTTTGGTCAGTCATGTTCTTGACCTGCAACCAGTTCTGTCCCCAGCTGAGTATGACGCTCTGGAGAGCCCATCTGAAGCCTTCAGAAAGGTCACATCAGAAGACATACTGAAGATGATTGAAGAGAACAGGTACGTTGGGCAGATGGCATTTCTGGGAGTCATGATGGGAAATAGCAGTCCAATACGAAGCAAGGCCTTGCAGATACCATGCAGAAATTAGCACCTTTTGGTCTGTGGGAGGTGTTTGCTCAGCGTTGGAATGAAGGAGCTTTGACACTAGGCTTTCAGGGGCTGTGGCTGGATTCAAGGAAGAGGGCCAGCGTATGTGTGTACAGCCTATGGTAGGGGGCGGTGGCAAGGTGCTGTAACCTGGGACCCACTAGCTAGCCCCAGACCCCACTGTTTGTTGATGCCGATTGTCACTGGCAATGCCTACAGGAAGCATGGGTGTGGGTGCTGCCCAGGGTGGAAGCTTCTCTGTAACTGCATGCTGTCCACCTCCTCCAAAACCAAATACGTGCATTTTAAATACTGTGTATTTATTTTGAATAACATAGAGACTATCCCTCTTTTGCCACTAAAACAACTGTTTTTGTTTTTGTTTTTTTTTTTTTTAATGATGGCTGCATTATTTCTTAGTTTTGAGCCTTTTCTTCTAATTATTCCCTTCTTTTCTGAGATTATGTATGTGTGTATATGACATGAGTATGGGTGCAGTAGAAGACGTCATTGGATCCTCTAGATCTATGATTAGGGCAGCTGTGAAGGGCCCAACTCGAGTGCTAGGAAACAAACTAGGGTCCCACAGCAAGTGCTCTTAACTGCTGAGCCATCTCTCCAGCCCTACTCTTTTAAGTGTTTTTGATTGTGTGCGTGTACGTGTATTTATGTGTGTGTGATGGTGTTTCTGTGGGCATGCATGTGGAGGTTGATTTTAGGCATCCTCTATCGCTGTCCTACCTTATCCAATGTGGTGGTCTGTCCGTCAAACCCTCTGTGCCCCTGATGGGACTAGTCTCCATGGCCTGGCTGCACAGGCACATGCAGGGCGCGGGGATGGTGTGCTGGGGTGGCTCCTGACAGCCTGGGCCTCCCTCATGTGCTGCTGTTTCCTTCCTTGTTTTAGCCACTGCTCCTTCGTCATAGAAATGCTGAAGTCTCTGCCATCAGATGAGGAGAGTCGCGACCGGCAAGCCCGAAGAGTCTGGTTTCTAGATGCCCTCATCAGATTCCGAGCTCAGAAAGTGATAAAGGGGAAAAGTAAGCCCCCACCGGCACTTTACCCCAGTTATTTCCAGCCAGTCACTTGTCACGAGTTTCTCATCACCGCTGTGGTGTCTGCCCAGGCCCTCTCTGTGCAGCCTGCCCTTCCCCTGCTCCCGCTGCCTGCCTGAACCTCGCAGGGCCCTCTTCTCTTTGGACTTCTTTCTTCTATTCGGGAAATGGGGACAGGGTGGCTGGGCACTCACTGCCTCTGTTTGTTAGGAAAAGCAGTGTATCCAGGTCAAGTGAAACAAGTAATTTAAGGGAGGCTCTTAGAGCAGACATCAATTATGAACAATTGTGGCTTTGCTGTGGAGAAGCTTGGGCAGGTTGCTTTTCTTTCTTAAGACGGTATCACTGTATAGCCCTGTTGTCCTGGAACTTACCATACAGACCAGGCTGTCCTTGAACTCACAGGATTCATTTACCTCTGACTCCCGAGGGCTGGGATTAAAGGTGTGTGCCACCATACTTGGCATTTTTTTTTTTTCTTCTTTTGGCAGCAGCAGGGGAGGGGATAATGTTGTAACAGCTTGTTTTAGACGGAGAAAGTCAGTTTGTAATGTTAAAAAAAATTCCAGTTCCTCCATGTGGTGATGGTGCACAGTTTTAATCCCAGCACTCAGGAAGCAGAGACAGGCAGACCCCCGAGTTTGAGACCAGCCTGGTCTACAGAGTTCTAGGACAACCGGGGCTCGAAAAACGAAGACAAAAAAACCCCAAAAAAACAAAATTCCAGTTCCACCTGCTTTCCATGATCATATGTGGTCATACGCTCTTACTCAGAGTTGGAAACCCAGCAGGAGACACCTGGGGTTTCCAGTATGAGGTGTGTCTGTCACTGTTGCCGTGAAAGGCACCAAGGATGGAGGCATAGCTACCTGCCAACTCTCAGGTTTCGCACTCCAGTCTCACACCTTCCGCCTCCATTTACTTATTTGCAGTAGTTGTGGGGAATGTCTGTCTATGTCCGTGGTCGGGGCATAGCTTGGGAATCAGTCTTTTCTAGCCTGTGCATCCTGGGCTGGAACTTGGCGGCACACATCTTCACTTGCTGAACCATCTCCCTGGCTCAATCTGCAGGCTGCTTTATTTTCCAGTATCTTGTGTTCTTAGTCTTCATCAGTTTGTTTGCTCTATCTTTTCATATCCCCTTTGCAAGCACCTCTTGTGTGTCTGACCTTAAAGTGGCTGCTTTGGCTCTTGGGCCCCTGTTCCCTGTTGTGATGGTTCTGACCCTCTAGGGGATGTGTGGCATGTGGACTTTCCAGGAAAATGATCTGATGCGACTCTGTGTTGTAGGTCCCCTGGGCCCTGGGATCCCCCACATCATCAACACCAAGCTGCTGAAGCAGTTCACCTGCCTGACGTACAACAATGGCAGGTCAGGGGCTATGTCTATGAGGAAGAAGGCAGGTGGGGGTGGCAGTGGGGGGCGGGGGCTGAACTTGCAGTTTCATGGCCACAGAGATCCGGTGCCAAAGATTTCACTGCCATTTGGTGGGCTTCTGAAGGACACAGTGTATCACATACACTGTCCCCTTGGGAGTGTCCATTTTGTCTTTGGCTGTGGGACAGGCCCTGCAGTGAAGTGTCCTGATGACTGCAGTGCCCCAGCAAAGGGTGGCCAGTGCGGTGACTTAGAAGACAGAACTTCCACCAGCAGCATCCTGGGCTTGCTTGCAGCTGTTCGATTGGGCTGTGTTTCCTGCTCCTGACTGTGCTTGGAAGCAGCAAGGCAGCACTGAGTTTGGGGGTTGGAGGGTGGGGCTTCCAGCAGGCCTGCTGAGCAGACAGTAACAGACTCATACAGAGGGCCTCCATGAGTGCAGTGCTACCACAACACATGGGAAAAACGTGGGCAGTGCTTTCTCTGTCATGGGCTGGTGCACTGTTCACTGTGAGACTTGGGCGCCCTGGAGTGGGAACATTGACCACAGAGAGGAAGGCTCTGGTGTCCTTAATTTGCATTTGGAATTTAACGTCATTTCTCCTTCCCTTCCATTGACTGCAGCTTACGGAACTTAATTTCGAGCTCTATGAAGGCCAAAATCACTGCATATGCAATCATACTTGCCTTGCATATAAATAACTTCCAGATCGACCTGACTCTGTTGCAGAGGGACTTGAAACTCAGTGAGAAAAGGTGAGCACAGCAGAGTATCACTGTCCCCTGCAGAGCCTGGGCGGGTCCCTATTCCTGATGGCTAAGGGACAGGGGAAAATCTTGGGACAAGAGGACAGTTTTCAATGAGTGAATGGTTGACTGGCAAGACACTTTGAGTGCCTTCTCTTTGTAAGGCATGGCATTGAATTTATTCACTGTCCCTCATTGATTTTCAAAAAAACAAATGAAGAATCTAAGGTCTGGAAAAGTAATGACTTTCTTAAGACCTCACTCCCAAAATGGGTGCCTGGGCTTTAGGCCTGTGCCTCCCACAGCTCTCTGTTCTGGATTACCCTGTGGGCTTTGCATTGCTGTGACCAGAGAGGAATTCTCCATGGACCTAGGGGGTGAGATGAGGGTGGAAGCAGAGAGCCCACCTCAGGGTGCTCTTCCCTGCTGCCAGACCTGAATAGCGCACACAGGGCTCCTCTCCATTTGTTCTGTTTCTTCCTTAGGATGACTGAGATAGCAAAAGCCATGAGGCTGAAGATCTCCAAAAGAAAGGTGTCCCTGGCAGATGGCAGGGAAGAGGAACACAGACTAGGCACTCTGTCTGTCCCACTGCCTCCGGCCCAGACCTCAGACCGCCAGTCAAAGCGGAAGAAGATTCAGTAGGTGTTTCCCAGACCAGAGTCACTTCTGTTGGAAAGGAAGCACTGGACCTTGTGGAACATCCCTATAACTCAGGAGACTGGGGCAGGAGGATTGTGAATTCTGGCCTGTCTGAGGCTCTCCTGTGCTCCACCACACACCCCTGAGGCCTCACTTCAGCGTGGTCATCAGCCAGAAGCTAGCATTCCAGTTGGGCCTCTCTTATGCAGAGATTAAAGTGGTGGCCCAGGTTTGACTTCATGTCCCCCTTTGCTGTTTCTGTGGTTCGAAGTGGCAGATGTTTCTCCTGTTGGGTCATGTGCTGGGTTTGGGAGAGTCTGGGGAATTTAAAGTCAAAAGATTTTACTAGGCTGAATTTCGAGCACACTCCACACCCACCCCAAAAAAGGATGAAAGTGTATAAAGAGGACCTAGAAGCCAGCTGGTGGTGGCACATACCTTTAAGCCCAGCACTCACAGAAAGGTGGATCCCAGAGATCGAGACCAGCCTGGTCTACAGATCTAGTGTCGGAACAGCTGGAGCTACAGAGAAAGCCAGTCTTGAAAAAGAAACAAATAGGACCTAGAAGGCCCATGGAGTAGGTAAAGGAGGGCTGAGCTCCACAGGGCTTGGAGGAGGCTCCTGGCTCTGTTAGGTTGGCAGTGGGATTTGATGTAACAGCCTGCTATCATATGGTGCAGCCAAATCAGGAAGTGATAACACAGCTTTTCTTCCTTGCTCAGACCACAAAGAAAGGCTTGGCTAGCCAAGGCATGGGGACTGGAGATGAATACAATGTGGAGAGCAAGGGTCATCAACTTGGTGGCCTCACTTGGCTTTGGTTTCAGGTCTTGACAGACCCACTACTGATAATAAAGTTCTGAGGTCTGGAGAGGGGAGCTGTACCTAGAGAACCAAATGATCCTGTGGCCATGATTCTGCAAGGGAGTTAAGACAGAAGTCGACAGAAAGCCTTTCATGGGTCCACATTGTGAAAGGAGAGAACCAACTCCTTCAAATTTCCCTGTTTCCACTGGTGAGCTGTGGTATGTACACACCCACACCAGCAGGGCTTAACAACAACAAATTGGAGAGAGCTCAATGGTTAAAGGTCCCACAAACACCTATGTTTGGAACCTAGCACCCATATTCCCAACACTGGGAAGCAAAGGCAGAAAAGCCACTGGCTCTTCCTAGCTGCCAGCCCAGCTGAAAAGCATGAGCGCTAGGTTCTAGGAGAGACCAGAGTTCAAGGCTGGCTTCAACTAAACATGATGGCTTCAAAAGCAAAGCAGTAAGAAGCCCACAAGAGATGCTAGCAAGAGGGAACTGTCCCTGAATGCCCCTTGTCCAGAAGAAAGGGAGTCAAGAGGAAAGTTTACCTTAGCTCAGGAGTGAGCTTGCTGAGAGTTAAACCATTTTCTAGGGAAAAAAATTAAGATTAAGAAAGTTGACAAAAATATTTAATACTAGGGCCAGGAGATGACTTAGTGTTAAGGCCCTTGCCCCACTCCCACCCCCAAGCCTGACAACCTGAATTCAGTCCCTGGAACCTACATGGGAGGAGAGAACCAACTTCCCCAAAGGTTGTCTCCTGACCTCCACATGTGTGCTATGGCACATGTACATGTGTGCACACACAAAATGAATGTAAAAAAAGCAATACTAAAGCAGCGCTAAGCCTGAGGAGGTACAGCAAAAACTAGGATGCTGAGGAGCAACCCAAGTCCAGGAAGGTATGTTCATGTAGCTGAAGACCCTGCTCCCCGGGTGATCCCAATGAAGACACAGAGCCCCTGTTTGTCTTCCGAAAGGGCCCTGAGCAGGACTAGAGCTACAGCTTTTGCCTGATATGGAGACCCTTCAGCTCTGAATTCTGAGCTATGGCGGGAGCAAGCTGATGAGGGTCCCAAGTTCTGCAGTCTCACCGTGCAGGCAGTGGCACCTGTGGGGAGGCCTACTGGTCACTTGACACTCCAGGAAATGTGTGGATCAAGGTAAGACCCCGGAAGCGCCTCCTTTAAAATATAGAACTTTAATTTGGTTATTGAGATTTCTGTAAGTACTTGGTTCACAGAAGAGTCATTTCTTACAAAACCAAGGCAGTACTTGATACAGCGACTCACATTGGGGCCACCAAACAGTGCAGTGGACAATGATGCAGGTGGGAAAGGCCAGTCTTCCTTTTCCCAGAGTGCTCAGGGAGAAGTCAGAGTGCCCTGTTCCCACCCACCCAACAGCAGCACCTAGGGCTCCACAGAACCAGCATGGGGTCTGGCCCAGTGCAGGACAGTGACCCCAAAGTCTGGCATGGGCCCTGCAGTAAAGGCCAAGTCGGAAAGGGATGAAGGCAGAGCTGGCCCTGCATACAGTCCCCCTCCCCAGTGGGGTCCGGGCCCACCTGGCTCCCAAAGCTTGTCACATTCACAGTACAGTCTACAGAAGCCCTTTGGGAGCTGGCCTTCTCACCACTTAGGCCACTAACTCAGCTCTGGCTCTGGGTTAGGGCATAGGACACACAAGAGGTGGCGCTACCTTCAGAGTTCACAGGTAAATGGGCAGGACAGCGTATGGACCCAGAGTTCCAAAGCAAGGCAGAAAGTGCTCAGTGACCTGAAAGGGAGCAGGAGGGCGACCAAGGCTCAGCGTGGCGGACAACACTATCACCTGGGGCAAGGGCAGAGTCATGAGGAGATGGCAGTGTCTGAGCTAAACCTTGAGTAAAGGGCAGATCTACACACGGACATGGCTGGGAAGGGCATGCCAGGGAGAAAAAACAAGCTCAAGCCAAGGCACAGAGTGGGGAGTGAGGGAGGGCTGGTCAAGGCAGCTAATCATCCATGAGGACATGGACACGTCAGAGGGTACCTCTGTCTAGACGGGCTGAAGCTTGCAGGGGCAGCTGCAATGTGTGTTCACATACAGCCTGAAGCCTGTGACAGGCGCTGAGCTGATGCTCTGAACTTGGGGACTCTTTGAGGACAGGGGCGGTTGTTTATCCCCACATGGCCCGGCCCAGCAACCGCCTGCCACCTGCCCCTCTTATTTACAGCATGTCCCCTTGTCATTCCTGGGGCAACTTTTCAGGAGGAACTCCTTGTTCCAAGCCCCTTTCCTGCTCACGGGGCCATGTGTCAGTCTTAATAAAAACAGCCCAGGCCCCAGAGGCAGCTGGGAGGCTGGTACAGTGCCAAGAAGGACCAAGAGGGGCAGGTCCAGGAAATGGGGCAGTTGTCTCCACCTCACCACAGTTCCATCCTTGATCAGAAGTACGTACTCTCAACCCTGAGAAGAGTCTAGGTTTGGGCTGTGCAAAGTGAGGTTCTCTGTAGCTTGGGATAACTGACCTACAAACTGCATGTACAGTCTGGCTTCCGCAGCTCTTCATAACCTCTGTCCTGGGGGACTGGAAACACTCCAACTGCTATTCCTTTTTCTCCTGGGGAAATGTTTCCAGGCTCCTTCCTGCCAAAGGCTGTGGAGCTCAAGGGTTTTAGAGGTACCTTGTTCTTAGTTCCCAGGAGGCCTACGCCCACTTTTCAGGAGTAGTGGTGGATAAGGTGGGGCGGATCTAGGAGTCTTCCCAGGCATAACTTTCTGTCCCAAGAATCTTAGCCTTAGTTCTTCTGAGCACTCACTGGGGCCTGGGCCTGAAGCAGGCCTTCTTGCTTATAGGATGGTACAGAAGATGCTGCGGTTGCTATGGTAACCTCCTTCCACACGAGCTGTTATCCTGGTCGCCATGGCTGTCATCTTGTGCCCACTGTGGGCTGCAGAGGAGCCCCTGTGTGAGTTTTCAAGGTGGGGTCGTGCTGGTGGGTTCACCAGGCGCCAGGTATCAGACCTGCGGGTGCAAAAGGAAAGCCGGTGAACCGGATGCCAGGAGTTCACGGTGGGTGCCTGCACCTCCCACGTGGCTCCAGTTCTCTGTATCGCAGTGTTCAAAGCTGGGTGTGGTCAGTGACTGCCCGATGCAGTGGAGTGACAATTGAAGGGACAGAGCTCTGCTGCTTTTCTGCAGGAACCTTGGTCATATTTCCTCTATGGCCCTCAACTTCCCCATCTTTCTGGGTATGAGTCAGTGGCTTTTATCCCACAGCCCCCACACCAGCTTTGTGAGCTGGTGTAGAAGCCGTATTTATCATCACCCAAGACTAGAAACTACCTAAAATCCCTTCAGGTGATGAGCAGGTCAAGGAGCTGCTGCATCCATGCATGGAAACTATTTGACAATGAAAAGGAATGATGAAGCGGGGTGCAGCGACACATGATTTTACTCCCAGTAACCCTGGCTAGCCTGGTTTACAGAGTTCCAGGACGGCCAGGACTACAGGGAGAAACCCTGTCTGGATAAAAAAAAAAAAAAAAAAGAATGAATGACTTTGGGGGAATCCAACCCTCTCTTCTGGCCGCTGCGGGCACCAGGCACATACATGATGTGCAGGCATCCAAGCAAGCATTCATACATACACATAAAAACAACTAAAACTAGAGCTCCCACAGCACTCCCGATTATAACACACGCACGCTCACACAGCCACACTCACGGCTCACACTGTGCACAACAGCCAGGAGAGAAAACCAGCCGTGACACCCATCAACAGATAGACAAACCATGACATTTTCAGAAAATGGATGGAACATTGAGTGCAAGAAGCCAGGCTCAGACAAATACCACAGTTCACGTGCAGAATCTAGATTTAGATTTAAAAGTGCATTTGTGTGTAGGAGGATGGTATCAGAGTAGAAAAGAGTTAATCTTCACTGTCAGCTTGACTAGATTAGACTAACTTAGTGTAGTAGGGTCCTCTAGTGGAACAGAACTTAATAGAATGAAAATATATATATTCATTCCCTCTGTGGCCTCTCTCTATATAGAAAGGGGATTTATCAGACTGGCTTACAGGCTGTGGTCCAGCTAGTCAAGCTATAACTGTTTACTAACAGAAATTCCAAAAATCCAGTAGTTGATCAGTTCATAAGGCTGCTGTCTCAGCTAGTCTTCAGTATATGCAAGATCCCAAAGAAGTAGATTGGCAGAGAGCAAAAGCTGCCAGCAGAAGGTGTGGCCCAGATTAATTGTGTATCTTCCCACCTCTGAAGATGTGATTAAGGAAAGATCCCTCACAGGTGTACCTAGCCATTTGAGTTTTAGCTAATACAAGATGTAGTCAAGATGATAGCCAAGAACAGTATCACGCCTAGGAAACAGATCTATTTATGAGTGTACCCGTGAGGGGGGCTGTTCTAGAGGAGCCTGAGAAGTATGAAGACACAGCTTCACTGTGGGTGACACCATCCTAAGGGCACCCATCATCGGCCTCCTGACAGCAGACACAGTGTGACTTGCCACAATCCAGCTGACCTCACCCTCGTGCCTTCCCCACTGTGGGGGGACTACCTGCTCAAACTGTGAGGTAAAACAAACCTTCCCTTCCTGAAGTTGCTTTTGTTAGGCACTTTGTACACCCACAAAAAAAAAAGGGACCATGTGAGAGGGAGGAGAAGAGAGGAATAAAGAGAGAACACAGGTGAAACGAAGTAGGGGCTTTTCCTCGGTGGCCTCTGCCGGGGCTGCGGTATCCTGTGGATCACATGTGAAGTAGCCAGCTGCCAGTTTCTGGAGACTAGCCCAGGATGACTTGAAGCACTGTGGGCTTCACTCCTCTGAAGGAAGCAGTAACCCACGACAGTGTGCACCTGTGGCTTTCAGATATGAAGGAGAAAACTGCTCCATCAGGCCCTCAGTTTTCTGACGACAGTGTATTTTGTTGAGTAATGTACATAGTCCCCTTTTACATGCGGTCCTAATTAAAATACTTTAGCTCAGATGGGAAAGAAAAGTTAAACTGTTGTAGAGAATTGCTGAGAGCTCAGATGTAATGCTAGAGAATGCTTACAAAGTTCAGTTATGCCTTTGGGGACACAGCAGCAATGGACTCATGCCCAGGGCCACTGAGCCATGCCTCTAGCTATTATTTTTACAGGTGTTAGATGACAGCTGTGCATTACTTATTGCTGGATACTGGTTAATTAAAAAGTAAGAGTAGGGCTGGAGCGATGGCTCAGAGGTTAAGAGCACTGGCTGTTCTTCTTGAGTTCAATTCCCAGCAACCACATGGTGGCTCATCTATAATGAGATATGGTGCCCTCCTCTGGCATGCAGTCACACATGCAGACAGAATAATGTATATAAAAAAAAGTAAGAGCAGTTTTTTCAGATAGTAACCATCTTGGAATAGCTCAGAACATTATAGAAAGTTTAGGACATTGCTGTTTGAAACTAAAGTCTATGAAGTTCTTAAAATGGCCTAGATAGTAACTATTAACATATTTATATTTTTATACTGCTTCTATTGTTCTATTGGTTTATATTGTCTTGTTTTTACAGCCGTGTTGCACTTGGGTGTGACAGACTTTGACAAGTGTATCAGCTAATGAACATGGCCATAACTCCAGTAAAACTTACTGATGAGTATGGGACTTGAAATTTCTTTAAACCTTTCAGGGTCAACCTATTCCCAAATATTTACAAGGTTAAAATAATTTCTGTTTCTCAGAGGCTATTCACAAAGTGATAACAGAAGAGAATCAGTAACATTTCCAACCTTTGAATCAATTTTAGGCCTTGAGAATTAGACATCATTAGTCACAGTATCAAAATATCAAAAAGTTTTTTGATATTTTCACTCAGGCTGACCTCAAATTTGGTGACCCTCCTGAACAGCCTCCAAGTGCTGGGGTTAAAGGCATGACCCACATGCCAAACTTTGGTTTGTATTCCTTACGTTAGAGGACTAAGGTGACTAAATAAATTATCCAGAACAACAACAAGAAATAAATGAATAATAGGGGACTATCTTAGAAGAAAGAGGAAGGCCAGTAAGAGGGGTACACGAAGAATAAGGACGGCGGTGGGAAGAGCACTGTGGCAATGAGACTTGTATGAAAATGCTATACTAAAGCCCACTGCTTTGTACACTCATGGAAAAGGAACAAAACGATTGAGCCTCCCACAAGCAATGCACCAGGCCAACTACAACTGCACTCGGCTGAACGACATCACCAGCATCTGTGTGGGTGCTGGATATAAACTCAGGCCCTTGTGCTCACACGGCAAGCGCTCTACCCAGGGGCCATCTCCACCGCCCACTCACTTCTTCTTGAAGACCAGGAACTTGTTGTTTTGCATGACGCATTCCCGATTGTTTGTGATCTGCTGGAAGATGGTCTTGTTGGTCTTGCCTTGGAAGATGATGTTCTCCTGTACCAGGGCCTTAGCGCGGCCTCGCACAGCAATGCCGTAGGCCCGGAAGGAGTGGATCCGGTTCTTTAGTACCTAGGAGAAGCAGCCAGGGCTTGTCAAATTTCAGAGACCTGCAGACTGGTGTAAGTCAGGCAAGTGGGTGACTGTTATAAAACTATGCAGTTTGAGTGTGTTGGAGAGGTCATCAGAGAGCAGCAGGAGCTCTGAGTAGGGTGTCCTAGAGCTGATGGGCAGGCTGCAGGAGGTCAGCAGGTGCCCAGCAACAGTCTGTAAAGGTCTACCAGAGAAGGCGCTGCTGTGCCAGAAGCCATGCCTACTTTTAGGCCAACTGGGCCATAACATACCCTCTTGCCCCTGATCCGAAGGGCTCAGGAGAGTCAGATCTTTACTCCTTGCCTACACGGCTGATTTGTGAAGCTCAGGGCCGAGAGCCTCTGGGATAGTCCACAGGAGAGTGCTGTGTCTGTCAGGCCTACAGTGAAATTTAGCACCATGCTCAGAGCTCATGGTCATGTGCCAGGACAGGTAAAGAAACAGGAAGCACCGGGAGGTGCTCCGGAAGTAGGGGTCAGGGATGTGTCCCAAAGGTCCAAAAGAGAGCACCTCAAGTAGCCTGGGCACTCAGAGAGTCTTCCTAAAGCCTGTGTCAGTAAGCTGTATGAACAACTAAGGAGGACTCCCTAACAGACCAAGGCCCTCATGCTCCCTCCTGTCAAGCATCTAACACACAACGGCCCAGCGCAAGCTTATTCTGTCAGTGAATGAGCTGGAATAGCCAGGACACTGGCCTAGGGACCAAGAAGACACCCAGAAGGCCCTCTGCACTATGAATCTAGGCAACACTCTCCCACCCTTGGCTCCCTGCTGAGAACTCTTGTTCATCCTTGTTCCCTCTCCATGAGGCACAGCCACGCTGTCCACACTGATTACTGATTCTCCCTACAGCTCCGTGCTGTAGGGTGCTGATGGTTCTGTTTCTCAGCACAATGTGCAAGCCAGGCCTAAGCCCCGTTGGCCCCTTGAATCGTACACGTCATACACTTACCTTAGTGTCAGACCTGGGCAGCAACTGCAGTCCACTGCCGCGGTTGCCAATGATGTCATTTTCCACAACCGCGGTACTGTCACCCCTGGTAATGATGCCGTGGCCCCTATTGTCATAGATGCCATTGCCCCGGAGCTCCACCTTGCACTGGGCTTCCACCTTGACCCCACTCTGGCGGTTGCAGGAGATGCTGTTGTTGGCCACCCGTGTGAGCTGGCTGCTTTGAACGATGGTGATGCCTCTGTCCCCATTGGCGTGGATTACATTGGTGATGACTTGCAGCGCCTCGCTGCTCTGGACAAAGAGTCCTGATGCTACAGAGGGTGGGAGTGGAAAGAGCATAGGTCAACCCTGACAACGCTGGTCTGGGGAGCAGCCTCACTGTTAGTGTGCACTCCAGGATGGCAGGGAAGAGGCACTCAGGACCCGAGAAGGTGGCCCAGGGACACAGGCTATAAGAAGACTCCTTAGTCTCAGTCCTCTGGCCCAAGCTCCCACCCCCTACAGCCTCATCCTATTAGTGGCAGGAGGGTTGCAGTGACAGCAGAAGGACTGAATCAGCACTGGGAGGGGACATGTGGAAGACAAGACGTGGGCTGGTTCAGGGGCAGTCTGAGCAAGCCTCTTGGTAGCATCCCCAACCTGGATGAGTCACCTTACATCAGCCTTAGCCTGTGTTACCAAGCGTCAGGGCCTCACAAAAGACATCCTCCGTGGGGGTGTGCTGGCAGAATTCATTCCCCCAGGGAAATCCTCCACCGGGGGTGTGCTGCCAGACATATTCCCCCGGGGCTGCTGTTACTGATCTCACTGCGAACGTCATGCCAGAGAAAAGAGCCTTCCAGGGCCCATGAATTTATTCTTTTTCTCCAATAGAACTTGGGATTCTTATAACCCATATATCATGTCATTGGGTCAGGTTCGAGAGGTGGCTCAGTGGTTAAAAGCACCTATTGCTCTTATAGATTACCTGGATTCGAATCCCAGCACCCACATGGTAGCTCACAACCATCTATAATTGCAGTTCCAGAGGGATCCGATACCGTCTTCTGACATCCATGGGCAATAGACATGAATGTAGTACACAGACATACATGCAGGCAAAACACTCACACACATAAAAAAATTTTACAAATATTCAGAGAACAAAGCCAACTAAGACCTTTAACAACCCGTGTCACTGGGCATGAGTTAGGGCAGAAATCCAAGGAAGAGAGGATGAAGGGGTTATGTTTACAGTAAGTTAGAAAGTCCTCGTTGGCATGGGATGTAGATGGAGAAAGCAAACTCCAGGCAAAAGAAACACATTAGTGAAGTCAGTGGGGTAGACGTAAGGAGAAATGGATTTGAGCTTAGGGAAAAGTTCAGGGTCTTAGTTATTAAGTAAGTAGACAAAAAGTAGCTAGTGAGGCTAGAAGGGCAGGCTGGGACAGAGCGCGGAGAGTTCCAGGACAGTGGGAGCCATGAAAAGCTACAGTGGGGGCTGGGGAGCACTCACCTCCATTGTGATTAATACTGTTGGACTCCACTAGAGCGATGGTGATCGGCCGGCGCAGAGGGTCGTCCTCCTTCTCCAGCTCCGTCTCCCAGAGGATGGCATCCCCATCCTCACTGAAGTTCTCCTGTGCCCCGTGGCCTCCAGGGAACCCGCCAGAGCCGTCTTTCTGGCTGAACACTGCCACCCCATACAGGCCATTGTAGCTCACATGATTGCTGGTGACATGGGGCAGGCTAGAGGACATCATCCACACACCACAGCCCTTGTTAGCTGGGACAGTGAAAAAGAGCCTGTCACCGGCGCCCAAGAATAGGTGAAGCAGCACCCAGTGTTACCCCAAAGGAGGACTGAGACACGTCACCTCACGGCTCTGGCGCACACAAGGGACAAGCTAGGATCATTTCTCAGGGTGTGAAGTGCTCCGAGTACTGCCAACTCCCACAGGGCAGTGCAAGGGCACACTGGTGCCTCTGCAAGGGAGCAGGCTCAGTGTGAACCCCAGCCCTACTACCTCCTAGCTGTGACGGAGTTACTGAACCCCTGTGCCTCGGCATCCTTACCTCTAAGCTGGGGTTAATAACTACTTTTACAAGGCAGTCTTAAGGTTAAATGTGACAGTGCGTAGAGGCAGGCTGAGTAACCCTAGCTACAGATATTATCAGACGCAGTCCAGAAAGGTTGAGCCTTCGCTTAATGTCACACTGGCAGTGACAGCATTTTCTGTAATTAATATGATTTTCTGTTACATTTTCCATCGTCTGTATCAAAGGAGAAGGGATGGGAGGCATTAGACACCCACGAGGTGGAACCCACATGGACACTTGAAGCAGACAATACCCCGCCTTTTATCTTCCATGGAGCTAGAGCACTGTGGCTGACTCTTGCTAGGAGCCAGAGCCCATGTCTGTCCTACGAGTGAAGGTTGTGAGGCCTGCAGGAGATGACTGCCTTCTCAGGACCCACTGGTTTGGCACTGACACTTGGGCTCTCCGCCTCCCTGATGGGCTGGATCACAGACCCCACTCCTTACCATAGATGGTGTTCCCCTCTATCAGCCCTCTGCCTTCATCACCCACGACTACACCGTCCGAGTAGCCAAAGCAGATGAGGTTGCTCCTGAGGACTGGGACGCCTCCGCGGCGGATGTCGACCCCTCCCCATTGATTCTCACGGATGACGTTTTCTATGGGGAGATGTGGAGAGGTCAGGACCCAAGAGCCACCTCCAGTGCAGGCCGTGGTGACTGGGGCAGCTAAGAGAAATCACTCCCAACTCTCACCCACAGCAGGATACCCACATCTGCGCTGCCAGCAACCAGCACCCTGAAGTTCACCGACTGGTTGTTGCAGGAACTCGTCTGCTTTCCCAAGGACAAAAGCTGTGTCTGTCTTGTACACTCCTGTGTCCTCAAACCCACTCTAGGCTGCAGCCTTGAGACTGATGAGGAAGAACAACCTCCTCCCATTTGCTCGCCCTCAGCCTCAGCCCTGCACTCTAACCTCACTGCCCTGTCCCGTCCCTGGGAGCTACCTCCACCCCCGGGACTTGGGGGAAGAATCTCACATCAGAGGAGTGGTCCTCGACACTGCTGCCTCAGCACAGGGGCAAGGCAAAAGGGACTGAGTACTTACAAGGCCCTCTGCAATGGGCCCTCCCTGCCTCTGCAACCCTATCTCGTACCTTTCAACCCTTGCTCCCATAATCCATCCTACAAGCAGCCCTGCTTAGGTCTGAAAGTCTGTTCCCACAGGGAGCCTTGCATTCAGGGCTGTTTCACTGGACTTCTTCCATCTCTCAGGTTCTGGATTACATGTCATCCTTGAAGAGAAGCCTACCATGATCATATGATCTCAAGTCCTCACCTTATGCAAATGGCTAGATCACACTCAGTTGGACACTTTCTGTTTGTCTAGATATGTCTATATACATTACTTTTTATTTTTACATGTTTCTTCTTCTAAACTGTCAGTTCCTGAAAACAGAGTTAGTATCTGTTTCATTTATTGCTACATGTCCAGCTCCTGAAACAAGGGCTGCACATGCTCCTCCTCTTCCTCTTCCTCCTCCTCCTTCTCAAATCTAGGATCTAACCTAGGGCCACACACATGCTAGGCAAAAGCAGTCTACAACTGAGCTTTGAGTATCTGGTAAATGGTGGTTATGGGAAATCAAGATCCCGGGCTCCAACGATGTGCCAGGCAGATTTGATCCTTGCCTGGTACCAGAGGAGACAGATGAAACAAAGCACTAAGAAATTCTGTAAAATGTTCAACAGGGGAGGTACCCTGTGTTCAGTGGGCATTTGCGGGGAGTCAGGGCAGGCTTCCTTCAGGAAGCAGCATGAGTTGAGACATAAAGGGTTTGTACGAATTGGGCAATTTTCAGAGTGAGCAGAAGCTCACACAGAAGTATGGGAAAATCCAGACACCTGTTGAATTGGCGCGGTTGGAAGTGTGAGCTGGTCAGCCAGAGGCTGGCAGAGATGGCACCCCTCTCCCATGCTATCCTGGGCCCTCCTATGAAAAGCATGGCCCCCATGGAACTAGCACCCCTGAATACCACCTGCAAATCAAAGAGGAAGGTCTGGTAAGTAAAGGAGTAGCCTAAGGGCCTGAGGCTGGTAGGGTGAGGCCAGAGGTGGGTTAGCTGCTACCTCCCCTGGCTGGCTGTGGCTTCAGCAGTCCCTACCATATACCTGTGATGAGACCTTTGCCATTCTCGTTCACTGCTATGCCAGCTGCGCGCCCCTTGAAGATGTGGTTTCCACTGCAACAGAAGAGACAGGGAAAGATGGGAGACCAAGGCACCTATGTCATAGTTCAAGGCGCTTTCCTTTAAAACATTTCACAAATGCTGTGTGTGTGTGTGTGTGTGTGTGTGTGTGTGTGTGTGAGAGAGAGAGAGAGAGAGCGAGAGCGCAGGTGCATATGAGCTACAGCATTCATGTCAGAGTACAACTTTTGGGAGTTGGTTCTGTTTTTCCACTACAGGTTCTAGGAATCAAGCTCAGGTTGTCAAGCTTGCATAATAAGTATTTTCATCACACACCATCACACTGGGCCGCACTGCCTTCCTTCATAGGCTTCCCAGTGGCCCAAGGTCATAGGGAACAGTCACCTTCTGAAATCCCACAATCTAGGCACTTGGAATTCCTTGGCTGTCCCTGGGATAGCTTGACCCAAAACAAAACTCGCAACTCTGGGACATAAGCATAATACTATCCAATGCTCTCAAGCTTTTCTGTACTGCACCGGTCATCACACATACGCTTACACTGATCTCACCATTGTACGAGTGTCACGGGCAAGTCTTGGCAGCATGAAGAATTCCTAGGATGCTGTACCAAGCTTTCTTAGAGTAACCAGAGCTCTACAGCTCTCAGCGTTGTGGCGTCTCAGTCAGGGATCTCAGATTCTTTCTGTGTCCCCTCCCCTGGCCCTACCTCCAAAACCAAAGAAACGCAGGATGTCTGAGTTTTAAAAAACAGTAACACCGACTGCAAGTCTTCATTCAAAACTCTTTAACAGTGTCCTAGAACACGCAAAATGTACTATGTCCACATGTTGTGCTCATGTAAGCATCCTTAGAAGTGGGATGCTATCTGCCTAAAAGCAGTAGATGAAACACGAAGAACAATAAAATGGACGTGACCTGGAATTTCCCCAAGTGACTCGGGTAAGCATCACACAACAACACTCAGAAAAGCTCTTATGGAAAAGCACAGGGGAAAGCGCCTCAGAGCACGCCTGCTACACGCTGATGGCAGCTGCTTTCCTCAAGCGCTGACACGCCTGAGCCTCTGCCCACCCCCTCCTCGGCCTTGGCTGACGTAGGCCTGACTCCACTAGCCCAGACTTTCTGCCATTTCTTTCCACTCTTACGCTGCATGGCAGACCAGAAGGTATATCCATGGGTACAGGAGGTCAGGCTACAGTGCCCCCAGGGCAATGACTTACTGAGACCGTCTCAATTATGAAACATGGGGGACAGGAGAGATGGCTGAGCACCTGATGCTCTTGCTGAGGACTATGGGCTCTTTGCTGCTGGTCCCTCTCCTCTTGCTGTGCCTGTTTCTAGGAATGGCTGCTACAGCTCTGAAAGAGTGCAAGTCCTACCCATACTTTAAAACCCAGCCATTACCTCTTTCTTTTCCTTTTTAGTGTGGAAGACTGAACCTTCTAGGACCTGGTGCATGCTGGGTAAGTTTTCTTCCATGAGTTCTCCCCAGCCCTCAAAGTCTACTTGAATGGCATGCCCAGTGAAAGGCCTTCCTCCCTGCTCTTAGAGCGATTCCTTCCTCTTGACAGCACCAACGGTGCCTTTCCCAGTCTGCCCCACACTACTGCAGAGACACTCAGTCCTGTCTTTCCCTCCCCTCTGAAGACCTACAGCCCATAAAGAGCATAGCATGTGTTCACACTAATTAGTTAATTAATTAATTAACTCATTCATTATGTGTCCCTGTCTCTGTGCACATTCAGAACAGCACACGCATAGAGGCTGGAGGACAATCTGCAACAGTTGGTCCTCGCCTCCTAGCGTGTGGGTCCCTGGGATCAAACTCAGTTTGTCAGGCTTGGTAGCAGTGCCTCTACTGTCCCAGACTAGGGTAAGCTCCAGGGAGCAGCAGGCACTTGTCTGCCTTTGTTAATCTCTGTTAGAAGTGCGCATTAGTGTGGCCAAACAGAATGCCGGCACACAGCTAAGTGGAAGAGAAGACAGGAGCACCGGGGCAGCTTCGTTAGCGGGGTGGGATTATGGATGAAGACACTTTGTTTTGTTGGCAGCAGCACAGCCGTAGCAAACAAACAGGCTTTCGAGCGGAAGAAAGACAGAGAAGGGGAGTAAAGGAGCGTGGAAGTGGCAGACAGTCTGGGCAGAGCAGTGCCTACCTCACAATTGGATTTCCATGGTACAGGATATAAATGCCAGCCTCCTTATTTGAAAAGATTTGGTTGTTCCTGATGACGCCTTTCCCATTGCCAAGGACAACAATGCCAGAGCGAAGACCATGGTGGATCTGGTTACACTGCAAGTGAAAGTGAGATTTGGGAGACAAATTCCTGGGGGAAGCAGAGTGCTTCAGTACCGCCTCACAGCTGTCCCAGGATGGACCCAAGCACGGCTAGACCACCACCAGAAGCTGCCAAGCACACAGCAAAGGGACTAAGTGATGCAGCTGCTTTCCTTGCCAGCTGTGTGCGTGCAAGCAGTAGGCAGGGTGTGAAGGTGAGTCCTCCCTGCAGCCTTGGGGTATGGCTGTGGGGCCTTTGCTGTTGGAGGGTTCTGTGCCTCTTTTCCAAGGCAAGAGGCTATGGAAAGGGCCAGAGCCCCCATCCCCACCCCCACTATAAAATCACCCAGCCAGGGCACGCCAACTTGGCCCTTTGTGCTTACTCCTGAGAGAAGGACATCGGTTCAGTACAAGAGCCCCAGGCATCCCCCTGCTTCTGCCTCCCCAGTGCTGAGATGATAACTCTTCCAAACAGTGCCAGGTTGCCCAGCTTGGTCATAGTAATCCTAGCACGAGGGCAAAAGGATCCCAAGTTCAAGGCTACCTATTTCAAAAAAATCCAAAGCTCAGACACAAGCCAACCAACCAAACCAACAAAACAATGATGTCACAGAGACTTAAAATCTGATCCATTAATTGAGGCAGGAAAATTCCTGTATCAATGCACCTTCAAAGAACTCTTCCCTTTATCTTCAGCTAGGACAATGACAAAATCAAAGCACGTTTCTGTCCATCATTTTGACCTTTTGAACATGTGACCTGATCTAGTCATGTCCAAAGGTGTGCTCACCATCTTTTCTCCTTAAATTATGACCTTAAACACAAATGCATCGTTAACTGAGTGTGCCCAAGAACGTGCCCGCCCTACAGTGTTTTCTCCTTGTGTGGACAAGCTCCCCGAATAAATCCCCGTGCTTCGTTTGTTGGGAGGGCGCCATCTTAGACACATCTCATACTCGCCCCACACCTGCTACGGCTAAGCCTTTCTCCACCCACGCGCCCTGGCTGTACTTGTTGACTTTGGATGCTAAGAGGTAACCAGCACAGCAGACTAGTGCTACAAGGTCTCCCACATGTGCTCTCTTTCAAGAGCTCCGAAGGGGCTGGCCACGGGATCCACAGGATGCCCCTGGAGAGTCTGAAAAGCTTAGAGAGGTCGGTGGGTGTACGTGAAACACTTCCCTGAGCAAGGACTGAAATAGGCCCCTGTCCTTTCTCCGCTCTGCCTGAACTGACAGGACTTCATGCTTGCAAGTATGTACGTTATCAACTGAGCCATCTCCCCAGCTCCACAGTCAAGGACTTTATGTAGTTTTCAAGCTGGTAAAATACAAACTACAAGCCATGCTTGTAATCCCCAGGGCTTGGGAGGTAGAGGCAGGAGGATTAAGACTTCAAGGCCAGCTTGAATTGCAGGAGAACCTGTCTGTATCTTCCAGCCAACTCCCTAATAAGAATAAAACAGAACCCAACTCCACACTACAAAACTGCCTTGCGGGTAAAGTATACCTGTCCTTTCTCCAGAGAATGGACTGACTGGACTTTGTCTTTAGACTCATATGTAATACAGGGCAGACAGCACCTCTTTACTAGAATTAGCTTCAAAGCCAGATATATATGGGTTCTGAGGAGGCCCTGAGAAATTTCCTTGTCCAGGCTCGGCTTTTCCTGTTAGTGAGAAGATTTCAGGATGTGAAAAGTCCAAAGTCACCAGTAATACACCTAGGAAGAGCCATGAGGACACACAAAGACGGGCAGGAACCAACTTGAAATACTTCACCATCTGCAGACAAAGTTTCTAAAGAGTAAGAGCCAGGCTGAACGCAGAAGAACAGAGAGAAGTACCAGGATGAGTGGATTCGATTTCTTCCGAATGTCCACACCAGCCTCCGCATTGTGGTAAATGTTGTTGCCAGCAATCAAGCCTCCACCCTCCAACCGAAGAAAGATGCCTGATGCCCGGCAGCGGTAAATATCATTCCTGAGCATGACGATCTAAGCAAAAGAGAGGAAAACAAAACAACACTTTTTTTTTTTTTTTTTTGTCAAAGCATGGTCAAAAACCACCAAGGGAGAGTGTTCAGTGTGTAAAGGCAGTTTCTGACAAGCCTGACAATCTAAGTTCAATTCCCAGGGCCCACAGAGTGGAAGGAGAGAACCAGCTCCCCAGAGTTGTCCTCTGACCTCCATACTCATGCTGTGACACACGCGCACGCGCACGCGCACGCGCACACGCACACACACACACACACACACACACACACACACAATGTAGTGATGATAATAAACGTATGAGAAGAGCATACAAGCCTTTTCCTACCCAAGCGGTTCCGGCGGTTTACACTTGGTGAGAGGGGCACCTCTCTGCACTCCACCTTCCCGCTCCGTGCTTGAGAGGACGCGGTCTCCCTTATCCCGTGTGACACTGCCCTGTGGGCTCCTTACTTCATGCCAGGGTCTCACTAAAGCTCAGAAGCCTGACCTTGGGCTCAAGCCTCAGAACTAGACGATGGGATGGAGAGACACAGATCAAGTGCTCGCCAAACTTCATGCTCTTGAGTTTGCCCAGGCTGACCTCAAACTCACTCACTCTGTAGCCAGCCACGACCTTGAGCTCCAGGGACCCACCTGCTTCCGGCTCCCTAGCCCCGGAATTACAGAGCTGCACCACCACACAGTGCTGGGTATCCAACCTGGCACTTCACCGAGTCACATTCCTAGTCCATAGCAACTTCCTGCACTCAATTCCAGATCTGCCCCTTCCATTGAATCCTCATCAAAGAGTGCAGGTTACACAGCCAGTGCTAAACACAGTGCTTAGGCACTCTCCTCCAAAGATTTCCCTCGAATTTATGAAACCAAGGCCTATCATCGTCGTCGTTGTCGTCGTCATCGTCATCATCATCGCAGTGCTGGGGATCAAACTCAGGCCTTTGTACCTACTAGGCAAGTACACCCCACCCCACCTCAGCTGGAGCTCATGGTCTTTCCTGCTATGAGGTGCCAGGAATTACAGCTATATGACATCACTTCTGGCCCCAGGCCAATTCTTTTGTTTTGTTTTGTTTTGTTTTGAGACAGGGTTTCTTTGTGTAATATTTCTGGCTGTCCTGGATGCGCTTTGTAGATCAGGCTGGCCTCGAACTCCTGGAGAATCACCTGCCTCTGCCTCCCTGAGTGCTGGGATTCAAGTACCACCACCCTGCTCCCAAGACCAATTCCCAAATTAAAAAAGCTTACTTTGTTAAAGCCGAGTATAGTGATGCATATCTTTAATCCCAGCACTGGGAAGACAGAGAAGGAAGGAGGGAGACTGTGGTCAGCCTGGACTATGTGGCAAGACCCTGCCTCAAACACAAGAAAAACAGAAAATAAATATCAGTTGTTACGGGGAAACAGCTTAGTCAGTGAAGTGCTTTGCTGCATGAACAAAGGACCTGAGTTCAAGCCACACCTGCTCGCATGCGTGCGCACACACAAAGTTTGTTGTTTTTTTCTTTTGGTGTAGTAACTTGTTAGAAAAACCTTGTCAGAAAAATGTGTTTTCAAATGCTGATTTCAGTGCTTTGAGATCTGGGTACTGCCCTGCCATGGGTATTGTTATAATGTTGAACAATCTCCTGTGACCTTGTGATGACAAGGAATGTTCCCAGTTATCCCTGATTGGCTGATTAAAAGGCCTATCCGTAATGCCTAGGAGTGGTATGGCTGGATCTTGAGGAAGCGCTATTCCTAGTTGTCTGAGAAAGCGCCAGATTGCTTTCCAGAGTGGTTGTACCAGTTTACATTCCGACCAGCAGTGGAGGAGGGTTCCCCTTTCTCCACAACCTCTCCAGCATGTGTTGTCCCTTGAGTTCTTCATCTTGGCCATTCTGATGGGTGTAAGGTGAAATCTCAGGGTTATTTTGATTTGCATTTCCCTAATGGCTAATGATGTTGAGCATTTCTTTAAGTGTTTCTCTGCCATTTGATATTCCTCTATTGCGAATTCTCTGTTTAGCTCTGTACTCCATTTTTTAATTGGATTACTTGATTTGTTGCTGTTTAACTTCTTGAGTTCTTTATACATACTGGATATTAGTCCTCTGTCAGACATAGGGTTGGTGAAGATCCTTTCCAAATCTGTAGGCAGTCATTTTGTTCTGACAACAGTGTCCTTCGCTTTACAGAGCTTTTCAGTTTCATGAGGTCCCATTTATTGATTGTTGCTCTTAGAGCCTGTGCTGTTGGTGTTCTCCAACCAAGGACCATGCATGGAGATAACCTAGAACCTCTGCACAGATGTAACCCATGGCAGTTCAGTGTCCAAGTGGGTTCCATAGTAATAGGAACAGGGGCTGTCTCTGACATGAACTGATTGGCCTGCTCTTTAATCACCTCCCCCGAGGGGGGAGCAGGCTTACCAGGCCACAGAAGAAGACAATGTAGCCCCTCCTGATGAGACCTAATTGATTAGGATCAGAAGGAAGGAAAAGAAGACCTCCCCTATCAGTGGACTTGGGGAGGGGCATGTGTGCAGAGGAGGGAGGAAGGGAGGTATTGGGACGGGAGGAGGGAGGGAACCACGGGGGGATACAAAGTGAATAAAGTGTAATTAATAAAGAAAAAATGAAAAAAAAAAAAAAAAGGCCTATATGTGGGCAGGGCAGAAGGAGGTAGGCCTGGCTAAGCTTCTCGGGCTTTGGGGATAGAAGGAACACAGAAGAGAGGAGAGGAAGGAAGGACACAAGAACCAGAATAGAAGCCCCGGGATATTTTGGTGACAGGTGGCCTAACACTCATATTCTGTCTGTAACTTGAAGGCAGTGAAAGGAAATTTAGCTTGGGCCCAGACCATGAAGAAAGCCCCTAGTGCTAGTGAGAAAGGACCACTGACAGGGGCTCCCCTAGACCTAAGGCCATAATCCCTACCCCGACCAAGATGAAGCACAACACTGGAGAGCTCTGTCACTGCCAGGCTCTCCTGGGCAGGCTGACAAACACCAGTCCCTCACGGTAGTGGGAGGGTGAGAGCTGACACAGGGGCCTTTCAGAGGAGCAGGTGCAAAGAACAGATCCAGACAGAAAAGCAGCAGAAGGCAAAGATGAGAGAAACTGAGGCCTATCACAATGCCACCATCAACCAAACCAGCTCAGTTCCTGCCAAGTCTGACCCTCAGAAGACCACAAAGGTGTTTCCAAACATGATTCCCTCGACTTCCAACGTTACAGCCCCCACGAAACAACCAGGCTGCTTCAGCCAGCTGTCATCCTGCTGGCGTATTTTACGACCAGGGAAGTAGAAGCCCTCTGACCGGTGATGAAGACCTTGGCCCTCAACTCAGGGCCCCACACTCCCACCTACAACCTCAGCTTGTGTTCATTCCACTTAGCATTCATAATGGTGACTTCCAAATAAGTTGATTTTTTTTTCCTTTCCAGTCAAAATTCCTGAAAATCAGTTTCCAGATTCTTTGCTAGAAACTATCCAGGAATTTCTGGCCACCTAACTCCTGCCAACTGTCTCCTGAGGCAATGCTCAATACAGCTACAGTTAGAGCTGTGGACACTCTTGTTTGTCCTTGTTGAGGTTTCCAACCACAGCCTTATTCCTCCTGCACAGTTTGAAGCAATGGCTTTACTTTAGGGGACCTGTCCTGGCTCCTTGAGGGCAGGTCGGATGCCATCACTTCTGGGTTCCTGTGCCACACCCCCAGCAATCTATCAGAGAACCTCTCAACTGGACTGTCATCACCTTTAAAAAGGCTTATTGAGCACTTGGTATACTAAGTTTTCCTTCTCTTTCTTTCTTTCTTTCTTTCTTTCTTTCTTTCTTTCTTTCTTTCTTTCTCTCTCTCTCTTTTTTTTTTTTTTTTTGAGATTAGGGCCTAGACAAAGCTTAGACTGGCCTTAGATTTGTGATCTTCTCATTTTAACCTCCTGAGTGCTGGACTTACAGGCATGCACCACCATGACCAAGCTAGTATTTTCCATATGTAACCTTTGCTAATCATCTTCACAATCCTTTAACAATGCATGGGCAGGAGAGCCAGATTTTTCTCAGCAGCCATGCCCTCGATAACTGTGTGAAGAGAAAAGTCCTCTCCGAGGGCTCAGACCTGACCCTTTCAACATGGTACCTGGGGAAGTAAATTAGCCTCCTTCCACATCTGTTTCCTTTTTGAGACAAGGTCTCACTTTTTTGTAGTGATCCTCCTGCCTCAGCCTCTCAAGTACTGGGATTCCTGATATGCACCATCACACTAGCCCCTCTTCCTTAAACAAAACAAAACAATTTTCTACTTATAATGTAGTATAGTCTTGTGTTTTTATGGTAACATCACCAAAAATTGTCCTTAGAAGCGGCCTGGGAGCTGGGTGTGGTGGCACACACTTTTAATCTTAGCACTGAGAAACAGGCAGATCTCTGTTGAGTTCAAGGCCAGCCTGGTCTACAAACCAAGTTTCAGGACTGCAAAGGCTTTGTTACACAGAGAAACCCTGTCGAGAAAAACCAAAACCAAAACCAACCAACCAAACAAACAAACAGAAAAAAGTGGGCCTGGTTATATATAACTAAATACAACTGTAGTTAACCGTTCATGGCCTTTAAGAACCACACTGGACTCTGCAATGCTTTTTAGTTTCCTGAGCACTTCTGCTAAGGTTATAGCACCAAGCCCTCAGACCTCTGAGAAAACCACGCTGGAACACTCTCTTCCACGGTACACAATTGCAGGTGATTCCCAGGGAAATGATAGAGAGCTGAGACCCAAGCCCATGGCAAGCTATGCTTCCTTCTGCATGGCCTGCTCACCTTTCAGACACTTTGTGGCACCAACTGTTAATGGACATGGAGGTTGTTCCACAGAACCCAGTGTGACCTCGCCAATAAGGGAGCAATCTCCTCAGTGGTGGCCGGCTGCTCTTAGTGTGGTGTCTGCCTTTCTGGACTCTGGGCAAGGGGAACTCCTGCTTGCTAGCTACACATTTGTTTTGATTTTTTTTTTTAAGATTTACTTTATTTTATGCGTATGAGTGTTTTACCTGCATGTATGTATGTGCTTGCTTGGTGCCCATGGGGTTCAGAAGAGGGCTTTGGATCCCCTAAAACTGTAGTTACAGATGGTTGTGAGCCACCCCATGGGTGCTGGAAACCAAATCTGGGTCTTCTGGAAGAGCAACAAGTGCCCTTAACCACTAAACCGTGTCTCCAGCCCTACAACCTCTGAATGTGTTCCAGCTGCACGAGTGAACCAACCTCACAAATTGCCCAGAACGGGGTGTGCTTGCTTCCAGCATGTACCCCCCTTTCCCATCACACACGTTCCACTTGTCCTGCACCCTCGATTTCTCCGACTCAGCTCAGACACCTGTTGCTGCAGAAACTCTTTTTCAACTGTCTCACTGGAGGCCATCTGTGCTTTAAAAAAAAAAACCTGATTTTTTTTTTTTTTTTTTTACAAACACCTAGAAAACATGTATGAGGAACAGAAAGACACATGTAAATGGAGGAAGAAGACCTAGGCTCTGTCTCAGACTTGCTCAATGACCTTCTCTGGGCCTCTATTTCTTTTTCTGGGAAATGGGAAGACGTTAGTCTTATCTAAGTCAGAGGATGGACAGAAGTCAAAGATCTCCAGTAAGCTTGAAAAATGATCTAAATGTGCAGTTAGCTCATCACACCCTTCCCACACAGAGCCACAGGGGCCCTCTCAAAAAGCACAGCTCATGCATTTAGCAGTGACCACCCGGGGAGGCCTCAAGTTACAGTGTCGGTCCTTGGGACAGTACCTTGCTATTGTGTATACACCGCACTGCGTAAGTTAGGTTCCGGAAGATGTTTCTTTCCATCTTGGCTCGGCCATAGGAGCAGACGAAGACGCCACCCTTCCCATCCCGGAAGAGGCACTTGCGGATGAGGCAGCCCTGCACAGAGCTGGCTAGCGCCATGGCTTCCTTGTCTTTCTGCAGCTCCTGATGCAGCGAGTTCAGCACGAGACAGCTGGGCAGCTGGATGGATGCTCCTGGTAGTGGCGGGCCCAGAAAGGAGCCCCCCAGGACAGGGCGTGGGCCCTGAACCTGGTAGGACAGTCTGTATGTGAGCTGTTCGTCATCCTCCTCCTCTCCGCTGGGGCTCAGGCCACCATCACTGCTGTCTGGAGTCTGGGCCACTCTCTCCCCATCGCTGCCCACCTCTGCCTCCTTGGAGCCTGGCTTTGGAGAGCTACAGACTGGGCTTGTAGGACTCTGGCTGCCTTCAATGACAATGTCACAGGTCCTTGGGCTCCAGGCCTGGTCCCGGCTCTCTAAGTCCAAGGACATTAAAAAGTCATGGTCTTCTGCAGGGAGCAAGATGGGAGAGGACTTGATAAGGCCCAGGAGGTACTTGTAGGCCCAGTTCTTATCTGCCGACGGGTGGCCCTCAACAGTTACCGAGTTGTTTTCACTGCCCACAAATTCACAGTTTTCCAACATACATAAGGGCACATTGTGCAAAAAGACATGGGTGTTTTTGAAGGTACAAAATTTCACTTGGCAGGTGCCTGGGCCATGGACCTGGATGTGTCCATTCTCAAAGTTGCAGTTGTCAAACTGGATGTGACCTGATGTGGTCTGGGGGACAAGAAGGAGAAGACGTGGTCAGAAGCCTACACTTTGCTTTTATGGTCATCATCCTTGCTGCTCTTGAAGGAGGGAGGAGATAGAAAGGCCCTTGGTTTCACTTCCTCCCCTTCTTTAAAAGTCTGGGATGTCAGCTGTCCACATCAAAGGGGCACAAGAAAAACTGCCAATTGTTGCATCCTTCTAATTCTAAAGGATAATGGAAGAGAAACCCATACTCTACGGCAGGACCCCTCTATGTAGTTCAAGTCTTAAATAAGTTCTCTGAAACTCCTGAATTGATGTCCCCCACCCCCTCCCTGCCCGCTTGTTTTCTGTTTGGTGGAATGGGAAGGAGGGAAGGCTGGGGACACAGTTCAGCGCTACAGCACTTGCCTAGCATGCAGGACGGAAGAGCCGCAGCACAGGGAGGCTTGGTGACGTGGAACTGATACCAAGGTGGCCAAGGGGAGTAAGAAGGAGGGTCACACTCATCTAGGGGATGCACAGTTGGGGAGAGCTTTGGATTTTCCCAAACAGGAGCTGGCTGGGATCTGAGCTGGACTTCAGCAAGTCTCTGAGAGGAGGAGAGCCCTTGCTTAGTGACTGGGCTATGTGACTAATCTGTACACGTTTCTCCTGATGGCATCTTTTTAAAGGCATCTTCCCCTCATCCCCACAGGTAGTTCTCTATCTGAGCCTGCTAGCTTGCAGCAGACCAAAGAGCTGGGCCCCGATACTGGCACTGTAGAGGACAGGCAAGAAGGATTGCGTGACTGGGACAGGTTACAGGGTTGGCCCAGCCACAGGCATCATGAGAGCCCAGTCTGTGCAGCCAGTGGTGTGTGGTGGAGCAAAGCAAGTGACAGGTCTCATCTTCAAAGAGACAGAACAGGGGACACTGCCAATGCTTAGGATGTGCTCCACTGGCTGACCACAGCGCTGCGTCTTCCAAGCGCACTTACCTAGAACAAATGGCTTCATCTCTCTAGGCCTCGGTTTCCTTGTCTGGAGCATGGAGCTTGCTAGTTTGTAAATCACAAAGCTGGTACTCAGACTCAGTGACAGTTAGCTATTATCATTTAAGGTCAAAGCAGGAGTCTTGGGGTGGGATGGAAAGGGCTGAACCTGTTGATTCAATTGAGACCCATAGACCTGAGTGACAGGTAAGCGTGGTGAGGTCAGACTCTGAAGACACCTCTGCATTCGTGACACTACGAGATGCTTCTCAACCATAAAATAAGGAGTGTAACCGACAACCCAGAGAGACCTGCCCCTGAGCAAGTGAAAACATCCCATGTCAGTGACCTGCCTTGATGGTTTTGGAAGGAGGGTGACCACACTTACCGGATGCGCCGCGTGCTTCCTTATGGCTCCACTACTTGCCCCTGCCGCCAGTGAAGCTCATCTTCCTCTTGGTGCTCTCAGTTTCTCAGAGATGCAGACTAATCTACATTTCTCTTAAGAGGTCACTGAAAACTGTGACACCGTCCCGGCCTTTGCAGTTTTTAGGCCAAGATGTCTCAGACCTCTGGCCTTCTTAGCTCAAAGACCATCACAGACCCAGCACTCACACATGTGAGTGCTCACAGATGGCTAACTACAAAGAAGCCTGTGCCGGGCCTGTCTCCCGAGGAGCTACAGCTGGGAGACTGAAGTGAGCACTTACTCTAAGAATCAATGTATTCCTAGGCAGGAAGGGTCGGGAGCCTTGTTTCTGGAAGCAAACTTTACTTCCAGGGATGCCCAGGAGCTCTTATGAAACACGCTAGAGCTAAAAAGCAGGCTTTCGGGATCCCAAGGACTCTGGCATAATGCAGTTTTACACATCAGAAGGCCTGAATTTGAGCTCTAACCTCAGGAATTACCCACCTGGGAAACTCACTAGCATCTCTGACTTTTAATGTCCCTCACCAGCCAGGGGAACCACAGCTACTGATCACCACGGATATTTCCTCAGACCTGAGGTTATCTTGATTATTAATACAGCTTTGGGTCGAAGCTCTGCCCAAGGTTCTGCTGCTGTCGTTGGGCCTCAGTTTCTTTCATTTATAAAACCAGGTGATGCAACCTCCTCTTAAGGCTCTAGGGAACATAAGAGAGGTATGGCTGTAAAGCACACACCTGGTGCATACTGAGTGTCACAAATGGCCAGTGACGTACAGATCATGACAACAGAGACAAGGATTTGTCGCTGGCTGTAACTGAAAGACCCCAGCCTCACCCTAAGTTAAACATAGCTAACGCCATTTTGTGAGACACCACTGTTTTATAAAACTCTGAAGGCCAGATGAGAAACTGGAAAATTACTGAGAAATCCTAGCTGTGTCACCCACTTGGGATATCTGTGGTCAGGCTGCCCCAGTCATACTAAAAACAGTTTGTGTTAATCACTCTCATAGATATCTGTGAGACTGTTTCAGCTAAGATAGGGAAAAACAAAATAACAGGTGGCGGGCCACGTCAAGGGGTCATCCTACCCCCCTTGACCACCCAGTTCCTAGAATCTTGGTGCCCTTGCCAAACTTTGACGCAAATTGTGGTCTCGTGTAAACGTACCAATCAGCCCCCTGTAACCATGCCCTCTCGCTTCTGTACCAGTGCTTCTGCCTCTAAAACCCTATAAAAACCCCAGCTTCCCATCTAGGGGGCGCGTAAGGTCCTCCCGAGTGACCTTGCTGCCCCGAGTACTCGTGAATCAAAATAAAAGCCTCTTGCTGTTTGCATCCGAATGGCCTCGTTGTTCTTTGGGAGGGGGTCTCTCTGACGGAAGATACCCTCCGGGGATCTTTCATAACTAGCCAATGCACAGGCTCAGGGCTGTTTTTCAGGACCACCAGCCCCCCCCCCCCCCCCACACACACACACACTTTGTCTAGAAGGTGACTGCTCTGTGCTCATGGATACTGTGTGGACTAATATTTCCTGGCTTCCCCTCCAGGTGCCCTTAAGAAGCAGTGACTCCAGCACAGGAGGAGGACTCGGGAGCTGAGGCCTCTGCCCTCTCTCTGGACACGCTGCTCACTCTGCCACCTCACCGCTCTACCTGGTGCTCTAGCTGATACAGTTAGAAATAGAAGAGGTATAAAAAAGTTTGGTCCTCAGCCCACCTCGAGTTTCTAACGCAGCTTTGAAGGAATTAAGGCACAAAGCATAATTCTGGATCATACTGGCCTGTGTGCCCACGTCTTCGCGAGTTCAGTTCTCAGAAGTATGTGCACAGAAATAAACGCCAGATTCTCCAATCTAACCGTAAAGGGAAGGACAGGAACGAGCATCCAGCGCACACCCACCTTGTACATGATCGGCGAGAACCAGGCTGGCATGAAGACGATATTGCACACACGTGTGGTTGAGCAGTGCTGGTCAATGCTGGCAAGCAGGGCCACCTCGCCCAACTTCCCTTGGCCCACAATCTCCACTGGCACCTTCAGGATGATTTCACCTTGCTCCTCATACACCCCTGGGAACAGCACAATTCGATCATAGAGGCTGGCCATGGCTAAGGCACTGCCCAAGCTGTCAAACTCACGGCCTGGCCCAACACTCAAAGTGCGCCGCTCCCTCTTCCTGCGGAACAGAGAGAAGCAGATGGAGGACTCCAAGTCCAGCGCGTTCTTGGTCCAGGTCTTGGAGGCCAGGTAGTGCTGCTTAAAGGCCTCTCTCCAGGACTCCGGCTCCACATCTGGCTGGTTGGGCCAGTTGGGGTGGCGGCACTCGGTGCAGCCTAGACACAGCTGCCGCCAGCGGGTACTGTCAAGGCTGAGAATCAGCTCGTACCAGGCCCTGCAAACCAGGCTGCAGCGGCCCAGGTCAGGCAGGTGCAGGTAGGCTAAGATCATACGCCACAGCTCCAGGGGCAGGCCACCCGTTTCCATGTTCACCTGGGGGAAACACATAAAGGAAGATTTTTGTCTACTCCCCTTTCACTGTTCCCTTTTTAAAAATAACACCTCCTGACCACAGGGCTGAGTAAGTGAACGAGGCACAGTCAATCAGAGGACTCCACTTCCTCAATCAGAATCTGTGATGTAATCCCAGCACTCTGGGAGGCAGAGGCAGACAGACGGATCTCTGATAGTTCAAGGTCAGCTTGGTCTACAAAGTCCAGGACAGCCAAGGCTACACAGAGAAACAAAACAAAGCAAAGCAAAGCAAAACAAAACAAAACAAAACAAACAACAACAACAACAAAACCTAGGATGGCTAATTCGGACTGTTAACTTACTTAGGTTAAGAAACACCTAGGGGATTAGTGAGGCACACCCTGGGGCAAGTCTGTGATGCAGTTAACCCCCTGACATATTCATAATATGATCGAATTATCAGGAAGTAGTGGGCAGGACCTGATGGCCTGTCCTTGGAGCTGTATCTGCTTCTCTAGGTCATGAGGTAAAGGAACTGTTCTAGGCTGGAGAGATGGCTCCGTGGTTAAAAGCACTTACTGCTCTTCCAGAGGATCCGCCTTCAGATCCCCAAGCCCACAGCAGCTGGCTCACAACCACCTGTAATCCCAGCCCCAGGGGGATTCCACACTCTTCTGACTTCCACAGGTACCTGCACTCACATGGCATGTTCTATGAGTCTGGCGTGGTGGTGCACACCTTTAATCTCAGCACTCTAGAGGCAGGCAGATCTATATGTGTTGGAGGCCAGCCTGTCTACATGCTGAGTTCCAGGGCAGCAGCCCTGTGTCTTAGAAAACACGAAAACAGCGAAGCCTGTTCTCCCACATACTCTCTGTTTTGATATTCTGCCTAAGCACATGTAGTCAAAAGCAACTGTCAACTCTGAAACCATGAGCCAAAATAAGAAATTCTCTTCGGTTGTTTCTGTCAGGTATTTGGTCAGAATGACAAGGTAAGTCACTAGTATAGACTCCTCTATTAGTAGGTTAGTCTCTTCTGTTTGGTCAGGTACTTTAAGGACGTGATCCCAGAACTCCTGGCAACCAGAGTCGCCACCTTGTGGAGAAAAACCTGTGGTATTGTCGCAGGCAGCAAAGCAGGAAGGATGGATCCATCTAAGCCTGTTGATGTCAGACGTGCAGCTATAATTTGGAGTTTGTCTGGCTTGGGTCCAGTATTTCCTTACTATCCCCCCTCTCTTCCCTTTTGGAATGGTAATGTATATTCAATGCCATTATATGTTGAGAGTATGTAATTTGCTTTTACAGGGGGTTATAATTAAGGCATTGCCTTGCATCTCAGAAGAGACTTTGGACCTTTAAACAATTGTTGAGACTGAAAGACTATGGGGACCTTTGAAAACCGGACCAAATGCATTTTGTGTTATGATATGACTACAAGCTTATGGCGACCAGGGAGTGGAATGCAGTGCTTTGAGTAAGAAGGGGCCCCATATGTTTAAATGCTTGCCCTTGAGCTGGTAACACTGTTTGGCGAGGCTTAAGAAGTGTGGCCTTGTTGGAGGAGGTATGTCACTGGAGGTAGTCTTGAGATTTTAGAGATTCAGGACATTCTGAGTTCACTCTCCCTGCATCCTGCTTTCCCTCTAAGCTAGCTATCAGCTGTTCCTGCCATCTTGCCTACCTGCTTCCCCACATGATAGTGATGGATGATTATCCCTCTGGGACCATAGCTCAAATAAACCCTTCCTTTTATGAGTTGCCTTGGTCACAGTGCCTCACCACAGCAAGAGAAAAGCACCTAATACAGAAGCTGGTACCGTCGCTGTGACAGACCGACCTTGTTAGTTTTTTGAGGAATGTGGAAAACTTTGGAACTTTGAACCAGAAAAGCTGTTAAATAGTGTAAGAGAAGCTTAAAGGGCCATCCTAGCAGAAGCAGCCACATTCTTCACCAAAATATCACAGAAAGGTCTCTAGCCGAGTTGCAAATATTGTTTCCCTCTGAAACCTCTTGGGCTGGGCCTGCGAAGTCCGAGCAGTTGTCCGAACAGCTTTCTTCCACACTCTTATTCTCAAGCTTGACTTCAGTGACACACTTTTTCCAACAAGGCCACACCTCCTAAGCCTCCACAAACAGTGCCACTAAACTGGGAATCTCATGATGGGTTATTCGCATTCAAATCACTACAAGTTTAACAACCATGCAGAAAGGAGTAGAGATGAACTATGAAGATAAGAGAGAAAACAAAAGGGAAGGACTGGTCTAAGTACCCTCGTGGTATGGAACACAGATTCCTGAAATGCCCTCGGGATCTACCTAAGAGTTTGGACCATACAGAGAAAGCCATCTTTGGCTGCAATGGTCCTGCAGTGTGGATGTCCTAAGTATCTGTCTTTCCCTTCTCATTCCCAAATCAACTAATCACTATTGTTTCCCTAAGAAATACTGTGTGGTTTTGGTCCTGGCTCAGCTACTCCCTGGGGTAATCCTAATGTCCTAACTATCTACTGGCTGGCTGCCCCACTGGAAAATATTCTTCCCCCTTACCAACAATCTATACCACATGATTACAGAGGCAGGGGTCTCTGAAGAAAAGTACAGAACAAAATGGCAGCCAGCCCTCTGGCTGCATCTGATATAAGGAGACCACTGAGACACTCTTTAGATGCATGTGAGTTGCTATTCTAGTAGCTGGCATCTTTCCAGAGGACAGGACACCAACAACTTCTTTTCTAAGCAATAAACTCTGGAGTAGGTGCTAGTGATCATTTTCCATGGGAGACAGGAAGCAAAAGATGAGCTTCATGGAGAGAGTGAACCAGAGAAAGCACTGGAAGCAAGGGGCATCCCAGTCTCTCTGCAGGCCATAGTGCTAGTCTCTAAACTCAGCTTTACCCCTGGCCATTGACTGCCACCAGTAATCTCCAAGCCCCATAAAAAGTTCCCCTTTAGACTGGGTACGGTCACCCAGTCTCTAATCCAAGCACTTAGGAGAATCAGAAGTTCAAGGCCAGCCTGGGCTATAAGACTCTGTCATAAATAAATATTCTTCTTTTGGTATAAGCTGACCATATTTGATTTCTACTCAGGGCCTCACACACACGCCAGGAAAATCTTCTACCACTGAGCTTTAATCCAAGTTTTCTTTTTGCTTTTCATTCTGAGACAAGGTCTCACTAAACTGTCCAAGCAGGCCTTCAATGTGCAGCCTCCTGCCTCACCACCTCGTGTATCTGGGATCACACACTATTTCTTCTACCTAGCCCTGTCATTCACACATTACATTTCTGCTTCCCAGTTCAGACTCAGGCTCCTCCTCCCACTTACCAAGTCCCCTGCCACACCTGATCAACTCCGTACTGTTATCTTTCTCATGTTTTCTCTTTCCCTCTCAGAGCTCATGACAAGACTATTCTCTGCTTCTCACTTCCCTTTTCTTTATTTGTGCCTTCAATTTAAAAACCATCAGAACTACCACATCCCCATAAATTTCTTATATGAAACAGGCGAACATCTCCAAGAGCCTGTGCTCATCTGAATCAGGACCGATTGCTGCATCTACAGGAAATACCTTTTGATCATTCCTCGGGACTCTGACCTACTTCTCCACCCATGTTTTCCTCGTCTCCATGTTCCACTTTCTCACACTGGTTCTCCTGAGTGCACCGTGTACTGGTGTACTGCTCCTGCACCAGACACTAGGAATGCACTTTCGAACATGCCTAACCATGGAGTCCCTTAATTCCACAAGAGACGACTGGCGGGTGCTCCAGAGCTAGAGCTGACCCCTGACTTATACAGCCTTCCTCATCTGTCCACGAGGGCCCCCAGGATCTATTGCTAACATCCCGTTCCTCAGAGTGATGCTAAAAGACACCCAAATTACAGCTACTGTAGCCACTGGTCATGCTAAGCACAGCTTCGACCTAGCTTACCAGAAAAGTGTTTGGCCCAGGCAGTCCACTGTGTGACAGACTTCAGACCTGATGTGCCAGTCTCTGTCCCAGATGGGTTGCTCATCATTAGGACAGCATTCTGTCAAGCCTGTTAAGGTAAGCCACAATTCAAAGACTACTGCCAAACCCATCTAAAGCTGAGCACAAATCCCAGCTTACTGTATGAGTTACAGAGAAGTAAGTGGGCGCAGGTCACTCTCCATCAAGTCTCCACTCTAATTTTCAGGTGGGTAACTGTTTCCACACTTGGATGTAAATTTACCATGTAGACACAGCTTTGAGAACCCCCCTTCCACGCACAGCGAGACTGACCCAGTGATTCCTACACAGAAATTCTTCCAGTAATAATGTAAATAAGGAGTTAAAGAGTAAAAATCCTGGAGTGGGGTTGCTTGCCTTTAGTCCCAGCACTCAGGAGGCAGAGACAGGGGATCTCTGGGAACTCAAGGCCAGCCTGGCCTATAGAGTGACAGGGTCTCAGAAAATGTAAATCTTTTCGTGAAGATGCTGAGAACTTGAGTCTAGCCTGTTACTGCGGGAAAGCCAGCTCTTCCCACTCGGGCAGTGCTAGCGCTACAGCTCTCAGCCTGTGGGTCACGACCTGTAGTGACAATTCTGGAATTTCAGTTTCTTTAAAAAAAAAAAAAACACAGAAATACAGTAAAAATGTTTTCGTTTTAATCCCAGGTATGGGGATATGGGGCTGCTTCGGACTATCTGCAGCATATGATTTGCTTCATGGTTCTACGAGAAGTATGGCTCAGCCAGCGGCAGAAAGTTCCTGAGATTGTGTGATGTTTGGAATTCTGGGAAAATTTTAAAGGGTGTATAAATGTTAGAGCCTCCCACCACCACCACCTAGGTGTGGTTGGGGGTTGTAGTTGGTGGTTGTTCGGGGGACTAGTTGCAGTTTGTTAGTAGTTGTGCTGAAAGAACAAAAAGAAAGAAATTAGATTTAGGGATCTCTCTCTCCCCTCTAGTCATCTTTCTCTCCCATCTAGTGAAACTGGAGAGGATAAATGGTGGCAAAAAGAAGAACCCACAAAGTGGCTAAGGCTGGCCACATTGACCCCTGGGGGGGGTTGAATGCTTCCTTCATAGAGGTCACCTAAGACCTTCGGAAAACACGGATATTTATATTTATACGATTTGTAATGAAGAGCTTAAGATAGCCTGAATATAACTCCATTTTGAAATAAAGATCTTGACTGGGAACTGAATTCAGGTACTAGGAAATATCACAGAATGTACACCTGGCAGAAAACAAAGTTAACTCTCCTAGCAACAGCCTCCAGGAAATATAACAGAATAAATGCTTCATAGAAAATAGAGACAAACTCCCTGGCAATAATCAATGGGAATCGGTTGAGAATCGGGTGGGAAAATTCTCCCCAATGTTTCAGATATGGTTTAGAAAAATAGCCATTGTGATTATATGCCTTAGCCATTGTGATTATGTGCCTCAGAAAAGGTCACCCCGCCCTGCTAAACTTCACCCAATTCTGTAACGCCAAGGCTTGTGCCCCCCTGCTTGCTGCCATGGAAACCCCCGGTTCACAGACTTTCCCTTTAAAAATCCTGTCCACTCAGAGCTCGGGGTCCCACTTCTCTACTGCTGCGCCAGTGAGACTTGGGTCCCGAGTTCGATCGCTCTCGTAATAAAGCTCTCTTGCAACTGCATCGAGTCGTCTCCTGGTGGTCTCTGAGGGTCCCGTGAACCTGGCATAACAGTAACAGTAGCCAAATTACGGTTATGATGTAGCAATGAAAATATTTTTATGGTTGAAGGTCACAACATAAGGAACTGTGGTAGAATGTCGCAGCACTAGGAAGATTGTGAACCTCTGCTCCAAAGGCACGTGGAGAAGGCTCTGGAAACACTGAGCTTGCCCATTCCATGGCTATCCCGCAGAGACTGCAGCGAGTGTCTCAGAGCTGAGCAGGTGGCTAGCTCTTAATTACTTCCTCAGCTGGTCTCACTTCTGCCTCCCTGGAGCCACTCCAGCTCTGCACTCTTACACAATCCATACGCGCAGAGACCTTGAGTGACAGACAGACTCGGCATCTGGAACTCCAGCGCAGGTTTCTCAGGGGAGGCACCACCTGACCAGAGCTGTCTTTTAAGGAGTTCCAGAAGAGGTACGGTGAGTAGAACATCGAAGGCAGGAAGTCACAACTTTGCAAATATTAAATGCCAATGTTTTCCCCTCAGATGGTGGGGCTATCTGGGAAGGTTAGGGCAAAGGCATCTGTAATGATTTGAGTACACCTCCCAACAATCTACGTGTTAGAAACCTAATCTCCAATGTCATGTCGGGTGCCTAAAGAGGCTTTGGGAGCTAATCATTAGGTGAGGTTGTTAGAGCAGGATGTCCATGATGACGGTAGTGGCCATTCATGAGGCACTAGTTCACTGGCCTCTGCTGTTTAATCATGAACAAGAGGCCTTTCCTAGATGCACTGTGCTCGTAGATTTTTTTTCTGTCTTTCTTTCTTTTTCTCTCTCTTTCTTTTCTTTTCTTTTCTTCTCTCACTCTGTTTCTCCTCTCTTTGAAATAGGATTTTGCTGTGTTATACAAGGTAACCTTGAACTCTTGGCCTCAACTGATCCTCATCTCAGCTTCTCAAATAGCTAGGATGACAGGCACATCCCATGTGCTTCTGTGCTCTTCGACTTAAGCTAAATAAATCTGTTTTGCCTTTTGTTTTGTTTTGTTGTCCTTTTCTCTGTGTAGTCCTGGAACTCAGTCTGTAGACCACAGTGGCCTTGAACTCACTCACAGAGATCCACTCGCCTCTGCCTCTTGAGTGCTGATATTAAAGGTGTGCGACATCACCCAGCTGCTTTCTCTTTTTCCTTTGTAAACTTCTGTGCTCAAATATTTTGTTACAGCAATAGCAAACAGACGAAGACAGGCAGAATCCAGCAAGGCTTCGGATTCTGGCTTGAGGAAGCAAACAGTGTGTGCCCAGCTGCTGGCCTCTCAGGAGGCCGCCAGTTTCTATCCTTCCTCCAGAGTCTTCCTTCCTTCCTCCAATTCCAGGGGGCTGAGTCTAGTGTGAGGCTGAGGTCCGTAATCCTTCCTTCGGGATGCCCTCTAAGCTCAGATAAAGGTTTCCTTTTATTCCACTATCAGTTCCCTGTTGTTCTATTTGCCTTTATTTACGAGATCTACACATTAGTCCACTGGGCATGTAAACAGCAAGGGAATTTCTCTAACTAGGTAACAGTTTTCTTTTTTTTAAAGTGTGTTCTACAGGTGCTGCCTTTCCTTTTTGCCACTGGGGCCTCTGCGCATGTAATTAAAAGGCAACAACTGTCCCCAGAGCCTGTAAACCTGTAGCGTGACGTCTGTAAGAACTGGAAAAACAATGTAAGTGGGGAATAGGTCCTGAAGTAGGTCCCCAACGCCTCCATATTTAGTATGTTCCTCAGGGTTTCTATGGTCTCTTCCACCTCCCCCTGGAGATGGTATCCCCAACCTCAGGAAGCGGGCAGAGGTTTCCTCCTGGGAGGTGAGCCCACAAGACTTAGCTCTCAGCAAGTATGCACTTCTGCTCCCCATGCCCTGTGGCTGTAAGCAACTCCCTGGACCTCTCTGCACCTATTTTCCCTACCTCTGAACCGAGACTAACACCTCTCACCAAAGGCCTCTTCTGCTGGTGTACAGATTTTGACAACTTTTAAAGAAAAGTGATGTTCAGCTAACAAATATTTGTTGCCTACTATGAGCCAGGCACTGTTCCAAGTACTGAAAAGCAATAAAGAAACAGGCAAGAGATTAAGCAAATGTTAACACAAACGCGACAGAGAAGTGAAGCAGGGGTTGCGTGTGCAAATGTGTGAACAACTGCCGGGGACTATTTTAGACAGGCCCCTAGGAAAGTGCCCTTGAACAGAGACCTGGCATGAGATGAATGAAGACTAGTGACAGAATGAAGACAGAGAAAGCCTGGCGATCAAGCGCTCAGCCAGTCCAACAGGGCATGCCACAGGGCTCCAGAGGAGAAAGTGGACAGAACATCCTTCAAGCACTGTAGTACTCTCACTGTGGAAAGTGCTAGAAAGAAGGCTCTGCTCTGTTCGGTTTGTTGCCTGACAGCCCAGCCTCAGAATCTGGGGTAGTTCAGTGCCTGACCCAGCACGCCCAACTAGCCTGACACTCACGAAAACAGACCATCTGGAGACTTTCTCCTCCTCTCTCTCTTTCCTGAGTAGAATGGAAGCCCCTTAGGCAGGAACTCTATATCATTGTGTGTAATCTGTATAGAACTATGCCCAGCCTGTGGTAGGTGCTTAGTACCGAATGAATAAATCATTACCGGACGGACGCTGCTGAGACTTCAGATCATTGCTACAGACTCCCCACTACCACACAGAGTAACAAGGAAATAAAGCCTAAGTATGTGCTCAACACTCGCCATGTCTAAGACCACAGGGTGGGCTTCACGATTCAGCGATTCAGCGGGGAAGGAGATAAGGGTCCTGCTCCCCTCTCCAGCAGAAGGCAAAGATTCATCTGTGGAAAATAATGACAACATCCCCTCTAACCAAAACAATGCCATCCATCACAAAACCAAAACAAAACCCAGTTTAAGTGGAAACACCTCCGTGCCTCAAGAAAAACCCTTGTTTGGAGAATAGAAACCTGCTGGAATGACAGACACACCTAAAATCCCATCAGGAGACCCATCACTGAGTCTAGGCCAACCTAAACTACATTCAAGCAACATTCTGTCACAAAGAAAATGTTACTTTTTTCCAATGTACTTTATTTCATTTATAAGATGTTACTTTATTTCATCATTTTCTCTTCACAGCCCTTCAAAAACCTGTCCCCAGGTTTTGGAGGTTTTTTAGAACACTAAGTCTTGGGTGCCATCACATCTTATTAGATCAGGTGTGGCATTTTAAAAAATATTTCTTTGTAGCTGTGTATCTGCTGTATTTGTGTAAATGTATGCCTCAGGAGGGTTGTGCAGAGACCAGAAGAGGGTGTTAGATCCCCTGGGATTGAGCGTACAGGTGGTTGGTTGCAAGCTGCTGTGTGGTGCTCAGAACCGAATGTGGGATTCTCTGCAACAGCAGCAAGTACTTGATTTATTATTTATATTTATTATTGTTAGTTTCTTTGTCTTTAAATTGGCACTCTTTAGACCAGGCTAGCCTCAGATTCAGAAACCGGGCTGCCTGCCTCTGCCTCTTGAGTGCTGGGATTACAGGCATATGCCACTACCCCCAACCAAGAGCACAAGTACTCTGTTGAGCCATCTTTCCAGACCTAGATAAGGCATTTCAACAAGACCCCCAAAGAACTTGTGTGGACTCTAATCTTGAGAAGCACTGAATGAAAGCAGTACTGTCTTCATTTTACATACATATGAAGAACTAACTCAGCCTGGAAAAAAAATCTTAAATGATAAGGGACTTGCCCAAGTCACTGCTAGAAAGGAGAGGATAAGGATGGAAAGCAAGTTTCATGAGTGAGTGAGTACGTCCCTGAAATGTGGATAGGAGTAAAACAACCAAGGAACGAAGCATGTTTGTAGAGAAGCCAGGTGTCAGTAAAAACCCGGAGGGAAAGCCTGCAGCTAAGTGGAGGGCAGCTCTTAGCTGAGACAGTTCCAGGGTCAGCTGGTTCCCATGGACACCCGAACCAGAGCCACTAGTTAATTTGGGGAGCTGCTACCTTAAGTCCCTGCACAAAATGTTCTACGTATCATGGTCAAATGACTCCTACAAGAAGGACATAATGGACTTCAGATTCTAGGTTGGCCTCTGCCTCCCCTTGATGGCTTACCTTGAGGGGCGACTGAACTCTGCTTTCATGCTCTATGATCAGATAATACAAAAATAGCCATCATGGTGCGCACACCTGCAATCCCAGAGCTTGGGTGGTGGCAAACAGGAGGATCATGCGTCTGAGGCCAGTCTGGGCTGGAGAGCAAGAACTGATGCCTCAACAAAACCCAAACCACAAAGCCCAATTGCTTCCTATTTACAGGAGGGCATCTTAGTTTCAAGGCGGTGGGAGATTAGATTTAGTCTTCAAAATCAATAAGAACAATGGATCTAGGGCAGCTCAAACCTCTTTTAGTATCCATGTAGAAGAAAAACAAGATTTTCCACCCACACCGTGAGGCATACAAAGCACCAGTTAAATAAGAACAAAGTGTACAGCAGAGCAACTGGAATACATTAATGATTTCGGATCGCAAGTCAAAGGCGGTATCTCTGTTTTTGTGGATTTTAGTTCGAATCCATTCTAAAGTAAGAGAGAGTGAAACACAAGCCACAAAAAGCCTGTACACAGGCCTGTACCCACACACATCCGCAGATGCTGTAAATAAGAAAAATCTTAAAACTCTGAAGGTTGCAAATGTCTAAGATGGGCATTCCATCATTTCTTCAAGCCTCGGTTCTCTGCAGCCTGAGAGACAGTATTTTCAGTGATGAAATCGGGCGCCATAATTCAGAGCGCTGTGTGCTTGATCAAAGTCAAGGGCTCTGAGGGGTTCAGGACACAGAGGCCCTCCCTTTGCCCTCCCCTCTCAGCCCAGGGACTGTCCACTGAGGTTCAGCTAGGAAGGAACACACAGGAGGGAACCCTTTGAACTGCCCTTAATCCTAATTCTCACAAACATAATAAGCAAACCTGAAAGGTTAAGAAAGGGTTTTTGTTTCTTTTTCTGTTTGTTTTTTGTTTGTTTGTTTGTTTGTTTGTTTTGAGACACGGTTTCTCTTTGTAGCCTTCACTGTCCTGGACTGGCTTTGTAGATCAGGCTGGCTTCTGCCTCCCCAAGTGCTGGCATTACAGGTGTGTGCCACCATGCCCGGCAAGTTTGAGGCAGATTCTTACTACGTAGCCCTGCTTGACTTGGAAAGTCAGTATGTACACCAGGCGGGCCTCTACTTTAAGAGGTCTGCCTGCCTCTGCCTCCTGGGTGCTGGGATTGAAGGTGGATTAACCACACCCACCAGGAGGGTATTTTGAGGGCTTACTTTTCTCGGGGTGCCTCAGTCATCTCAGGGAGCACTCAGCAGTATCAGGAAGTGATATATGCGAAGATGGATTCCTCATCTGGACTAGGTACAAAGTCCCTGTAGTACAACCAGCCACCTGCTGCCCAGGTCCCTCCTTACAGTGTTGGGTTTCACAGCTCGCCATGGCCCAGGGTCCCTGGCCTTGCCACCACAGCTGTACACATACACTCACTGACTGTGGAAACCACGAAGTTGGTCCTGTAGTTATTATGGGGCATCATAAAACGTCTAATCTGGACTGACTGCACTCTGCTAGGATCTCAAGACTTGGGATTTCAAGTCAACATCTACAAAAAATCCAAGGCACCTTGCCTGGTGGGCAGAGCCCAACCATCTGAACATTCCCAATCAGATCTTGTTGTCACCGTCTGTCACAAACCGCTCCCGCCACTTCTCTTTAATCATGCTCAGCTTGAGACAATTTGCACAAGTAACTGCTACTTTACTGATGACATTAAACATTCAGTGGAGTCAGACTGGTCTCTGCTCTTCCTCATCTATAAACATGGAGGTAGTATTACCTTAGGGATGTGTTAGGTGGGTAAAAGGTGCCCGGGAAGCCGTTAACAGTGAGCTTGACACACAGCAAATGGGCTGATTTCCTCCCTGCGATGTTTTCCTAAATCAAATTCCTTCCATTTCCTCTTCACCACATTTTGAGCCTCTTTTCTCAGCATCTTATGAAGAAGAAGAAAAAAAAAATGTCTGAAGTGCAGAGGGAATGGAGCTGACTGCCCACCTGCTCAGGAGCAGTGGTTGCCAAGAATTTTCTGTTTTTAGAATTTTAATTTTAATTATTGTGTCTCTTTGTACTCACGTGAGTAAAGGTGCCCAAAGAGGCCAAAAGAAGGTGTTGGATTCTCTGGAGCCGGAGTTTCTAGGGGACACTGAACTCAAGCCCTCAGAAAGAGCAGTGACTGAGAAATGCTGAGCCATTTCTCCAGGCCCAATAATCAATATAACTGAGGTAAGCAGGTTTCTAGTTCCTGACCATCAAATGGCAAGGAGACTGAGTTATTTTATTCAGAATAGGGCGATTAAAACAGCTTTGACAGCAGAAATTCACCTGGGTGGGCGTGTTCCCAAATACCAAATTCTAGGGAGTATTTTTATTTCAAGCACAAATAAGGGAGTGAATGGTGAGCTCGTTAAGGACCTTATGCCAGTCCGCAACAGGACAGAAAGTCTGGATTCACAGCAGCCCAAAGCCCTCTGTCCTCTGCCCACTTTTACTCTGCATATTTTTTTTTCACAGCATCAGGGTTTGAACCCAGGGCCTTGTGAATACTAAAGAATCTTGTGGCCGCTGAGTTACCCCTCCGGGCCCTTCGCTTTTGTTTTTGATTTTTCACAAAGGATCTTGCTATATTGCTTAGTCTGGTCTCAAACTTTCTACTTCTAAACGTGCAAGCCCCAGCCGTGTATTTCCTCCTCATTTTCATTTGCTTGTGTTCTGTACTGGCAGTGGTCCTAGGGCTTTGTGTATGCTAGGCTAGATCCCCAGTCCTCCTCTTCTGCGGTCTGACGGAATTGCCGAGCCTGCTCTTGACCGCTCTCTGCTACCCAGGCAGGCCTTGAATTTGTGATGCTCTTCTGTAGCCCCTCAAAGAGCTGAGGTTACAGACCTGAGACATCAAGCCTAGCACGTTGTTCTTAAAGCCATGTTCCCAGCCCATTTAGCCTCGTGGGCTGTCATTCACAGGGCCTCAAGCCAGGGCAAGATGCCACGTGGGATAGATTCTTGACCTAAAGTAGACAGATATCCGTGCCCCTTGTCAGAAACAGGAGAAACTCGAGAGAGATCCCCTGAGGCACTGAGGAATATGGCCAGATTAGAGCAAGTGAGACAGGGGTTCAGAGACAAAAAGGTTTCCTTTCTTCTTTTTTAAATGTTTATTTACTTTATGTTGGAGGAAGGCACCTGTCATAGCATTTATTTGGAGGTCACAGCATGATCTGTGGGAGTCAGTTCTCTCTGTCCATCATGTGGCTCCTGGGGACCAAATTTAGGTCGTCAGGCTTGGAGGCAAGCATCCTTACCTGCTGATCCATCTTGCTAGCCTGAGACTTTTTTTTTTCCTTTTAATATTTTTATTAATTCTTTGAGAATGTAATACATGTATAGAGGTGTGTATATCTCCTTCAACAAGGAGATGTGACCTTGTTGAAGGAGCGTGACCCTGTGTGTGGGCTTGAGGTTTCAAAAGCCCAGGCAGCCAGCCCAGTGTGTCTTCTTCTCCAGGTCTCTGCCTCGCTCTGCCTGCAACTTGTAGGTCAGATGTGAGCTCTCAGCTCCCTCTCCAGCATCTCGTCTGCCTGCTTCTATGCTCCCTGCCATGATAAGCAAGGATTGGTCTTCTGCAACTGTAAGCAAGCTCTCAATTAAATGCTTTCTTTTGTAAGAGTTGCCTTGGTCATGGTGTCTCTCCACAGCAACAGAACAGTGACTAAGACTAATGAATTTTGACCATCTTCATCCCCTACTCTTCCCAAACACACCTTTCACCCTCCACCTAACTCCTTGTTCTTCTTTCCAAAGAGCTATTTTTGATAACCCACTGGGCCCCGGCACTCAGGAGGCAGAGGCACGAGGGTGTGATGTCTGTGTTGCCCGGATACACACGGGTGTGGGCCAGACCACTGGAGCACCATCCGCCCACCAGAGGTGACTTATCGTTGTTTTGTTTTTGTTTCTTCGAGACAGCACTTCTGTGTATCTCTGGCTGTCTTAGACTTGCTTTGTAGATCTCTTGAACTCAGAGATCCACCTGTTTCTGCCTCCCTAGCACCACCACACCCAGCTAATTTTTTTTTTTTTCTGTCTTTTCAAGACAGGGTTTCTCTGCGTAACAGGCTTGCCTGTTGTCCTGGAACTCGGTTTTAGACTAGGCTGGCCTCAAACTCACAGAGACTGGCCTAGCTCTGCCTCCCAAATGCTGGGATTAAAGGCTTGCTCTACCGCCATCACTATCTTGTGACTTTTTTTTTTTTTTTAAAGTAAACTGACCCACCCACCAGCAGAAGCCAGAAGCTGTCACTAGCTTTTCAGCTGGAGGTGCGGGCTGTGGGCCCCTCCCCACTCCAGGCTGGAATATTGACTGGCCTGCTCTTGTGCAGGCAACCCAGCTGCAGGGGCTCATGGGTACACCTGTCCTACCATACCCAGAAGTACTATTTCACCCTGGTCCTCCCTCTTCTGGGAGGTTCTGAGTCCTGTGGGAGAGAGTTGGCCCTTATCTGTCACCCTGCACAAAATTCCAAATAGGTCAAAATCTCCATGTTAGACCTGAAACTCTGAAAATTCACAAAGAGTAGGGAATATATGGCAGGATATACTTAGATAGAGGTTCTTCTAAATGGGGACCCAGCAGCCAACAATGCGACCTCATGACACTGAAAAGCTTCTGTGCCGCAGAGGAAACTGTTAGTCATCTAAAAGGGCAGCCTACAGAATGTGTGGAAAATCCCTGCCATATACATCTGACAGAGCACTGGTGTCTGGGCTACACAAAGAATTCAGAAAAACTAAACACCAAGAGAACACATTACCCAATTTTTAAAAACTGGCTAATGGAACTGAATAAAGACTTCTCAAAAGAAGAAATACAAAGGCCAGAAAGATGGCTCATAAGGGCAGTTGCCATTAAATCTGACAACTTGAATTCCATCCTTGGAACCCACAGGGGGAAGGCGAGAACTCGCTCCTAAAAATTGACTTCTGACCTCCACACGAGCACGCACACACACACACTACACACTAAATATGATAGGAGGAGGAGAAACAGAAGAGGAAGAGGAGGAAGAAGGTGATGATGACAAATACAATGACAATGACTAAGCAGGCATGGAAGCAGGTGTCTTTATGAGCACTTGCGAGGTAGAGGCAGGTAAATCCCTGTCAGTTCAAGACCAGCCTGGTTTATACAGCAAATTCCAGGTCAGCTTGGGATACATAATGAGATCCAGTGTGTTGGCTGCTTTTCTATTGCTGGGATAAAACACCATGACCAAGGCAACTACAGAGAGTTTGTCTGGGCTTACAGTTCCATAGGGTTAGGGTCTATGGTGGTATAGTGATGGCTGGGACAGCAAGCTGAGAGCTTACATCTTAAACCACAACCAGGAAACAGAGAATACGAGTCTTTAAATTCTCAAAGCCCACCTCCAGTGACATACTTCCTCCAACAAAGCCACACCTCCTAAACCTCTAAATGCCCAAGACTATGTTGAACATACTTAAAATCATCACACCCAGCTTAAAAAAAAACAAAACTTAAACATCTAAGACATATCTTTTAGAGAATTCAACATTTGCATTAGCCATCAGGAAAATGTAAATTAAAACTACTTTGGCATTTCATTTACCCCAGTCAGAATGACTAACGAATGCTGGCAAGAACGTGAAGAGAGAGAAACCCTCATTTACTGTTGGTGGGAAGGCAAAGTGGCACAGCCACAGTGAAAATTACGGTGGCATTCCTCAAAGAGCTAGAAATGCACATGCCCCTGCTACACCATTTCCAGACATACCCAAAGGACTCACGCCCTATTAGACATATCTGCTCTTCCATGTTCACTGCTACCCTGTTGGCAATAGATAGGGAAACAGCCTAGATGTCATCAATAATGAAAAACACGGTACCCACACAATGGAAGTAAAGGGATGAGGACACTAAGTGAGAATATTATACTAAGTGAGGCAGCCCAGACCGAGAAAGATAAGCGCTACATGTTTTCATTTATAGGTGGCTCACAGTGTTGAATCTAGTGTGTGTTCAACTTCAAGTACCTGCAGAACCAGCTGAACCATCTGTGGATGAAGTGACTTTCAAGCCTGCCAACGTGGAACCACACTGAAAGACAAGGCTGATGACTTAGGTATTTCACAAAGAGGCCATCCATTAACCATAAGAAGCGTTCAGTATCAGCAATAGCCAAGGAAAGCAAGTTAAAGCCTCAAGATCTACTATACACAGGAAAGCAATTACAAATAATAAACTGACCAAGGCAAGTACCTCCCAGGGTTGAAAATAAGCATAACTCACAAACTGATAGCAGGAAAGACATTTAGAAGCTGGGCATAGTAGCTCATACCTGTAGATTCCAACAAATAGAAGCCTGAGGCAGGAGGATTGCTATATGTTCCAGGCTAGTCTTGGTTACATATTGACTTCCAGCGTTAACTACATAGTAAGTCCTATCTCAAAAAGCAACAGAGAAAATAAAAAACAAAACCGCCACCATCAACAACAAAGCAATTCTATTTAGATTAATGCAACCTAGGAAGAAGTTTGTTGGTATACACAACAGAATACGCCTGCGAAAAACCAGGGAGAGGGCTCATGAGGTAAGACCGATGATCTGAGGTCCATCCTGGGAACCCACACAGTGAAAGGAGAACCAACTTGTGCATGTCTCCTACCACTAAACAAACAAATGAGTAAATTCAATTCAAATGAGAGAGACTATGTCTGAGAATGTTCTTGGCAACCTACTGTTCATCCGCTGTTCATGACTGAACTTACTGTGACCTATTCACAGCGGCAGATACTGTTAGCAACCAACATGAAGTTACCACAGGGATGCATGCCAAGGGATACACCGAGCAAAAGAAGCCAAACATAAGATGTGAACAGGGTGATCTCACCCACACGAACTAGTTAAACTAAATGGTACTGTGTACCATTCATGGCATCGTCGGATGCCTACACACAATAGATGAAACAAAAATGAGGGTCATCTACAGGCCAAGATGGCAGCTTCTCAGGGAGGAGGTTACGGCTTGAAGGAGGCTCGTTCCAGTTCTTGAGGTTGCGGTGTTCACATTGCTATTTCCCTCATAACTATTTGCTAAACTCTACTTCTGTGCTTCTATCTATCTATCTATCTATCTATCTATCTATCTATCTATTTATCTATCTATCTATCTATCTATCTATATCTTCAGAGTAAAAACATTCAAAACAAAGATAATGAAATAAACATACTGATTCTTAGAAAAACTGAAAGTACATTAAAAAAAACCATTATTAAAAAAAAAAAAATCCCCAAACTTGTAACCAGCCTTTTGTTTGTTTTTGAGTTGAGATCTTGCCACGCTGACTTAAACTTTTAGGCCCAGGCAATCCTGTCTCAAGTTTTCAAGAGCTGAGACTACAGTGTTAGCTTACCTGGCCACAGTCCTTTGTTTTTAGTTTTAAAACTTGCTTCCCAAATTCCTAATGGCGTATAAAGCAAATACATTTTCACTTTCAGTGAAGCATATTTTCTTTTTCCCTTTTCTTTACGAAAGGTCTCAGGCAGCCTGGGTGGACCTGAACCTTGGATCCTCCTGCCTATCCTACAGCCTGTGAGACTGCAAGGGTACGCCCCCAGATCAAGCAGGATGTGTTTTCAACTGTCTAACTTCTTAGGACTGCAGGGGGAAACACTCACCTCTTAAGAGATGTATGCATTGCTAAGAATTACCCAGGAGCCCCTCTTACACTTGGAAAAACAGGGATCAAAAGGTACCCAAAGTCCTAGGGTGGCATCTTGCTGAAATTTGCAATTCCTGAGAATCTTTGCGTAGGTAAAACCCTGGTGACAAAGCAGAACCAGTTTACCAAAGGGACTTAGGTTAAGCTTAGAGAACGGAAGGAAGACGGAGCTCTTAAAATTCAGAAAGGAATTTTAAAGAATTCTCCTCCTCTGAAAGGAGGAGAATCCTGGTGATCTGTGGTGACCCGGAAGTCTAGAAGAAGCCAGCCTAGTAGCAAGCTCAATGCAAGGCTCCACAAGCAGTGCTTTGGGAATACAAAGCTAAGCATGTGAGCATGAACTAGAAAAGCAGGGGATCTTGCCGGCAGGGATCTAGTCCCTGAAAGGCCCTGCGCAGCAATCACTACTCATCTTGGACTGTGAGGGGCAGCTCTTCCACGGTGACGCCACATGGCTGTCAGAGATAACAATCTCTTGATCTGAGAGTGACAGGAAGGACCCCTTTGGGCTACAAAGGCTTCCATAAAGCTTAAAATCCTTACTAACCAGGGCTTTGGAACACTTGATAGGCTACTTGAGAAAAATAAAGCGATGTGTGACTGCACTTGAGAAATCAGACACACAGGTTAAACATCTCCACTGAAACGGACGGATCATAAAAAGCTGTTTTCTCTAGTCCCCGTTTATGTTAACAACCCCATTACATCAGGTGAGCTGGGAAACAAGCCATCAAGCTAACAGGAAAAGCAGTAGCTCGTTCAGAGGAAGCCCATGACAGGTGACTGAAGAGAAGGCTCATCCATTAAGGCAAACTCACGGAACAAAACGCTGCTGTGCTCGCTAGTATTCCTGTGACTGAGGCCCGTTAAAGCAACATGTTTCTTTCATATCACCTTTCAAAAGCAGGTGAGGCATTCTTTATTGCCCAGGACACTGTCCCTCTCCCTCTGAGCTCTTGCTGGTTCGCCATTTGCACCTTTCCAAAGGTCCAGTCTCCTGCCTCTCACAGCTGGCAATGTCCTCAGTTTTATGCCACAGCACATCATCATCATCATCATCATCATCATCATCATCATCATCATCACTACTAACAGCAATGGGTCACAAAAGGATTCTACAATCTTTCAGGCCGGGTCTATCTCTATATTCCCATCCCTCTTCACACTGTCATTCGTTGAAGGGAAGGAGGAAAAAAAGAAAAGGGAGAATATGTCTGCATTACAGCAGAAAAACAAAACAAACCGGAAAGCAGGACTTGGTGGGTGAGCGACTGGTGGCTGGCCACACAGCTCACGAGCTACTGGTGCTATCATGAAAATGTAATTCCCCTGATAACCATGGAAACCAAAATGAAAGCACCATGGTGAGGGTTGCTCTCTTTAGATATCTAAAAAAACATAAGAGGCCAGAAGCCAGAGAGACAAAGAAATCCAGGCATTCCAGGCCAGAGGAAATCCTTTCCTAAAAGCTCCTACGAAGTGCCATTTTCTCCAGTCTCTAAATCTCACCAAGCTTCCACCAGGGCCTGAGACCTGACCAGGATCAAGAAACAATTCAAGCCTCTTTTGTGTGCTGGTCCCCTGGGGCCAGCTGCTGTGAGGCAAGCTCCCTGGGAGCTGGAACTTACTGTTACCATAAAACATACTGTGAACCAGCAGAGGGACACACGGACACATGAACATACACACACACACATGTGCACAAAAGAGACTTTTATATAACCCTAAACTAACCTAGCTCGCTATGGAAAGAGCTCCACAGGCAGAGACACCATTGTCTGGTTCACAGCTATCTCCAGCTCCCTGTAGACATACAAACATGCAGCCAGAATGAAGGAACAGTTGAGTTAGAGCATAGGGAAGCTCAAGCATTCTTTCTACTACCCAGGGCCAACAGTGTTGAAGTCTGAGCAAAATCCAAGTCCTGGCCTCATTTTTGGTCCAGTTTCTCTATGTGCAGGAGACAGCTGGATTACATGGGCTCCTAGGCATCTTCCAGTAGACAGTCAATCCCTCTACTGTGCTTTTTTTGGTGGTAGCACATGCCTGGCAGTTTTCTTTCCCCTCAGAGGGAATCTGATACCCATCTGCTCAAGTAAATTAGCGTTCCCATCCTGCCTGACTCATTCGGTAGGAACAACAGGTTCACATGCCAATATGAAACAGAAGGCAAAGGGGGCCTGGGAAAGGGGAGAGGGTTCTACAGCCAAAAACGGTACTGTTTTCAGGATCATACACACAGTGGCCGGTGTCTCTCTTGGAGTCCTCTCTAGCTTGCCATTTTAATAATGCTCAAACCGAGAGCACTCTCTAAGGAGCCCTCTGGCCCCGCACTATGCTCAACTCTTCATACTTAATCCTCACAGCAACCTCTGGCCGGGAGTATTCATCTCTTCTTTTAACAGAGCACCATCGACGTGGCTCAAGGTTGCCTGGCTAGGGGGTGGTGGAAGTAAGAGCAACTCCGGAGTTCTGGCTCTCCAAACAGCTTTGCCATCAGTTCTTCGGTGCGGGAGGCCGGGCAGAGGTTAGCCCTCTTCCTTCAAAGATTTCTAGAAACCGAGTCTCGGGCGCCTTGCTAAAACTAGACCTACTCGGTGCTCCACTGCACACTTGGTCCTGCAACCCGGGTGACGGCTCGCAAACCGCCAAGTCCAGTTAATTCTCTCACACACTCGCAAAGCCCTGGGGCTGGAGGAGACCGCGGGTGGTCCCGGGGGGAAACCGAGGCACAGCTCTCCCGGAGCTCCGGCGCCCGAGGCCCCCACCTCCCGCACTGCCCGGGGCCGGGGACCCACAGCAACACGCTGGGCCCACGGCGGGGCCGAGCTGGCCGGTAACCTGGAGCATCCGCGGGCTCCCGAGAGGCCTCCGGGGCGCGCCGACGAACCCGCGCCTCTTACCTCGGGGAGCGGCGCTGCGGGGCTGCGGCCGCGACGCCCTGGAAGCCGCAGGGCTGCCGAGGACTGCGGCGCGCAGCCAGAGGGACCGACCTCGCCGCCAGCCCCGCCCCCGGAGACTGTCACGTGACGCGGGGGCGGGGCCGGCGGCGAGCGCGCGGCCGCGGGGGGCGGAGCGCGCGCGGTTCTGCGGAGCGCGAGCCTGGCCTCGGCAGAGCAGGAGTAGCACCCGTGGGCGGCGACCGCGGGAGGCTCCCAGGGGCTCATCGTGGATCTTTCCCAGCGCCACTAGAGACTAACAGCACCCTGGGCTCCGGGCGGGTGAGCGCGGGGAGCTGGGTTCACCCTGCGAAAACCTGACCCTGGCTAGAAGTCATGGGCATAACGATGCATGATGTATCTGAATATGTATAGCACTTGTTGAGGCAACTACTAGTTACCGGCCCAAGAGAACAAGGCGGTGATGGCTTCTGTTCTGAAATCCATTCCGTGGTGGAGAGGATAAACATGAAAAGCTATGTAAGTCCACACGTACTTAAATTTATGTGAGGTACAGGAAAAACTAGGGGTTGAGGAATGTGATGGTGGTAGCTCTATGAAAGAGGTCAGAGAAAGCCTGTGTTTGAGAAAGTTCATGCGCCAAGGGAGGTGAGACCGCTTCTTAGAGAAATGAAAAATGTCATGTGTGAAAAACAACAACAACAACAACAACACAAGATTCTTTATTCTTATGTGTTTGTGTGTGCACCTCGCGCATGCAGGAGCCCCTGGAAGCCAGAAGGGGAACTGGATCCCCTGGGACTTGAATACAGACAGTTGTGAGCCACCAAGTAAGTGGATCCTTTGTTAGAGCAATAACCTCAGTATTTCACAAACCTTGATAAAGGTTTTCCTTTATGTACGCGGAAGCCACAGAAGGGATGGAGAATTCCGGTGTTTGTCACTGTTACTCTGTAGTGAGAAGACAAGAGAAGGAGAGCGATTGGACTCCGGTACTGTAGTGGATGTGGGGGTGCACAGGATGAAGACAGTTTTGCAGTGGAGTCAGTTTGGGGTTATGAAAACACTGGGGGGAAGCCAACCTTCTCGCTTAACCGACCATCGCAGCCTAAGGAAGTGCTCTTTGCAGAAATCGAACTGTCATAAGAGGAACACAGACAGGCAGAAGATCAAAACCTCCGTTTTGGAGTTCTTAAATGTGTGATACCTGTGTAGCGTCAGGAGAATTTATTTTGCCGGAAGGTGGTGGGCACTGGCTGCTCTTGCGGAGAAACCAAGTTTGATTCTCAGCACTCACAAGATCCCTTACGACCCTCTGTATCTCCAGTTCCAGGGGATCTGACGCCCTCTTCTGGTTTCCTCAGGTACCAGGCAAACATGTGGTACACAAACATACACAGAAAAATCACCCATACACATAAAATAAAGAAAAAGAAAGAAAGCCGGGTGTGGTGCACACCTTTAATCCCAGGTCTTGGGAGGCACAGGCAGGCAGATCCAGGCCAGCCTGGTCTACAGAGTGAGATTTAGGCCAGAGCTACACAGAGAAACTCTGTCTCAAAAAACCAGATGGATAGATAGAGAGATGGATGGATGGATGATAAAAAAATTTTAAATTAAAAAAGCATATTGACTCAGACCTCTGTAACCACAGGGTGTTTCTCCCACACCCCAGTTCCTGAAATAACGACTCTGAGATTTTATTTTTATGAAAAACTGCCTAGGCCATGCTTGTTCCCCACCTCACCTTTAACCTAAATTACCCATTTATTCTATGTGTTCTACATGGCTAGTTACCTCTCCCCAGTTTTACACATTCATCTTCTCAGATTCCTGGGACGAATCTCCCCCAACCTCTGTCTTTTTCCCAGAGTTTATATCTCTCTGCCAGAACTCCCACTTCCTATTTCCTGCCTCAGCTAATGGGTTGCTAGCTTTTTATGGACAGGTGATGCTTCCATACAGACACAAGAGATTCCTTCTACAGACTTCTGAATTAGAGAAGAGACTGTCAGGTGCGGGAACCTAACTCAGATTGTTGAGAAAAGAAGTTCTTATGCCAGACCCCTGCCGTCCCACTGACCTGTGCCAGCTCCTGGGCCTACAAAAAAATAGTCTGTTAAAATTCATTTCATCCATTATGACTATAGGATGAATTTGGCATGATAGGGTGAGGCCTACATTACCATGTAGCTGCAGGGGTTTTTGCTTCATGTGGTAGTTGGAGCAAGTTCAAGGTCTTGTACATGCTGGGCAAATGCTATCCCCTTCACGCACATCCCAGCCCTTAGCTATTTGTTTAAACCCCAAATAAAACACCTAGGTCTAAGAACAACATAAAGGCTGAAAGCTGTGCACCAGGCCCCCAGATGCAGCGAAAAGGCCATGCTTAGGTCAACTTGAGCCTACAACAGGACAAACGCACTACAAAAAACTTGGTGATGTTGCTTGTTTTTGATGACTGGCAAGCCCATCCCATGTCTAATCCTTTGCAGAGTGCCCCCATTGTATAAAACCAGCAGGCTGGATATGAATTTCAGTGAGCAGTTACAGTCCTGAGTTCCTGGATTGGTGCTGTCAATCATTACTGTTTGTTTTGGCATTTCTGTAAGAGTCAGGACTTCCAAAGAACATTACCACAGCATGCTGCCTGCCTTCGTCATCCGTGCTGGAGGCATCGCGTGCTACGAGGGGGATTGATTTCTTTTATAAGTACTTAAATGTCAAAACAGTGATGTTTTACTTAAGATTTATTTTATTTTATGTGTGTTTTGGCTACATGAATGCCCGTGTACAAGAATAGCATTTGTAAACAGTTGGTTGCTATCTTCTTCGTGCCCTCATCTGTCTGGTACAGGCCTCCATCCCACCATTTGTGCAGTGTTTTCTTGTTTTCAAATTCTGTTGACACTTTTCTCCTTCACTTGACTACAGTGGGCTTGCTCATTTTAGCAGCCTGGCACATAATTTGTATTTACAGCAAATGAATAAGGGGATACCCCATCTCCTCAGCTATGCAAGGTTTTACTTTGTAGAAAGGTTAGACTCGGGCAGAATCATTTGTCCAAAGTTAACCCAATGGCTGTCATCCTTTTTGGCTGCCTGTGGATGTCAACTTTCTTCCACATCTGGGGTGGGGATCATATTTGGGGGGTTATTTATTGGTTTTTCAAGACAGGGTTTCTCTATGGTAGCCTTTGGCTGTCCTGGACTCACTTTACAGACCAGGCTGGCCTCAAACTCACAGAAATCTACTTGACTCTGCCTCCCTGAGCACTGGGATTACAGGCGTGGGCCACAGCACTCAGCTTGGGGCTTCAGGACCATCATTGATGATCTTGTTAAAAAGCAAATTATGTGCTTTGTTATGGAAGCTGAAGGTCTAGATTTTTTCCTATGTAATTCTAATTTTACAAATAAATATTCCCCATACAGAATTGAGGCCTATATGCTATATAAAAACATCTCTGGAGCCTGGTGTGGTGGCACATGTCTCTAATCCCAGCACTCAGGGAGGCAGAGGCAGGTGGATCTCTGTGAGTTTGAGGCTAGCCTGGTCTACAAAGTGAGTCCAGGACAGCCAAGGCTACACAAAGAAACCCTGTCTCGAAAAACCAAAAATAAAAACATCTCTGGAACATTGTCAGCAACTTGGCTAGCGCATCATCGGGTGCCACGAAAGCTGTCAGCTTGCTTCCTCAAAGTGGTGTACCTAACGGTCAACAGACCAACGGTGCTGTTCCAGATGTCTGCCATCCCAGGCTGATTCTCTAGATCTCTGGTGGTCCTGAAATTCCTTTTATCTTTTTAATAAAGTCCTTTCCTAACTACTGCCAAAATTGGATTTTGATGTTCGCAACTAAAAATTCAGACTCACAATATTTTTATTAAGCAGCTGAAGCTGTTACCCAGGAACTATGATCCTAGAGTTCTTTCCACATGCATAGTTCCATGTTCCAGCAGTCCATAATTTTACATTAAGTATCGATATCTCTGTATCAGTTTAACAGAATTTATATGGAAGCTGAAAAATAAACATTTTGAGTGGGCTGCTTGGAGGGGGCGGCTGCCAACGGAACATCCAGTTTCGAAGACAGAAATATTGTGCATCTGCTATGGAATTCATTCTCTCTGTCTCTCTCCACGGTATATGTGTGGGTGCCTGTTTGTTTGTGCTGTGTATGCATGTGCATGGGCGGCAGGGGGACCAGAAGTCACCAGAGAGCATCTTCCTCAATCGCTCTCCATCTTTGTTTTCCTTTATTGAAAACAGACTGTCTTCTCATACAATATGCCCTGGTTATGTTTCCCCTTCCTTTCCTTCTCCCAGTTCCTCCCCACTTCCCTTCTCAACTGCATCTACTCCCTTTTCTCTCTAATTAGAAAAAAACCAGGCCTTTCCCCTAAGGGATGATAATAAAATAAGATTTAAAAAACTTATCACATCACAGTTGTACAGAAGGAAAAGAGCTCAAGAGACGGCACAAGAATCAGAAACTCGCTTGTTCACACACTCAGGACCCCCATAAAAACTCTAAGCTGGAGGACATAATGTATTTGCAGAGGACCTGGTGTACACCTGTGCCTGCTGCCTGCCTCTGCGAGTTAATAAGCAGGTGCAATGGCGCACGCCTTTGATCCCAGCACTCAGAGAAGCAGAGGAAAGTGGATCTCTGTGAGTTCGAGGACAGCCAAGGATACACAGAGAAACTCTCGAAAAGCCAAAAAAAAAAAAAAAAAAAAAAAGCTTTGCTAATGTCCACTTCGAGAACATCGTTTTCTTGGTGCATCCCCTCTGCTCTTACACTCTTTCCACCTCTTCCACGGGGGTTCCTGAGCCCTGAGGGGAGGGATTCAGTAGGCACATATCCTTTAGGACTCTGTTCCAAGGTCTCTCACTCTCTGCATATCTGTCTGTGAATCTCTGTATCTGTCCCCATCTGTGGCAGAAGGCAGCTTTTCTGATGCCGAGCCAGGCACTGATCTGAGTATAGCAGTTTATAATCTGGTCATTGAACTTTCTGTCTTTCCAATGCTGTATTACAGGCTTCAAGCTGCCACTCATACTAACTTCTTATGCGGGTGATGGTCCTCTTGTACAGCAGACACTCATGTTCTCAGCCCTCTTCTATAAACCTAAAAAACAAACAAAAACTTGCTTTTTATTTTTGGTCTCTAGAGACATGAGTGGAATATGAAAATTACCAATGTAACTGAGAAGTGTGGGACTATGGAGCATCTTAAGGCCTATCTTTAGCCTTAGAAGAATAATAAAGCTGTTTTCCCATCTTTCTGTGGTGCTGAGGATCAAGCAGGGCCTCAAGCACACCAAACTCTCAGCTACTGAGCTATAACCTGACCCAGGCCTGTTTATTTAGTTTGTTTGAGACAGGGTTTGACTAAGTAGCCCTGGCTGACCTGGAACTTGTATAGACTCGGCTGGTGAATCAAGAGATACACCAGTTTCTGCCTTCTGAGTGCTGGGATTAAAGGTGTGTGCTCCCTTGCCAGGCCTTGCATTATTTCTGAAGATTTGTTGATTTAATTAGAAGTATGTGAATGTGTCTGAATGTGGCTGTGTTCATGAGTTCAGTTGCCTGTGGAGTCCAGAAGAGGGCACTGGATTCCCTGGAATTGGAGTCAGCATGGGTGCAGGTAAACAAGCCCGGTTCCTCTGCTGTTGTTGCACCTTTTAAAAAACTCTTATGTTTCTTATCTTTTTCTCCCTACTCCACCCCAATCCCTTCCAACACCCCAACACCAGGTAGGAGAGAAAGGGTTAGTGGGAGAGGGGGCACAGTTCTCTTTGCTGCTGTTAGGGTCTTTGGGTTCCTTGGAATCAGTCCAATCCTCGTTTCAGGAGATCTCCAACTTCTTGTCTCACAACAGGAACTAGAGCAGCAAGGGGAAAGCAGTAGCAGCCTTGTTCTTTCTCCTGACTCTCTGGGCTCTGCCATTTATTCTTTCTGCAGAGTCCTCAGATTTAAACTATCTGCAGCTGGCAAAGAGCTCCTCTCAGAGCCCAGGTGAAGCAAATAGTCTGCTGCTGTGGACCATCTGAATCAGTCCCACATCCCACTCCTGGGGCTAAAACAAAACACATTTATATCTGCAAAAGCATCTCTGAGCCATCTCTCTAGCTCATTTATTTTTTTATGTATATGAGTGCTCTATCTACACGTACACCTGCATGCCAGAAGAGGGCATCAGATCCCAGTATAAATGGTTGTGAGCCATCAGGTGGTTGCAGGGAATTGAATTCAAGACCTCTGGAAGAGCAGACAGTGCTCTTAACTGGGGAGCCATTTACTAGCCCTCATGTTTTATTTCTAAAGAGACAATTTAAGAATATTGTATCAGAGCTGGGCGGTGGTGGCACATATCTTTCATCCCAGCACTCAGGAGGCAGACAGAGGCAGATGGATCTCTGTGAGTTCTCTGGAGACCAAAAACAGTTTGTCAGATCCCCTGAAGTTGGAATTATAGATGTCTGTGAGTCACCCAGGGTGGGTGCTGGCACCTGAACTTTTATCCATTGCAAGAGCAGAAAGCAGTACTATCAACCACTGATCCATCTCTCCAGCCCCTGCGCAGACATTCTTATGAAAAAAGACAAAGCATTTGAGAGCTTTTATAATGTTCTAATGCTTCAGTAGCAAGTCTATGCACCCTTTCCATGTGGCTTCTATGTTTCTGTGAACTTGTTCTAATGTAGACAATTGGTACCATACAAACATTCTTATAATACTGAACCTATGTAAGTAGCAACTACTTATTCTTCAGGGAGGGGCAACAAAGCAAAGGGGAAGAGTATGGTGCTTTAAACTTTGTTTCCCTTTTCACGTGTGTGTGGGGAGGGCTGTGCTATGGTTTGTTGAGAGGACAGGTCAGAGGACAACTACCCAGAGTCAGTTCTCTCCATCCACCATTTAGGTCCTGGAAATTGAACTCTGGCCTCCAGGCTAGATGGCAAGTGCCTTTACTCCAGAGCCATCTCACTGGCCTGAAAGTCTGTTTCACTACTGTAATATCTAGCCTTTTAAATTATCCCATATTTATACCAATAAAGACATGGGGAGGTTATAAACGGAGGTAAAAATCTGCTAGCCCAGTGAGGTAACTATTTTCTGAACTATATACAAAAATACATATTTACAAGCCCGATTCTACAAAACTGCTAGCTCCTTAGAAATCTTTTTTGTTGTTGTTGTTGTTGTTTGTTTTTCCAGACAGAATTTCTCTGTGTAGCCTTCACTGTCCCGGACTCACTTTGTAGACCAGGCTGCCCTTGAACTCACAGAGATCCACCTGCTTCTGGGATTACAGGCAAACTCCAGAAATCTCTATCTGTGTCCCTTTACTTAGCTAGTCTACCTTTCCCTTGAGCTCCTCCAAACCCATGAGTGCTCCTTGGCTCCCTTTCCTAGAATTCTGCTTTACCTGTGTCCTGCCAGCGGCTTCTGTGTTGTTCCCAGAGCCCCTTCCAGGAGGGCCCTCCCAAGCCAAAAGGGAGCTCTCAAGTGTCCAGTTGCTATAGAAGAAGTCTGTAGCTCTTCCTCTATATCCCTGACAGACTGAACCATGTTATGGGGGAAGGAGCTCCAAGCCAAGTCAGTAGGGGCCAAACTATTTCACCTTTAAGGTGGGACAGCTCAAGGACACCCAGCTGACTTTGCTTCACCCAAGCAACATACCTTAAAATAGGCAGGAACTTTACATTCCTTAGCATTCTTATCTGCGGAGGCTTTTGGAGGAACACCCAAGCTGGATCTCTTCAGGACACACGTACTTGCATCTGGCATCTATTTCCTGCAGCACACTGCAATTTTATTATTACAATTCTTAATGAAGAGGTGCCTGGACCTGCAGTGTGCACACCAGCCAGCAGGTGTCAGCCTGGGACCTATTCCTCCAGAGTGAAGCATGAAAACAGAAAAAGCAAATTTCTCAAGGCCTTGACGGCTTCTTTTCTGACTACTTCAGCCACGCTGCCTCCCTTCTTCCTCTGGACGCTTCTACCTCAGCTTTCTCGGACAGTCTCCATTCTTTCTCTGGCCGAGTGCTATTGGTCCAAATCTTGCTGTATCTTCCAAACAGAATCCTCTCTGCTTCTTCCCCAACCAAAGATGCTCCAGGCTCTTCTTTTCCATCTTCTCACAAGTACTTGCACTTGGTTCTCATAGGAGTTTACATAATGATGTAATCAGAAATGGAGGAGAAAAGACATAATGTCTGCTGGATTCCATAACACTTTCCTTTTTCTGTTTTTTGTGAAGCCTTGAACTCACAGATACACCTACCTGCCTCTGCTACCCAAGCTTTGGGATTAAAAACATGGCATGTGTCTCTTAAAAAAAAAAAAATTTATCTGTGTTTGTGGCCATGTGAATTTATGTACAACCCACGCATGCAGGTGTTTGTAGCCAGAAGAGGGCATCATCCTGAGATCTGGAGTAATTGGGCTGTGAGCAGCTATGTGGCTGCTGGGAACCAAACCTCTGCAACAGTAGTAGATGTTCTTAACCACTAAGACATCTCTCTAGCCCTGTAAGACTTTAAGGTCAGAGACCTTGGCTGTGGTGGTTTGAATAAAAATGGCCCCCATAGACTCATGGGGATTGCCACTATTAGGAAGTGTGGCCATGTTGGAGGAAGTGTGCCACTGGGGGTGGGTCTTAGATGCTCAAGCCAGGCCCAGTGTGTCAAGATCTTCCAGTTGCCTGCTGCTCCAGATATACAACTCTTGGCTCCTTCTCCAGCACCATGTCCGCCTGCATGCCACCATGCTTCTTGACATGATGATAATGGACTATACCTCTGAACTGTAAGCCAGCTTCAACTAAATATTTTCCTCTATAAGAGCTGCCATGGCAAACTGGACGTGCTTGCACACTCCTATAATCGTGGCACTCTGGGAGGCAGAGGCAGAGGCAGGTGGATCTCTGTGAGTTCCAGGCCAGCCTGGTCTACAAAGTGAGTCCAGGACAGCAAAGGTTACACAGAGAAACCCTATCTTGAAGGAAAACACAAGTGTTGCCATGGTCCCGATGTCTCTTCACAGCAAGAGAAACCTATTATCATTATGGAACTATAGGTGCCACACAAATCTGATATGAAGAAATTTATCTGGGGGAAAGAAAAGAGAGAGTTAGGGCCTGAGTGGGCTATGAGGGGAGAGAGAAAGAGACAGAGTCAGAGACAAAGACAGTGGGAGAGCATAGAAGAGAAAGAGGGGCATGGTGAGGTGCCCCGAGAGGAAAGTCAGAGAGAGCAGAAAAGAGAAGAGAATCTGAGACAGAGAGAGCTGTTGGGAGTGGTTATATCTGGAGCTCCTGGCCCAGGTGATGTCTTAGAATGCAGGTTGTCAGGTCCCTAAAGGCCCCTGAGGGCAGGCCAGTTGACTTGCCTGTACAACATAACGAAACCCTAACTAAGACAATGGCTGAATTCTGGGTCATCTTCCTACCATTGATGCTTGGTGCACCAGAGGAAATGAAAGAAATACTTGTGATTGTGAAGCCTTCCATTAAGAAGATAGTTTTCAATATTTGGACATTAGGCTGCACCCACAGAGCCAGTATTTTCCTCCTTTAATTCGAGCTGTCATTTATTCAATCCCTTTTACGATGTAAGACACAGAGAAAATGTGGGAACTTGTATAAAGCAGTTTTCAGAAATAGAAAAAGCCCCCCCCCTTCTGCTATTTAGCAAACTGCCAAAGGGTGAATAATTTCAAGTGAAAGGCTCCCTCCCTATTCCAGCTTGTCTTAGTCGTAACTGTGGATTCAGGAAGGAATCCTCTTCCTTAGCTTCAATATGGTGCTCCTACTCTGCCTTCTGGGATAACTACTCTTTGAAAACACACCTCCTTTCATCTGTAAAAACAGCTCCCTGGAGTCTGCAAGATGTTTCAGCAGGTATACATGCTGACAATCCTGAGGTTCTGAGTTTAGCTGGACCCACATAGTGGTGAAAGGAGAAAGCCAACTCCACAAAATTGTCCTCTGACCTCCACAAGGTTTGCACTAGCGTGTACATCTACACAATATAGAGATGTAATTAAAAACAAACAGCTTCTCAGCTGAGCTGCACACCTTTGATCCCAGTGCTCGGGAGGTAGAGGCAGGTGGATCTCTGTGAGTTCCAGGACAGCCAGGGCTTACTTGGAGAGACCCTGTCTCGACAAACAACAAAACAAACAAAAACAAAACAACAACAAACAACCCAGCTTCTAAAGCAGTTGAGCTGGGTCTCTGGCCAGCCCAGAAGTCTTCTCTGGAAGCCAGGTTTCCAGTCCCCTTTCAGCACTAACTGCCCCACCTCCCTGTGGCCAGATGGCTAAACTTGATGCATCTGTCAGAGCAGAGAGCCCTTCGGAGAGAGGGTTGCTTTGAAGCTCAGCTGACACTAAGCATGCAGAAGCCTCCAGCAGCCTCTACCTACCAAGTGCTGGGATTACAGGTGTGTGGAGCCAGTTTTACTCATGAAAGCTACAACTTCTCAGTTGTCCTTTTGCTTCTTACTCCTAAACAGTTATGTAATTTTATAATTGGAAGTTAGTATGAAATTATCAGCTAACCAGAGCAGATCCAGAGCCAGTGACTCGCCCGAATGCTTATGACAGATTACTGGGGCCGGTCCACAATGATTCCGCTTCCATAGGCCTTTTGTTAAAAAGCTTGCCAGGTGACTTTAATGTGCCTTTTGTTTTGGAAGGCACCTCAGCTCTTGACATCTGAAACGTACGTACCAGGACAGGTGCAGTTTTCCTGATTATACCTAAGCCTCTCTCACAGGGAGCCCACCACCAGGAGAACCAGGGTACGAGCACGCTTCTGGCTCCGAGTGTGCGTTCTTTGATTTGCAGGTATGTAGCCTCTGACAGCTGTTTTAAGAGATTGTGATCAGAAGATCCATTACAGAGGTCACAGCAAAGATACATTTGCCATAGTTCTTTCTCAATGAAGAAACATGAGTATTTTAAATTATACTAGGGCTGGGCCTGTAGCTCGGTTTGTATGGTGCTCACTTAGGATGCACGAAGTCTTGCTTTCCATCCCCAGCACTGCAAAAACATATGCAAGTCATCTAGCACTTGAGATGTAGACGACACAAGAGATCTGAAGTTCAAGATTATCTTCCTTGGTTCCAGAGTCAGTATGAGACCAAATTAGGATATCAGCCTCAAAAAAACTAAAAGAATGTAAAGTAAAATATACTGTTATTTTCACATGTGCGTTGTAGTTAAGTAAAAGGGGTGTTGGACTCTGTATTATTTGCCCTATAATTATCGAGGCGATATTATTTGACCCACTATCACAAATAAAACACAAACACCTGTTAGACTGCCTTATTACCTTGGGCCGGGCAGATATTTCTACCTACACTATCTCAATAAGCTCACCATCCAACTCCCAGACCCAGTGCCACCTGCCATAATTATTCTTATCTGGGCTACCTTCTATCCACAATCCCAAGATACCTGCTTGTATTCTTCATCTGCGCCTTTTCATGCCATGATTGGAGTCCTTCCTCCTGGCCCACTTGGCTTCTTCTCCATGTTAACCCATCAAGGCATCCTCCTTCCACCTCTCTTCCCATCCATCTTTTTACCGTGATTCTCCTGTACTCAAAAGCCCAGGAACCTTAACCACTCCTACCCCATCTGGTACAGGCCCTTTAATTAACCAATCAGGTTTGTCTTAGGCAAGTTTACACAACAAGGACAGGTATATCCAGGGAATAACCAGATCTTGAGTGCCAGCATCAGAACAACCCCCAACACATGTAACTGGGAAAGAGCCAATAAAAGTGGTAATTTTGAGGTTTTATTCTTACCTGCCACAGTCCCAAAACATTTTCACACTATCTTTATCATCTGATCATATGTTACCTGTTTCTCATCAATTCAAATAATTCATACTTTAGTTTCAAATAATGCTACTTGAGTTTCAGTAAGTAAAGCATTAGAGGAAGCTGGGGAGATGGTTCAATGAATAAGAGTGTTTGCTCTAGCAAGGCAATGGTGCCTTGTGCCTGTGATCCCAGCCCTCAGGAGGCAGAGGCACGCGGATCTCTGTGAGTCCAGGCCAGCCTGCTCTACAAAGATGTCCCGGGACAAAGATAATTCTCAGCCTGTTTCTACCAACACTAAGCCTTTATGTAGACAGGTTATACCCCACCTTCACTTTCAGGTACCCTGCCTTAATCCTCAAACTAGTGCACTGAGCTCTTATAGAAAACAAAACCAAACCCAGAGGAAGCAAGTCGGTGGTGGCATACATACACTGGAGTGGTTGAGAACTACCACGTAGGTGTTCAGGACTGAACCTGGTGCCCCTGTAAGAACAGTCAGTGAGCTTAACCACGGAGCCATGGCTCCAGCACCCTAAATATTAACTATTATTTCAGAACTGTCTGTTCCAAGCACTGAACCATTCCCAGTGGGTGTAGTCTGAAATTAAAAAGCTACTTACAGGCCGGGCACAGAAGTGCACACTTCTAACCCCAGCACTTGGAAGACAGGGGCATCAGAATTCAAAGTTCAAGGGTCACCAGGGCTATGTAGCAGCAAGACTCCATTTCTGAAAGAAGCCACTCGTTAAAGACTGAACCACCACATTTTCTTCATACTGATCACACACTAGAATCGTCAGGAGCACCCATACTTTTTCTAAGCGCACAAATAATATTAAAAGTACCCTAAGAGCTGGAGCTGGGCATGGTGGCACATACCTGTAATCCCTGCACTTGGGAGAGAGAGGCAGGTGGATCTCTGAGTTGGAGGCCAGCCTGGTCTACAAAGTGAGTCCAAGACAGCCAGGGCTACACAGAAAAACCCTGTCTCAAAAAAGGAAAAAAAAAAAAAAAAAAAAAAAGTTCCCTAAGATTTGGCAAACTATTTAGTTATCACACTAAAACTTGGACCTCAACTTCTCCGTTTGCTAGAAGACATTAATACTGACCCATCAAGGTTATTTTTTGGTAATGAACTTAATTGATTTTGTTATTTGTTTTCAAGCAATGTAGGCTGGCCTCAAACTAGAATTCTTCCTGCTGGGATTCTGGGTGGGTGCCACATATGCCTAGTTAGTATGAGGTAATTCTGAAGTCTGAATGCATCAGGATTGACACGCTGCTACCTCAGCACATCTGGAAACGCCGGATGAAACTTATATTGACTATCAATAACTGTTGTTTATTTACCAAGTGGCAACAGTTACAGTTATTCCCCTTGACAGGCATTCTGCTACCCTAATTCTACAACTGAAAACTATTCAGAGGTTCAGCTACTCCAAGCCTCTCAAACCCGGGAGCAAGAGCAAATCTACTTTTCTTCAGGGGCAGTATTCATGACCACAGTTTTGCAAATCATACCCCCTTAACTAAGAGTAAAGTACTAACACACCACATAGAAGAAGATTAAGACATACATGCTGTCTGGATAAAGATGGTGTGCTAAGCTCACAAATAAGGGATGTGCCCGCTCGCTTGAGAGTGTCCATTCACTAACAGTCAACTGGTTTTGCCCATTTTAAGGTTAAAATCTGAAAGGATAGAGGGTGAATGAGACAACAGTTACAAAAAGTTGGAAGTTGGAAGATGAAAAGTCAAGTAGAATTCTGAGCCAAGAGGAGGAAAAGCAAGACAAACAAACAAAAATATCCTTTAATACAGGATATTATGGAACTCTCTGGAACTGGTGATTTCAGTTCAGAATTCCCAAGACTCAGGAACTGTTGGTTTCATGTGCCCCTGCAAGTAAGGAGTGAAGAGACATCAAAGTAAGAATGAGTCAGAGATCTATGTATCAGATGCCGCCTGTAACTCTGCAAGGCTAAGCAACCTCTGCAAGATGGACACCCCTCTCTGTCCTGGGCCTCAGCCCTCTGGCTCAACTCCCAGAACCCTAGCAAGGCCTTCACATAAAAGATTGGAAGAATGTTCTCTTAGGAATGACCAGCTTAATACAAAATACCTACGATATGGACTCAAACATTTTTCTCCATTAAAGGCTTCAAAGCTCTCCCTTAGGGAGAGCAAACACGGACAAGGCTCTACCTACACAGTCACTAACAAAGGCGAAGTGTCTAACGTGAAAGAAAAGGGACAAAAGCCATTTTAGACAACAAACTATGAAGGACAAAGAAAAAACAAATAATTGTATATTGTTCTATAAAGAGAAGAGGGGAAAATAGGAAAAAAAAATCAATAAAAAGACACAGACCTTATAAGAACTAATAAATGTATGTTCCAAGTTTTAACACAGCAATCAGGCATCTACACAGTGAATTAAATACAAGTGTGTCACTGTAGAATGGAAGAGACTACCAGGACAATAAATCCTTGTTTCTCAGGGAGAAAAATTAGGCCTCACAGACAGACCAGTAATCAGAAGAGTTTCCAATTTCTTAGCAGCACTCAAAGCCAGAGCCAATGTCCCAATGCCTTAAAACACTCAACGAGAGGAAAGGCCATTCTCAGGTCACAACCATACAGTCTAGGAAGAAACAGCAGAGGCTCCGGGGAAAACTCCCTAGGACAGATGAGACAATGTGGTGCCTAATCAAACCAAATGATGTGTACAGTCTTGGTACAGGCTGAAAAATGAGTTCATTTAGCGGAAACTTCACAGAAAAATGAAAAATAAGTAGGAAAAGAAAGTCATTGGCCTAACCAAAACCATACCAGGTTGCACACAAGAAGACGGGTGACAAGAAACACGCATGGTGATACAAAGAATGAAAAGAAGCCCAAGTCGTAGTGATACACCAAGAAGCAAGCAGGCAAGATCTAAAACAGAAATGGTGCCAGCACCATCGTGCCACTAAGACACTCTGGCGGTGCTGGGGATGGCTCGGCAGTTAAGAGTGCTGCTGGTATTGCAGAAGGCTCGGCACCCAATGGCAGCTCCTAACTGTCTGTAACTCCAGTTCTAGAGAATCCCACGTCCTCTTCTGGCCTCCAGGTACCAGGTACCCACATACATACACGTAGGCAGGCACATATGCATAAACAAAATACAACCCATATACATTACTAAAGAGTGAGCACGGATAGTTGCTTAGGAAGACTGATTACCTCTTGGGCCAAACACTTAAGAGAACTATTTGATTTTAAACACAGCATTCCTCAACCCCCTTTAATGGTCTTTGTATTTTCAGAATCAAACAGCCATCTGCAGTTCATGAAGACCTTGGCAAAGAAGCAGAATACCACATGCCAGGATTAAAAAACCCACGCTTTCTTCATCAGAATGTTTATTAAAAATATAGACTGATGGTCTTGTGCTTAAATGTCATTGTGGTGTATGTTGACTTCCATCAAACAGACTCTTCACAAATACACTTTGAACACAAGTTGTAAACAGAAATGACTGCCAAGACAGTACCATTTCAGACTTAAGCCCCTTAGAATTTGAGATTACTTACAATTCCATCAACACTCACAGAGGTGTGTTATCACAGGCTTAAGGGCACACCATGACCACAAGACATCTTTTTGCACTTCCCAAATAGTTTTATATTTCAGCTATGAAGGTCAGCTCCCAACTTGTTCTTAACAAGTTTTCATGTCCATTTAATCAGTCTTACACCCTTCTGGGCCAATTCATCAGCAGACAGGAAGAGAAACCACCACCAGGCTCTTCACGCCACACGCCGACTCCCAATCCTCATATGCTGTCCAATTTCTTTAAGACATATGGAGCTGAAAGAAAAACCCTAAATTAGGCTCTATTCTGTGAGTCCACAGGCTATGTTGCCCCTGGGGGGAGGGGTAAAAAATTGTGAAATATGGTTTTAAAAACAACTTTCAAACTGTGATCAGACCTGCACTACATGCCAAAAGAGATCCACTGCTTTGCAAAGCTGCCCACCTCGTGTCCCTCAGCCACCAGGGCCATCAAGTGAACACGCCCATACAGTATTGCACTCTTCCTTCCGTCCTTTCCTGTGGGGACCTTTTACCAATTTTGCACTACAAGGACTTGATCCCAGGGCCCTGCACGCTCCTTTACCCCCAAGGCATACCTCTAACTCGGGGCTTATTTATTTTAACCTAAATAGGGCAAGATTCAAGAGGAAACAGATGGGTATTAGGTTCCATTCCCAATGCTGGGAGAAGATACAGGATAGGGACAGCCTCCTCTCCCCCAAGGAATTAAGCGGAAGAGCAGACACCTACTGTTTTCTCTGATTCTACCTGTCACCAGTTATTATGCTGGTTTGACTGATCAGTAGACATAGAGCTGAACGGAACACTGAAGTGACATTACTGGGCCAGAGATGACTCAGCATTTAAATGTGTGCAATGTCACTAAAAAGGACCCGAGTTCAGATCCCAGCATCCACACCTGGCAGCTTACAATTGCCCGTTTAACTCCAGTTCCAGGGACAAGTGCCAATGCCTCCTGGACTGTGCAGGCACCTTGCAGGCATGGGGTTCATATACAGACACGAAGACAACACATAAATAAAAATCTTTTTTTTGTTGTTGTTGTTGTTTTTTTTTTTTTGGAGACAGGGTTTCTCTGTGTAACAGCCTTGGCTATCCTGGAACTTGATTTGTAGACCAGGATTGCCTTGAACTCACTGAGATCCAGAGTCCTCTGCCTCCCAAGTGCTGGGATTAATGGTATGTGCCACCGTGCCCAGTTATAAGTAAAAAAAAAAAAAAAAAAAAAAAAAACTCTAAATAATGACAAATCAGTGCACGTCCAATACAAAGACCACAAAACTAATATCTTCTTGGCAGCTAACCCAAGGTAAAGGTAAAGCAATTTCAAGAAGCTGTCAGATGAGCAAAATGATTTGGGTGTTTGTATTCTCAAGACGCCATCCTGGCGAAGCCAGCAATACCGAGAGAATACAGCAAAAGAGGCACCAGAGTGAGGCACCGTTTTCAGCGCCTTCCAGGAGAAGCCTAACTCCAGTCTTCTATGTTAATCTTATTAGAGAACTGGGCTATAAGGCTGCTCGCTTAAAAAAAAAACAAAAAACTCAGTGAGCCTAGACGGGCCCCGCTTTCTAATTTGTCATTGTGTCTTTTAACCTTGCATATGTGCCCTTTGAACTCAAGCTCTCATTTTTAAAAAGGGACATAGATCAAGTAACGAAATTAACTTTTGTTAATGGTGACAAAATGCTTCAGGTATTCCCCAAGGAAAAAAGACAATTATTTATTTAGCCTCTGTATAAATAAACACAAAGAAAGCAAATCTTTTTATATTTCAAAGGCAAGCACATTAAGAGAAGCGCCTGGTACCGAATTAAGAGCTCGGGATTCTAGATGAGGTTCATTCTCTGAATCGTCAAATGACTTTCGGTCAGCCACTTCTCAGGGACCGTTTCTAGGTTAGCAAAACGAAGGTATTGCTCTAGGGATAACACGTGGAAGCTCCTTCAACACAAGCGTCGGGCGAGCCAAGGAGACTTAACCACACGCCCTCGGCCACCCCGTGCACTTGGCACATCCTCACGACCCGCAGACCCCCAGGATGCCCGCAGTTGGGCCGCCCTGGACGTCCAAGCACCTCGATCTCCTCAGGATGCTCAGTTCAAGGTCCAACGACCGCGTGCTGGGCTGGGGTGGACGCGTGGCCTCACGGTCACAGCCCAGAAGGACACTCACTGACTCGCAGCAGGGCCACGTAGATGATGAAGTTCCGAATGGAGGTGATCACGTCCTCGCGCATCTTCCGCTTCATCTCCTCCGGGTCCAGCTTCGGTGCGAGGCCCTCGATCCGGAACATTGCGGCTACGACTTCAAAGCCTGCAAGCGCCGCACCGCGCTCTCCTCCAGTGGCCGCCTTGCGTCCGGAACTCAGCCAGACTCCACTTCCTGTCCCACCCCTCGTTTTCGTCCTGCGACGGGAACCTGCGAGAGACAATCCTCATCCAGCCAGAGTGCGTTTAAAGCAGGGAGACCTGAAGGGGGCGGCCGCGGTCTTAGGTCTCTGAGCCTTGGGTGGATCCGGACTGTTTTGGTTTTGGTGTTTGAGTCGGCCGCGGTGGCACCTGTAAAGTTGTCTTATGCTGTCAAGTGGGGAGGTGTGTGCTGGCATTTATAGAGTACCCATATATAATCTTCATTTTCTGGGTTCGAAATTTAAAACACGCCAGTCGGAAACAACTTAGGAATGTAATTCATTTGCCAAAGCGTTTACTTAGCATGTATGAAGCCTTAGGTTCCATCCCCAGCACCGCATAAACCTCTTGTAGTGACTGTTTATCTGTTTTCTGTTGTGATAAACACCAACGCAACGTGGGGAGGAAATGGTTTATTTCGCCTAACCTGGTACAGTCCAGGGAAGCCAGGGCAGGGGTTGAAAGTGGAAAGGAGAGGCAGGAACTGAAGCAGAGACCACGCAGAGACGCTTCCCTTAGGGCTAGCTTGGGCAGGCTCAGTAGCAACCTGTATAGTCTCCTACCCAGGACCACCTGCCAGGTGGCCTCCTCCATCAGTGTCACAATGCCCCTCAAACCCACCAACAGGACAGTCTCAGAGAGGCAATTCCTCAGCTAAGTTTCTCTTTTCCTAGGTGACTCCAGCTTGTGTCAAGGTGACAAAAACTAACCATCACAGTGGTGCACACTTGTGATCCCAGCTCAGCAGTTCAAGGTCAGGGTGGTGGCGCACACCTTCGAGCCCAGAACTCAGGAGGCAGGGGCAGGTAGATCTCTGAGCTGGAGGCCAGCCTGGTCTACAGAGTGAGGTCCAGGACAGCCAGAGCTACAAAGAAGCCCTGTCTCAAAACCCAAAACAAGCAAACAAAGAGTTCGAGGTCCTGACCTCAACCCTTGTAATCTCAGCCCTCGGGAGACAGAGGCAGAGGAACTACTGCAAGTTTAAGGCCTGCCTGAGTTACAAAATAATTACAAGGACAATCTGAACTAAAGACCTTGTCTCAAATAACAAACAACCCCCCCCCAAAAAAAAGAAATCAGAGTTCAAAGTCATTATCCTCAGCTACTGAGTTCAGTTTGTGAGTTTCATACCTAGACTTCTAGAAGCCCAGAGAGTGAGCTCTTAACATCTCCCGAATTATTTCTGTATCCTCATTTTTGGACGTGACTGATCCTTGAATATTCCAATGCAGACCTTGGAATACAGCAAGTGTGAGCCAAGTTCAAATCTGATCAGCATTGTACAGATGAGAGGAAATTAAGTCCAGCGTGAGAGTTCTCAGACACGAATCAGAATTTTTCACATAATTCAATATCAGGATGTTCTTTTCTTGAGTGCACACTATATCGCAACAATGAATTGGGGATTAAATAAGAACACTAATTTACTATGAGGTCAATTGATAATATTAGAAAAACGACCCTACCCACCTTCCTGACTGACAGTGCCCTGGGGTTAGGGAAGGAGGGAAAGCTCTTCTGCTTAGTATTTGCAGCTATAATTCACACAGTGGACAAGCAGGGGCAGCCGTGGTGTGGGAGGGGCTGACTCCTAAGGAAGAGCCCCAGCCAAGCCTTCACAAGTGAGTGCTGCAGAAGGAACCTGGAAAGGTCACGCTTGACAATGCCTCTCATTGCCCGCGAAACCAGGGGCAAGTCTGTTTCATTGCAACTTCACTTTTTTGAGTAGTATGGGAAAGGTTTATGGTTAGATGCTCTAAAGTCCCTTCCACTTCTGACAGTCTGTGCATTTTGAAATCTGTTTGTGTCACTGAGGAGGGCATAATAGCTTGGAATGTGTGAATGTCAATATATCATCACGTGTGGTCAGATAGTGTGCTGCCTAGATTTTTGTCAAGTTGACACAAGCTTAGATCACCTGGCAAAAGGGAACCTCAGTTGAGAAAATGTCTCCATCAGATTGTCCTGTGGCCAAGTCTGTGGACATTTTCCTGATCAGTGATTGGTGTGGGAGGGCCCAGCCCACTGAGCAGTACCATTCCTTGACAATCGATCCTGGATTGTAGAAGAAAGCCTGCTGAGCAAGTCAGTAAGCAGCATTCTTCCTTGGCCTCCGCTTTAGTCCCTGCCTGGAGCTTCCTGCCTTGAATTCTTGCCCTGGTTTCCCTTTGTAATGGACGATAGCTATAAGCTGAAATAAACTATTTCCTTCCTAAAGTTGCTTTTGGTTATGGTATTTGCCACATCAATGAGACCATACTAAAACAGATAACAAAAGAGCCAGTCTGTGTATTATCCAAGGTAGGAAAGAGTGTAACAACAAGCAGATCTTGCCACATGATGGTTCAAGCCTTTAACCTCAGTATTCAGAGGCAGAAGTGGGAAGATCTCTCTGAGTTTGAGGCCAGCCTGGTCTACAAAGCAAGTTCTAGGACAGTGGAGGCTACGCAGAGAAACCCTGTCTTGAAAAACAAAACAAAACAAAACAAAATCAATAAGCAGATTTGCACCTGAAAAGTGAGGCAACACAGATTGGGAAGAAAAAAAGTTTTAATTACATAATTCCAATAAGTTAGACTCCAAATACTGACCTAGTTTTGATGTGGAAATACTTTTTCCCCCAGTTACTGAGATACTTTTGAGTAGTTTGGATTCACAGATCAAAGAAGATATTAATTTAACAAAAAAAAATACTTCTGGATGAAAAACAAACAGATTTTTAACACTTGAATTGTGTTTATCCAATGCTCAATTAAAGAGGCACCTGTTTATGTCCATGTAGAAAATGGCTGATCTGCTAAAAGGCAGTGTGATTCTTAGATTTATTTTTTATTTTATGTGTATGAGTGTTTGCCCACACAAATGTCTGTGCATCATGTGCACGCCTGATGCTCAGGGAGGCCAGAAGAGCGTGTTGCATATTCTGGAACTGCAGTTGCAGATGGCTTTGCGCCCCCTGTGGGTGCTGGGAATGGAACTTGGGTCCTCTTGCAAAAGCAACAGGTGCTCTTCACTGACTTCTGTTCGGCCCCAGGGCAATGTAATTCTCATTAAAATTCCTAGGAAGGCTTGCTGCCTGTCTGCCTTGAGTGACAAGGAAGGAATTAATCAACAAGCCTGGCTGGTCTGAAGCCAGTCTAGGAGGATTGTGTCCGTGTCAGAAACGCTCATGCTGGTAAACCTGGCCTTCTTCCCCTTGCATGGCCCTCTAATTGTCTTGCAGGACACTAATAAAGATGGGCTCCCCATTTTAGGCTTTTAAGTAGTGCTTGTTTATATATCTATTTATTTAGCACAGGGGGTATCGTCAGCCGGTCACAGTGAATGCAGGTGAGGTAAATTAGGAAATAAGCCTCCAGGAGTCAGCTTTGGGTGGAGCCATTTCATATCTTACACCCCTCATTTTTGTCCTTATCCGCATGCTGAGTGTTTTAAGTCCCATTTGTGAAGTCACTTGGAACTCTAAAAATACTGTATTTCTAAGACTATTATGTTTCCTGTTCTTTCCACATAATGAACTAAATCTAAGAGCAATGGATTTACTGTGATGTGCACTGAGAGGCAAAAACAAAAAGTATGCATACCTAATTTAATATTGACATTTGTGTTCTTTAGTTTGATCACAGAGGAAATAGCAACTTATGTCATAGCCTGTCTTGTTTTCCATTTAGATCCCAGGAGGAATTTAGGAGCCATTTCCTTTGACTCAATTTCTCAGACAGCCCTCATGTAAGGGTTCAGAGTGTACAACCAAAACTGTAAGAGAATTAAGTGTTTTGATTTCCATCACTGGAGACAAATTTATGGCCAGAGATTCCCTGATGATTCTTGATTGAGGAATTAACACAATATAACATATCAATGAGCTTGTGCTTTGTGAGCTATAGAAAAGGGGCTTTGGGTACCGATCAACTTAACCTCTCTATTTAACATGCAGGGAAACTGGAGCCCAGAGAAGAGCTTCCTGAGGACAGGAATGACATGAGTGGCACTCTGACCTCTAGTTTGGCATCCCCCCCCCCCCATCAGACCATCAGATCCTGCTAGGATAAGAACTTTCCTTGACAGTTCTCCCCCCGAGAGATAAGAAGAGGAAGAATGGGGCTCTTTCCATCTTTGGAGAGGCAGGGCTTACCCACCAGCAGGCTGAGAGGGGAGTTCTTTCCATATTCCCACACCCGTGATGGCAGGTGATCTGGACTGAGTTCTTCAGCTCCATTCCTGTCCTTCCTCATTCCTTAGGGAAGAAACACATCACACTGGCTGGGTGTGGTGGGGCATTCCTTTACACCTAGTATTCAGAAGCTAGAAGGAAGACGTTAGGGCGTCCATCCTCTGCTACACAACAAGTCCAAGGCTATCCCGGGCTACATGAGACCCTCACATCAAAAAAAAAATAATAATAAAAATAATGAAAATAGACTTGACTTGGACTTTAATAAAAATAGATTTGACTTTGACTCAAATGAAATAAAATCAGGACAATGAAGAGAGACCTCTGGACTCTCCCTCCCTTCCTCCATCCCTCCCTCCCTCCCTCCCTTTCTCTTTCCTGCTTTCTCTTGTTGTTGTGTTTTTATTTTTATTTATTCTTTTTTTTTTGGTTTTTTGAGACTGGGTTTCTCTGTGTAGCGTTGGCTGTCTTGGAACTCACTCTGTAGACCAGGCTGTCTTCAAACACAGAGAGATCCACCTGCCTCTTCCTCCGGAGCGCCGGGATTAAAGGTGTGCGTCACCACCGCCCAGGGAGACTTGGACTTCCGAAAACTGTTGTGTGGGGTCGGGGAGATGACTCACCAAGTACAGCGCTTTACTACCAAGACGGATGACCCCCACGAGTCCCACGGGATAAAAAGACAACTCCTGCAAGCTGCTCTCTGACCTCCATACTGGTGCCTTCAGCAATAAACAAACAAACTTTTGAAAAGATGGTTAAAATGATTTCTCTGCTGTGATCACAGAGCTGAGGACGCAGAGGCAGGCGGATCTGATATAGAGGGTTCCTGGGCAGCTGTGGCTGTATAATGAGACCCTATGCCAAACAACGAGAAGAGTGCTCTGTAATAGATGCTCATAATCCTCACCCAATAGACAAGGTATCTTACTTCCAGAAATTACTGCCTAGTGAGTTCGCATCACGAACCCTTTCAGAATGGGTTAAATTAAAGATCGGGGAGAGTTCCGGTAAGCTTTACGTCACTGGCACATTCTTTATAGACTGCTCTCTTTGATAGGCCTCCATCATCTGAATGACCTGTAAGTATCTAGGTCTTCTCTTTTCAAGGAGTCCTCAAGCGGAAGGAGTATAGCACTGCTTATTCTCAACCCCTGCAATCACCAAGGGCATGTGTTGATGTGTAATAAAATTTACCCTCCATCGAGAAAATGAGTGAATGAATAAATGGCCATATTAGATATATATTAGATGGAAAGGAAACTGTTTACCCCCCCAAAAAAAATTTATTCCAAATTGTATTTATTGTATTTCTGTGTAAGGACTTACAGCTTTAGTAAACTTGGCTTTGTTTGGCTAAAGAAAACTAAGGAAGTTAGGGGCCTGGTGAGATGGTCCAGTGGATGAGTGCTGTTGCTGTCCAGACTGAGGTCCTGGGATCAAACTCATGTCCTCAGGCTTGACTACAAGTATACTTAGCCACTGAGCCATCTACCAGTCCATTTTTTTTCATTGTTTGAGACAGGGTTTCACTATATAGTTCTAGCTGGTCTAGAACTTGCTAAGAAGACCAGACTAGCCTTGAACTCACAGAGATCTGCCCAGCATTTTTTTTTAATTAAAAAAAGCCTTATTAATGCATAGTCATCATACAAAATACAGGTTTCATAATGACACTTTCATTCAAATATATTGTTTACTAATAGAGTGGTTTTGAAAGATCCCCGGAGGGTATCTTCCGTCAGAGAGACCCTCTCCCAA